>NW_027280287.1:0-312500 GCF_046629955.1 Centroberyx affinis | reverse complement strand
GACTTTTTAATTAGATCACAATTAGATGAACTGTATGTATCGCCTTGTTAACCTGCGAGTCTCAACAAAAAAGAGAAGGAGAGGAAAGGAGAGTGAGATCTGTTGTTTCAGTGAGAGGTACCTGTCAGTCATCTCTCTATCTCATTAATGGAGAGTTTACTGTACACCTCTGGTCTTCACTGTGTTATGAGTTGTAAAAAGGTTGGTGATATATAGTGTCTATTTCTGAAAACCAGCGGATACCAGCTGACGGTTTAATATCGGCCTTCTGTCTTTCATGAACAGTGTGTAGACAAATAAATGTCTCACACCACAGAATAACCACAGCACACACAGCGTCGGAGGCGTTTACTGTCTCATAGCTTATAGGGAAAAAAAAAGAAATAGGGCTCGCCTCAAACGGAGTGAAATGATACACAAATTGAATGTGTAATAAATGCCACAATTAGTATGCAACCTTGACCGGTCGGTGTTTGCAAGTTCTCCACCCTTTCAATCCATTAAAATGTTCTGCAGCCATTGATTAATTTGACAAAGAGAAAGTATAAAAGACAACAAAAGAGAGAGGGAGGGAGAGAGGGAGAGAGAGAGAGAGAGAGAGAATGATGGCGGCTGGCTGGACATTTCCATAAAGGGCGGGGCTGCAGCCAGAGGCGACTTACTGAGGCATCGATCGATCCCTTTCCAAAATAAGCCTCCGTCACAGGAAGCCATACTCACAGATCTATATGAGTCAGTATTTCCCATCAATCTGCATAATGGCAAAGTGGACTCAAGGAAACGATTACGGAGGATAGGTTTGACATTTGAGAGACCATACTGAAAAAATTGCAGTGCACTTAAATGGTGGCTGCACCTTGTCATTTACCTCCTCTTCCATGACTCATCAATCCATTGTTAGTGGACGCAGTTTTGCTGCTGTTGATTGGCTAAATAGGGTTATTTTAGGGTTCTTTCTTCTTTTATGTCCAGCAGTCTCATTTCTCCATGTCAGGCAGCATGGCATATATACCTTTAGTCTGCTAGACATGAGGTTAAATTGAAATAAATTCAAGAGCTGAAATACAGTAGCAATCAAATGAGGTGCGCTTAGAAAATATATAAAAAGTTCCTTCACTAGAACTGAGAAGGTAAAGATGCTGGAAGTGATAGTGGGAGTGGTGTGTCAAGTTTTACAGCAAACCAAACACTGCAATGTCAGCCACAAACAATAAATCTTTTATTTTGTCCAAAAGGACTTACTGTATGTGATTAAAATGGTAAATAGTACTAGAAACTACCGTTGACCTCAGCTTTCAGGTGGTAAATACTGCTTGGGAACATTCAGGAACAAGTCATGGGAAATACAAGTATGTATCTATATAGAAAAACTTTTGTTTTTCACTTTCCATATAGAAAAAACACGTTTGTTTTGTTGACATTTTTGCTATAGTTTTGTGTCTGTGAATCTGCACCTGTTCAAGTGAGCGGTGATATTATATCGTATTGTGATCACAACTCTTAAAATGCACCAGATCCAAACGTTCACCCAAGCCAATCCAATTCTTACTGTCTTTATTCTGTGTATTTTATGCTCCATTTTGTTATCAGTATTTCACAAGGTTTCTTCCATTTTTTCCTTTTTCCTTGTTCTCATTGAGGGTCTAAGGTTTGGCATTTATTGTTTCTTCTTTCATTGTGAAGCCCTTTGAGACTGTAACTGTGATTAAGAGCTATACAAATAAACTTGATTTGTCATGAATACCATGGCAGGACGGTTCGGTTTGGTTTTATTTGCTGCAGAACACAAACTCAGATGCATCACTCACTAAGTGCATGTGTGTTCGGTGTGGAAAAAGCTGAGAATAACTATCAGGCACACTTCCAAGTAGTTGCTTTGAATCGTCAAGTCACTTGGGTTTTCCCACGTGACGTGAATGAATGGAACAGTATGAATGGAGGTAAATGAAAGAAAAACGTTTGCTCCTATATGTAGCCCCCGTTCCCAATCTTCATTTATGTCACTTCAGCGCAGGCGGCATGCGTTGCGTCAGCAGCAGAGAGGCTGTAACGGTGCAGAGTGACTCTTTCTGTGAAATTAAATGGGTTCCTTGAGAGAGGCGGAGAGGCTATTTGTCTCCCAGTCCAAACAAGCCGAGGCTAAGCAGCAGATCAATACTGATATCTTTAGGCCGCTAACCGCTCCACTAATATTTTATTGATGTCTGGGCCTCGCCAGATTAGATTTGGGCTGCACACAGCAGTTCCTCTTGATCAGCGCACACAGGGGAGACGCCGAGGAATGCGAGAATTCCCCAGAAATGTGTATATGACGCAAACGCAGCACTGGACACAGAAAGTTATTATTTGTTGAAGGGACTGTCAGGGTGAGCAATGGAGGTGGTGACACAGTTTGATTGCCAAAGTCCATCAGTGCCTTTAGTATCTGCTGTGTTCGATTTAAGATGTATTGATCTTATCCTAGGCCTTGGGGTGAGACAAGCCTTTTGTCACTTACCAGTCACTTGACCCTTGACCTCACTAACCCGGTAACTTATCAGACACCAGGCTATCTGACCTCATAGTGCACTATAAGGATTTCCTCAATTACTCTCCCGATCTCAGCAATCGTTGTACAATCAAAACAAGTGCGTCGTCAGTAGGGATGAGTTGAATAACAGAGGATTAAATGATGAAAGAACTGAATTGACAATCCACCTAAATGTGAAAAAAAGCACCAGGTAGATATGACTGATTGAGTTCGTCTGTGAGCATTAAGGTGATACTTGTTTAACAGGCTAATGGGGCTTGAGGAAGAACGATATCGACTCAGTTTTCCAAACCAAAATAGGATAGAATTCCTCTTTAGGAATGGATTCAGATCTTAACAGACTGTACGCATTCATTACATTAAAATGTCAACCAGTGAGCTCACTAATGCCGCCATGTTTTACTCAAATTTAACAAAATGAAGGCAAACAATAACATGAGCTTCATTAAAATAAGCCAGATGGTCACTTTACATTTGTAGATACAAAGAAATATATTTTCCAGGTTAATGCATGCTGGTTCACGCCCAGCAGCTCTTTGAATTTGCTACTCCTTCTTATATAATGGAACAAGGCTTGAAGACATTTTTAAAAGATTGGTTTTTGTATCTTGTGACTGAAGACGCTATCCACATACTGTAATAGCAAATATGCACCAAAGATACACACAACAGCATGGTAGTGTAAAGTATCCATTACGGTGCACACAGTCATGGTACTGGCTGTCAAAGGGAATGGTTTTAACAGCCGACAGTAGAAGAGAGAGTGGTTATACTGAGCAGCTGCCAGTGTGAATGTGAGTAACTGTGTGAATGTGAGGCAGGGTGCTGCTGGGAAAGAGTGTTCATGATATGCAAACCAGTGGGTAAATAAAGGTTAAAAAAAAGCAACCCTGCTCTCCAAATCCACTGACATACCCATACTGTCTATTTAATTCAAGCAGGCACCTCGGCGCTGTTTGAGCATAAACCTTCCTTCCTCAATTAGTGCTTCGTATGACATATTCAGCCATAAAAAGCAATAGAGGCAGTCTCCCAGTCAGCCCATCTGGAGCTCCTGAATATGGCCTCACACTAATTGCTGTTTCTGCCCTTACACACCTGAAGACGCAAACAATTCATTATTCACACCTCATCGTAGAGTACGGGTTCAATTAGTGTTTCGGGGATGCATTGCTTCAGCGTTTTTCAGACTCGGCTGTAGCGCGCAGCGACTGTTTCTTGTGAGAGGCATATCATAACTGATGGATTACCGATTGGAATTCATTAAGTTCCCTCGCTCGCCCGTCTCTCTCTGCAGCACTCTGAGGCCGCTGTAATTCCACTAATGGAGTGTTTAGCATTCAGGGCCAGTTTCCTGACAGTGACTGATGCTTAAAGAAATGCAGAGTGTTTCCCCGGTTATTGCTTAATACAGTAGATCTGTAGTTACAGGGAGGTGCGGGAGCTCTCATCACAGTAAGCCCAGACATGTTCCACCCATTCACTTGCTGTTAGGTGGCATCAGAAAATACTGTTAAATGATAGGTTCACATGCTGACAAGACAATCCTTTCCATTTCTCACAGGTAAAAAAGTAATAGGAGCCACTTTGCTTGCAATGTTTTGCAAAGCTAAACACAGAAAAATTGAAAGGTTACAGCAGCAGATATTAATATGGATACAGAAAGGACAAATTGAATATAAATGAGAACAGAGCAAATGGGTATTAAACACAACCGGCATTTACAACAAATATTCAGTAGAAATGTATAAATAAAAGTGAATTACAGCATTATGAGGATGTGCATAATAACAGCAAGAGAACATACTGAGATGAGGAATAATAACCACATAAACATACAGTATATGCAACATATGTATAAGCTACAAATGAAAGAGTATATGGGAATATGAAGAAAACAGTTATGTGAATTTGCAGCTTATATACATCATGTGCAGAATGTGCATCATATTCATGTCAACAGGTCTACAGACGACCATACATATGTACAGAAAGTGTCCAGGTGTGTTCAAGTATGTTGTATAGGCTACATAACTGTATAAAATATAAAAGTAGTTTAATGTCAGTACTGAACTTGTCTGGATAGGCTGCATGGGTTACTTCATACAGTACATGTGCATGTAATATTATTAATCAATTAATATAGGTGTGTGTGTGTGTGTGTGTGTGTGTGTGTGTGTGTGTGTGTGTGTGTGTGTGTGTGTGCGTGCGTGCATGCGTGCGTGTGTGTGTGTGTGTCCGTGTGTGTGCGTGCTCAGGACCTGAACTGAGCTGAGCATTTGCCAGCAGTTCCATTAGCTCTGATTGGAAGTGAGGCCGTGCAGATTAAACACAATGAGTGAAGGCAAAGAGTCTTCTTAGAGACACACACACACACACACACACACACACACACAGAGTTGTAAGCAAATGGTCACAGGCCACAGCTCCACCAGATTGATGACGAATGACAAGAAGCAGGAGAGAGAAGAAAGGAGGGTGAGAAAGAGAAAACAAGAGAAAAGAGAGAGGGAGGGAGAGGGAGAGAGCGAGAGAGAGAGAGAGAGAGAGAGAGAGAGAGAGAGAGGCAGTATTTCAGTCACACTTAGCAAACAGCTGTCATTGGTAAATCCAGATCCCTCATCACTCTGCAAGCCATCAGCCAACACTGTGTTGTATCTCCATCCCTGCTAATGAAATCAACGCTGGTCTGGTTTGCGTGTGTGTGTCTGTGTCTGTGTGTGTGTGTGTGTGTGTCTGTGTCTGTGTGTGCCTGTCTCTGTTCAATTGGGTTGTGTGTCGGAAAGGACCATGCATCAGAGGGGGCTGTCGTTTCAGGGTTGCCTCAATAGGCTGACATGTGTATATTAGCATCCATGGTGACTGCACAGCAGAGTAATGTAAAACATACAAACACTGAAATACAACACTGATACAGTGAGACCGATACATGGGTTTGCTGATATATCTGGCCGATATTGCTCTTTTATTAGAGGCAAATATTTATTTACATTATCAAATATTATAAAATGTATTATTAAGCATTAGTAGTAGTAGCAGTGAGATTATCCTGGGTTTCAATGGAGAGTTTTAGTGTCCCATGATGTAAGTACTGTTTCAAAAAAATCCCAAAATATAGTCAAGTACACACTGTTTCCCCCCAGAATTTTATTCTTGTCGAGGTGGAAAAGCCTCTGAAACAGCATTTAGACCATCATGGGACACTAAAACTCTGGAAAAATAGCATGTGAATGCAAGAAGCCGTCTTGAAAGTCCTGGATGTCGGACTTTCCCACCAGCACATGAACGCAGCATAACAGTTATGGCAAAAAATATGTCTAATGGCAGAAATCCCAGATCCAGTTCACGACCAAAATCTAATCAACTGATCCATCCAGCTGTCTACCCAATTTCAGCCAAATCCATTCATAAATTTATGAGATATATTGCTAACAAACAGACAAACAGGCAAATTGGGGTGAAAACATAACCTCCTTCCAACTTTGCTGACGGAGGTAACAAATGATGTGAATTTCCAGCATCTATACAGGATGTGCAAAATGCACCGTAAGAAAGTAGAAGACAAAGGCAGAATGGGGGGAATCAACTGGGGAGGAGGAGGAGGAGAAGGAAGGAGAGAAAGGAGTGTGGAGGGGACAGAGGCAATACAAGAAGAGGAAAGGAAGAAGAGGAAGAAGAGGAGGAGGAGAGGAAGGCTGTTTGTTGTAATCAAGGCTGAGCGCTGGTGTAAGTGCAGACGGATGCAGGTTGTGCCCGTGGTCCTTGATGAAGTGCTGCTCTCCTGCTGAGCCACCAGACTATTTATATACAACACGCTGACAGCCTATGGGCATGGAGGAGAAAACTGCTACACTTACCGCTCTGTCTTCCCGGTCGCTGCATCCCTCACTTCTGTCCCTCCAGCTCACACAGTGTCAGCTAAGAACAAGGGCCGACACCTCGCTAAACCCTCAGCTGTAGCGAAGTCCCTGCATCTTATCATTTGCCACCAAAACTTCACTGGACTAACTTAAATGGACAAAAAGTTGAGCAATGACTGATGACTGACAAGATATTATCAGTTGGTCAATGTGGTAAATGATGAGATGTAATGACGATGCAATTACTACTTAAAATTAGGTTTGATGGACAATAGAGTCCTGACCTAGGGCACAAAAGACAATGTATGCTTTAGAGCTGCAACGATTAATCGATTAGTTGTCAACTATCAAATTAATCGCCAACTATTTTGATAATCGATTAATCGGTTTGAGTAATTTTTTAAGAAAAATAAGTCAAAATTCTCTGATTCCAGCTTCTTAAATGTGAATATTTTCTGGTTGCTTTACTCCTCTATGACAGTAAACTGAATATCTTTGGGTTGTGGACAAAACAAGACATTTGAGGACGTCATCTTGGGCTTTGGGAAACACCGATCCACATTTTTCACAATTTTCTGACATTTTACAGACCAAACAACTAATCGATTAATCGAGAAAATAATCAACAGATTAATCGACAATGAAAATAATCGTTAGTTGCAGCCCTGGTAAGCTTTCTATTCAAATAACAACTAACAAACCAGAATCATAAACCGCATCACTTCCGATGCATCAGAGTATTTTTTCCCAGGTTTAGAACAGCAAATGTAAAAGCTTTCATGAACTGGATAAGGGTGGAATCAGTGTTGTGTTATATCAATCAGTGATAGAGACTAGCAAAACGGACATTTCTTTATAATTAAATGTTGTGGATTATTACTTTAACTTTCTGGCACTCACTGAGTCAAACCCCATCCATTCGGCAAGAAGGCTAAAACTGATACTAAAAAAGACTTCCAAATGCAGCTTGACCCTGGTCTGTTCCCACTGAGCGTCCGCAGTGGAACCAGCTTTTTCCTCAAAGGGTCGGGGCAACATGAGGGTCAGTTCATCCCTGAGATCAAAGGTCACGTATGCAGTTTAGATTCAGCAGATCAGACGCCCAGCCGAGAAGATGTGACTCTGACATCATCAATAATGGACGAGCATCAGGTGGGAGCTTCCACTGGCTTCTGACACACTTAGGCATGCATACGCACTCACACAGTCCCACACACACACACACACACACACACACACACACACACACACAATAACCTGGAAATGTTTCACCCATATACTTCCTGCACACACTTGCATGTACACACGCTTACTACATGCTTACTACACACACACACACACACAGACACACACACAGTTTAACGCTTTCCCCCCTCATACGCTCTCTCTCTTTCCTTCCATCTTTCACTCTCTCTTACTCCTGATTAACGCTATCCCTCCTCTGACGGATCACCTTCTCTTCGGCTTATCAAACACAGACGCCATTAACTGTTAACCTATTAGGTAAAAGAGCTAACATTATGAACAGCAGCCTGGAACATAATGAAATATTATCTGTCATCTTTTGAGAGGGTATACTTCGGTCGTTCATTACCAGCGCATTCTCTCAGGGTCCACTGTGGGGGGAAAAAAGTCTGAGAGGTTCAATTCCCCAGGAAATACATTAAAATGTCAAACCAATATTGGCTATTAATGTCACTGCCAGTCTGAGGAGGTAAAATGTCAGGGAGAAAATAAATGCAGGAAGCAATGAACAAAATGAATAGTGGATTGGTTACAGGTAGAAATGCTGTGACTCTGCTGGGAAAAGGGCAACGATATTATCTCAAAGGCTCACTCAGACAAATGCAAAGATTAACACAATTGCCAGTCACTGTACTGTAATGTAATGTAATAGTATAGTGTAGTGATGCTATTAGAGGAGTCAGAGGGCAATTGGTTCAAAAGGGGGTCAATGAGGAACAACAGGGAAAAGTTGAGAGGTCAAAGAGGGAGATTTGTTGTCTGCTGTGTATTTTATTTTGCTGAAGCAGAATGTTTATTATACTTTTAGTATAGATGTATTTTTGCTAGTTTGTGTGGACTATAGCTGGATATTCCTGACAGATAGAAATACAGTTTTGTGTATCTTGTTTCATGAAAATGATTCCAAGATACAATTAACAAGAGGAATGGTGAGCACAAAAATTACTGTTTTCCATCTCTAGTCTATGGAGCCCCTCGGGGGTCACATGGTAGAAAAAAAACTCGACTCGTGTAAATCCATGTGAACGGATTTGTAAACTGTGCACACAGATTTGTAAACCGTGCCCTCGGATTCACAATCCGCGCAGTTTTCGGGTGAAAAGCACAATAAATGCTAAATTACACATAAAAGCTGTGAAACTCCAAAAAAACAAAGCTAAATCAATGTAACTAATTTCACTATTGTTAAATCTGCCATTAAATCTAGATAGTTTTGAAATCTGTTCGCACTGATTTACACATCAAGTTTTTTTTTCTACCATGTGACCCCAGAGGGGCTCCGTATTAGTCCAATAAAACTGATAGTTAACATGGAGACTGCATCTAATAATTGATCAACAAGGGAGATGCTGTCCCCCTTCACAGTTCCCTTGAATTCCCACCGTAGTTTAGTGCCATGGTATTGATATAAGGTTTTGTTGGTTGATGGTCACCATTAGAATCTGAGTTGTTTTCACTGCCAGATTCAAACAAGGCAACAGTAAATATGTTGTCCTCAGTGTAGTTTTGAATCTGCTGGGACACAGTGGTGAGATGCATCATTCCTCCAAGATTAATCAAAAACAGATCAGTGGTGTGTGAAATATCGCATGTGAGGGGCTGACGAACAAATACGCAATTGAACAAACGGAGACTGGTCTGTTTTCATGGTCCATCAGTCCTCCTAGTCCAACAAAATCAATTAATGCCTTTTGCTCCTGATCATCCTCTTGGGCCAAAGTCAAGAGCGCAGTATTTGCACAGCCAATCTGCTGTTTATTCAGGTCGACAATCAGTGATTCCCATCCTCCCCGGCCTCTGAAGGGGTCCCACTGAGAGGCCCTGCTTCAATCACACTGTAGGGGGTCACTGATGTAACCGTCCCCCCTTACCCTCCTCCCACCAACAAGTCAACTTTCGCTGATTGGGTAGGAGGTGGAGTGGAGGGACAAATGGAGGAGTGGATAGAAGGAGCAAGAAGAAAAGCAGGGGGAATGGAGACTCGAGACAATTGATGAAATCATCTTCAAACTGTGGTCCAGCATTTAAAAAATGATGATTTTCTGATTTTGACTAAACTTGGTGGATGATGCTTTTTGCCACTGTGTTCTGACATTTAAAAAAAATAGTCTGATTAGCCTGATAGAGGTGCTGTGATTAAAGGTCAAAATTTAAAACTTTGAAAAGTACATAACTGCTACATCACTAGTCCTATTTTGATGAAACTTGAATGGATGATCTTGTTATCCATCTTCTCCATCTTGTTACTGATTGGCCCAAGGGGTGCCTGCATCATTCATTGGAGAAGACATGCTCACTTGGTTATTTTCATATTAGGGTTAGATCGCTATAGACTCCACACAAGTACATGACTATGTTTTATTTTTATTATCATGGATTTCACTGTAGAGTTTTAGTGTCCCAAGGTCTAAATGCTGTTTTAGAGGCTTTTCCATGCTGACAAGAAAAAAATATTGGCATTGGTATCATGCTGTAAAAACACAGTTGAAGCCAAATCTTAGATCTAACATCAAGGGTCAAAAGGGATAAATGAATGCTTTTGAAAAATATAATTGTTTTTAGCAGTTGTTGCTTTATGATGATCACTGATTGGAGGTGATAGGTTATCCACCTTTTAATTTAACACTACATCCCTATTTACAGTATTTGCATTAGTGCAGTCAGCAGCACGAAACACTTGAAGCCAAATGAAGAACAAGTCTGCTTGAGGAGATTCCCCTCCCAGCATTTCCTAATCACAAACAGAGAGAGATGAAGAGAAACAGAGAAGGAGCAAAGAGGTGAATGCATCTCCATCTCCATTTGAGTCTGAAATGTAGTTGCTGTTGAGACAAAACTAGCAGGAGATTGCGAGGGAGAGGGACAGAGACCGAAAGAGAAAGAGAGAAGTATCAGAGAGAGAGAGAGAGAGAGAGAGCCTCCCTCTCCTCCTGATAGACCCAGCCAGCCTATTCATTACTCCCTGAAAGCCAGCGAGTGTCACTTATATTACTGCGAAGCTGCGCCTGACTGACGGCCACGAGTGGGGGGAGAAAAATGGCAGCAAAACACTGTGAGATGCCCCGGGAGAGAGCGAGGGAGGGGCTGTGATGGATGGGTGTGTTTGACCCAGGCGGGGCGGAAGGCAGACATGGGTCTCTTATGGATGAGACAGGGAGTCAGTGGAGCCCCTGCCCCGCCCCCACCCCCTGCCCACAGCGACCCAGGCCTTGTCAGGATGAGAGGCATCTCGCTAAGGTGCCTCCGTCAGTACTCTTCTCGCTCGTGTCAAAACAGAGGCTCTCCATATTCAACAGATAAAGCTGGACCCTATGTGACGGGAATACGGAAGCACAGCCAGCCCATCAACTGAGCTGGTGACGGGCCGGGTGTCAACAACAGGGCAGATACCCCCCCCCCCCCCTCCTCCTCCCCTATAGAAGTCCCAAAAATAACATCATGGCAGCATCAGACAGCCTTGTCTCTGCCCACTATGCCCGAGCATACACAGTAAAATAACAGTCAAACCAGTTAGTATTAGATTCTCCTCCCTACAGTCTCAGCTATCTGCTCTGTCTGTTGCCACCTTGCCAATCTGTCATTCAGTCTTTTACCTTTTCTGTCCATGTGTTTGCAAACTGTTACTAGGCCTTTATACTGTTATACTTTGCTCTATACTGACTCTATACACTGGGCCCAAGCTATGGCCCCTTCCTCCACCCAATACATCTTGAAATATTGCATGTTGCTCAAGCTACAATCAATAACCCTCTACTTACAGCACAAATGCACACTTTAACACATTACAGTTGAAAGACAGTGATAGGCAAATCCTTAATACACCTGTGATATAACAAGTGGTATAAATATGCATAGATTACACTTTCCCTGGGGAAAAATTTGAATAATACTCAAAGACAAAGGCTTGCATATCTTTTAAATGTCAGATATTGGCACAACCTAGTCTACACCTGTGTGGTACCAGCAGGAAATACATTTAAAAAAAAATGGGATAAAAACACATTTTTTAAATTATGTACAACATCTGCAGGTTATTCTAAATCCTAACCAATGTGGAAAATGTATCTTCTTGCTCTGAAACTGCTGCCCTCTCAGGGAAAATGGCTTCTGTGTCCTTAATTGGAGGCAGATGACTGTATGAAGGATGCAGTATAAACTAGAAAGGCATGAGCGACAGACAAAGACCTCATAGAGCAACATTGCTAACTACAGAAATGACGTCTGGCGCTGAAAGCATTATATTGAAGAAGAAATGCATGTCCTGCCCAAAGATGAACTCCTGTCTATCATACATCTGTACCTGAGCAAACACAAACCCAGATACCTGACAGGCACACACGTGGCAGCAGACAACACCGACTCTCCTGTTCCTATGCTCTCTCTGGCCTTTTTATTTAGTGCTATCCCTCTCTTCCTGCAAAGAGGTTATTTGTTTTATGTTACCATTTTGTGTAGAAGGTGTGGTGGTGCACAGTTCAGGTCATGCAGTGGTAGTGTAAAAGAATGTGTCCAAACGCAGTGAAATGTGAATTTTCTGTGTAATCCTACTGCAACAATAGCATAGTTTAATTTATGGCCTGGCCCCAACCTGATGGCAGCCAATCATAGTTATGCCCTGAGGCTAGGCTACTGTAGTGCACATTTATTATTTCTATTCCTAACTCCTCCTTATTGGAATCTCATTTGCCTTCCTTGGGTAGTTGGGGTTAATGCACTTCACCAGCTAAAATGCCCTCTCTCTGAAAACAGGCTAAAGGTCTTAACTTGACCTTTTCTCGCTCAATATGACAGAGACCACCAGAGTTCAGGTCATGCACTATGTGGTTCATGACAATTTTGCCTCAAAGTAATACTGTAAGTGGGGTCCATGGTGTTATATATATATACTGTATATATATGTATTTGGTGGTCTTTGACATGAAAACGTTTGGGAACCCCTAGAATAGTCCATGTCTAATGTGTCAGCCAAACCATCTATTACAGAAGATGCAAACTTACTATCTTCCTGACTGTATAGTAACTTATATATTTAAATATGCACAATCTGCATCTATTTTATGTTGATTTAATTAAGTTTCAAAACACATTGAAATATCCTGATGAATATGTGATGTAAAGTATTTTTATGTTGAGTTCATTCATAGTTTTGAAACGCATCCTGGTAAATATGTGACGTAAAATATACTGACGTCACGTGGATTGACGATTGCGGAAGCGACTCGATGCTTTAGCTTGTTGGCTCAAAACCAAAACAGTGGAAATGTTTTAGTTTTAAATGCCTAACGAGCTACAAATTTGCTAAGATATCGCATTGATTCGAGCTGGTCCACTTACCTGCTATCCCTCTGGGCTTGTCGGACGACTGGGAAGTAAATCGTTGATCGACCATAATGGAGGTAAATGTCAACGTCGAGGAATTAGCTTTAGCCAAGCTGCCAGAACTTGGTAATGAGTGTGTAGCATCAGTTTAGCTAACGTTAGCTATTAGTGCTTAAATGTTCTGTTACCTAGCTAAGTGTATCGGTGCTCCTAGGCTTGAACTGCTCACCTAGTTGTACTCACATTTAATTTTGATGGGACGTTGAAACAGTGCTGGTATCGGTTAGCCCCCATATGTGCTGTTCACTTTTGTATGGGGAGAGAACGTCAGGCCAAACGTCATTAAAAAACATGGTAGTTTAATGTTGCCCTGGTTATCGACAGCGGCACATACCTTGTAGAACATGACTTAAGACTTTTTCTGAATGACTAGGGTCTTCTAGTAAATTCGGCATACAGATAATCCCCGAAACAGCACGGTATTTCAATAAGATCTCACCTTTTATAATTGGTTCACGCTGTTCGCTACCGCCATCCTCGGTGTTTTTTTGGTGAAAGAGGATCATGAGATTAACAGGCGAACCTATATGTATAGTCGAAATTGCATTGAAATAGGTTCTGTTTGGTCTATAAGATGTATGCCGAATTGAAGAGTGCTTCCTAAAGATTCTTAAAAGGTCCGAAGTCATGTTCTACTAGGAAGGTGCTTTTGCCGACAAGCAAGGCAACGTTAAACTCAAGATTTTTTTTTTAATAGGTTAGCATAGCAGTTGTCTCCATTCAACAGTCAACAGCACATATCGTGCATGTAGCTAAAAAGTTATGCATTCTGCCTTGTTGTCAACATCATGATCGAAGCCACTTTGTGTGTTATTTGTTTACAACATGTCGCCTAATGATAGCCATATCGTTTCATATCTTTCCTTTTCCTGCAACAGGACCCTGGTGGCAGTGGGGCAGAGTCTGTGGCTTCACCCTCAGCAAGTGCACCAAAGTCAAAGGTACTGCACATCAACAAGCACAAGTACCTAACGGCTCGAAAAGGCGATCGCTATCTATTCTGTGTGTCTAATTTTCTTTAGAGATGATCAAATGGATAGATGTATATTGGTATTAACGTTTTCCTATTTCTCCTACATGAAACTCTCAGCTGGACACACTGTCCAAAGAGGACCTCATCAAGTTTGCCAAGAAACAGATAGCTGCCATGCAGAAAATGAAAGGCAAATGTACAGGTAGCTAGAAACTATCCCTGTGTTTGTGTGTGTGTGTGTGGGCCTGTGTGATTGTGTGACTGTGTGTATATATGACATTATTCTCTTTTTTGTTAGATCTGGAGAAGGAAGTTGAATCCTTCAAACAGCAATCAAAAAACAGTAACAGCAATTCAGATGACTCTGTACTGATTCAGGTCTGTATGCTCTAGGGTAACGCCTCTATGTTTCTTATGTGTAATGTACTATATTCCTCAGTCAACATCCTTGTCATATGGATAGTGAACAAAGTGTGTGTGTGTGTGTGTAACAGGAGCTGACTGAGAGGATGGATGCTTTGCTACTGGAGAAGGCAGAGACTCAGCAGAGCCTGGTTTTGTCTCGTAAAGATCTGGCGAGGACAAAGCAGCAGGCCAAGGTGAGATGAAATGCAAATACGATGGATTGTATTTATTTGTGTAACACTGCTTAAAGTGCCAGCTTTACAGACTTCTACAGGACATCTCAGAACATATAATATTATTATACAAGATTAAGCTTAATTTCAGTATAATACAAATTCTTTAAAATACACAAAATTCTCACAACATCTATTTAACTGTTATTATGAGCAGGATGATCTGGCCACGCTGCAAGGAGAGCTTGACCGTGTGATAGACGACCACCAAAGGAAGATCAAGAACCTAGAGAGCAGCGTTGAGGAATCCAACAGCAAACACCAAGAGGAAATGGCTCACTTCCAGAAACTACTGAAAGACCGAGAACAGAGTGACAGGGAGAGAGAGAGTGAAAGAGAGAGAGAGCGCCAAGCTGAACATATCAGCGCAAAAGACAGCTTGGAGGAAGTGCGACATTGCTTGGAAGCTCAGCTGGAGAGCCTTCGAGCTGAACTGGAAGGGATCCAGGAGCGAAAATCCCAGGAGGTGGCTGAGCTGCAGGAGAGCCACCAGAGGGAGCTGACAAAGGCCCAGCAGGAGGTAGAGAACCTGAGGGAGGAGCTGGCTCAAAGGAACCTGCAACATGAGGAGGAGATGAGGGCTCTGGAGGAGGACTGCGAGATGGAGAGGGAGCGTCTCCTTCTGCTCCACGAGGAGCTGACTGAGCAGCTGGCTCTCAAAGGTACAATAGGACTCCACTTTAGGACAAGGATTCAGAACATGAGCCATATCTGTTACAGTGAAAGCCAGTTACTGTGTCCTATAGGGGTTTAAACTGTCAAAACAATAACATGGTGTGTGCACAAGCTTTTCTGGTCCTTGTAAACATCAGGCAAACATCAACTAGCATAGCAAGCCAAATGTCTAGCCAGCACTTAATGAGCTTGCCAAAAACAGAGCAAATACAATATTTGGAGAAACCTAATGTGACGTCCAATATTTCTTTTCCAGATCAGTTGAACAAAGTTTAGAGGCAGAAGCTTTTAGTGAGGATTTAACTGTTACAATCGTTAGTGGCGTCTTCAACATCAGGGCCGGTTGGGCATGTCCCCACCAGATTTATTTATTTATTTATTTATTTGTTTATTTGATAGGGACAGAGCACGTTAATGAACATCAGCATAAAAATGCCGGAGTTAGCAAAAATGCTAATTTACATCCGTAGTCCCTAGGCAGGTAGCAAAAACAGTAACATTACAAGTGACAAAATACAAATATACAAGTAGAAATAGACAAAATACACTGAACAACATGTGACGTTAAAAGTGATCACGCTGATGGCGCTATGGTGCAGAAGAAACTATATCTTGATCATAACACATGATTTAGTCTTACATATTTGATTAAAATGCCTATGGTAAAATCATCCTCATATTCTAAATGTGTGTCATTTATTAACACAAAGTTGACCGTGAGAAAGTCTTTGTCTATGTGCTTGATGGTTGGGGTCTGGGTTGGGGGGCCCCACCATGCTGGTGTGCTGCATTTGACAGCGAAAACCCTAGTTATTTTGATTTCTGTCATTATTTTTTACTTATTCTTTGTTTTTATTTTTCCAGAGAGCTACCTGCAGGATGTGCAAGAGGAGGATGAGGAGCCTGTCCGAGGTTCAGGGATTGCCAGGATGCTGGAGCTGTCCAACTGCAGCCAGGGCAACTCCAGCCTTGGTGACGGAGAAGAGACCGAGACCAGCAAACTGAGAGGTGCCCTGGACGATCTCCAGGCCCAGAACACCATGTTACAGGATGAGCTCACCCTACTAAGAAATGTGAAGGGTGAGTTTGAGGCAGAGCTGGAGAGGGCCAGGGAGGAGTTCCAGATGGAGAGGGAGGAGCTGGAGTTCAAAATCGATGAGCTGCAGATGAACCGGGAAAGCACCACCACTGAGTCCACCACGACCCCGAGCCACGTGAACTCTGACCCTGTGATAACCCTTGACCCTGACAGACAAGAAGTTCTAAGAGAGCTCCACCAACAAAGAGAAGCACACAAAGATGGAGAGGATGCTCTCCCATCTAGATCCAAAGAGGTGCAGTTAGGAGCCAGTCCTGTCCAAGACCATCAGCTCTTGAATCCAGAGGAGCAGCAGAAGATAAATCAGGACTCCCAGGAGCTCCAGGAGCTGAGGGCCCAGTGTGAGGCCCTGACCAGGGAGAGAGACTCGGCCCTGGCTGAGTACCACCACACAAGGGACATACTGCAAGGTCTGGAGACAGAGCTGGGCCAGAAGACCAAGGACTTTGTCCTTCAGTACCAGACTATGAAGGAGCAGGGAGCCAACGCTCTACAGGACCTCCAAGACAAGATCCAAGAACTCGGCCAAGAGAGGGATGGATTAGTGGAGAGGGTCAGGGAGGCTACAGAGGAGAAAAACGGCCTGATGGAGAAAGTACAAGACTTGAAGCTGAATCTTGAAGGCTCCCTGGGTGAGACCCAGGCCACGGAGGATCTGAAAGTGAAACTCCAAGCCTCTGTAGAGGAACAAACAACTTTAGCTTGTGAGCTAAAGGAGTCCGTGGAGGAGCTAACCAGGCAGAACGAGGAGATCCTTTCCCAGCTCCAAATGAAGGAAAACATGGCTCAAGAGCTGAAGGAGATAGTCGACACCCTGACCACAGATCGAGACCAAACACAATCTCTGCTGCATCTCCAAGAAGAGGAAGTGGAAAGGCTGAACAATGAGAGAGTCAAAGAAATCCAGAGGCTGCAGGAGGAGAAAGAGAAAGAGGTAGAGAGGCTGAGAGAGGAGAAAGAGAGGGAGTTGGAGAGCTTGAGAAAAGAGAAGGAGGCCAATGTAGAACATCTGAAAGAGGAGAGGGAAAAGATGGAGAATAGCCTGAAAGAGGAGGTGGGGGGAAGGCAGGACAGAGTTTCCTCTTTAGAGCAGACTATCAAAGACCTCTCCATGGACAAGGCTCACCTCCAGCACAAACTGGAGGAGGCATCCTCTGCGCTTTCCCGAGCCCAGGAAGAGAGGGACCTTTTGGAATCCAAGCTGGCAGCTCTTGGGGTTCAGCTGGAGCAGGAGACTTCTGAAAAGCATAATCTAGAAGCCAGATTGAATTCACTGACAGAGGAGGCAGAGCAGGCCCAAGCCACCATCAGAGTTCTGGAGCAAAACCAATCTGAGGCCCTTAGGAGCTCCACTGAAGACACGCAGGAGCTCCAAGTGCGTGTAGGGGAGCTGGAAAAGGAGAGGAGCCTATTGAGGAGTAGTCTTGAAGAGGCTCAGGGGGAGAGAAAATTGGAGGAGGTGCGAGAGGAGCTCCAGGCTCGTATTGAGGATCTGGAGAAGGAGAGGAACATGTTGAGGAACAACCTGGAGGAGGTGGTGAGGGATACTGAAGGGCTGCAGAAAGATCTGGAGGATATGAAGTCAGTCAATGAAAAGATTAGCGGTGAGAACCAGAAATTACAGGCCCAGATTTCTGTGGCGGCTCTTGAGAAGGAAGAGAAGGAGAAAGGGGAGATGGAGAAAGAGAAGGAGAATATGGAAATGGAGAGAAGAGAGCTTGGAGAACAGCTGACAGAGAAGGACTCACTCATAGCTCAGTTGAGGAGCGAGATGGCTGCCCTCCAGGTGAGTGGAGCTCATGTGATGTGATGTTTTAGGATTTCATGAGAAAAATGTTAATCCACAAGAAAAGTGGATTAACAGTTAGGGGTGGACCGGTCATAACTGGCCAATAAACATTCTAAATGGGTCATCAGTGATCGGCCAATCACTGTTTCAGTTGCTGGATTGGGAAAAGGAAAGCGGTCGATGTATTCCATAAAAAGTATGAGGCAATTTGGGGCATTCAGCAGAACGTTACTATGTCGTCCATCTGGCAGTGACAGTTCATTTCAGATGCTGTGTTTTTTGAATTTCACAGCCTGTGATCATAGATTAGAACCACTTTAGTATGTTGGACAGAAGGCAGAGCCTATGCTGCCGCAGTGAAAAACCTTTCATGCGCTACCAGCGGCAATATGTGAAGAAGCACCTCAGTCATGAAAGCACACACTAATATGTAATGACTGATAAAACCTAGGATTTATTTACACATGGATAGGCTAGCTATATCATGCAGCCATAAGAACAATCTATTAAACACAATGCTAGATTGGAATTTTACCATTCATGCTCGCTGTGCACTTTTATATGATGTGCTGTTGTTAGTAGAAAGTCTGGGTAAAATGCATAATTTTAATCGGCGATCAGATAGGTGATCAGTTGAACACACTATTAAAAAATAAGCACTTAAAATCGGCCCCAGAAAACCTGATGGGTACATCCATATTGACAGCAAGTCTTGAAATGCCTATTTATGTGTTCTGTCATTTGGAGCAGGGTTAGGCTTTTCCACCCTGCCAAGAATAACATTTTTAGGGAAACACTGAATGCTTATAGTTTTTGGGGAGGAATTCTTTGACATGAAAATGACTAAATTCATAGATAATGATTATAGGCATAAAATACTGGCTGTTGGCAGCTTCAAACTAAACAATATTGTTGTTTGCCTTCAAAAACCTGCATCAGTTGACCTGTAATTTAGAGTGTCCCCAATTAGTTCTCCTTCTCATTTTCTGCTCTTTCTCTGTTTTCTTCTGTCTTCCTCTCCTAGGAATCTGCTGCCCAGTCTGCTCCCTCTGAGGAAAATGTAGCCAGTCAGTTCACAGAGAAAATCGGTATGGACTTAGCCTAATCACTTGTCTCTTTTAATGAGGAATCCCAGTGGGAGAAACTAATATGTTGAACAGCAAGTTGTTTTACTAAATGTATAGACCTAATTGAAACATGAGCATTTAGCCATATTTAGATTTAGAGCATATTGTTGCTATTAATCTTATATCAAACCTTAATGTTTCTCATGATAAGTAACACAGACTGAAGCTAAATCTTTCCAATTAGACCAATTTAGTTAGCCTGTTATTTAGACTAGATTATAAATTATGGATTATAATTTCATGATGTTACTTTAGACCTCTGTAACTTCTGCTCCCCCCAGCCCTCCTGCAGAAAGAAAGCAGAGAGAAGGATGAGAGGATGAACAAGATCAAGGCAGTTGCTGTCAAAGCGAAGAAGGAGCTGGACGGCAGTAAGAAAGAGGTACAGTGGAGCACAGGGACATCTCTAATCTATAATCAAATAGTCTCATTTAACAGACAGTGGAGATGTGACGTACAGATAGCTTCAGAAGCAGAGCCTTGTAGATTAATATGATGTAATGCATTTCCCATGGCTTTGTCATAATACCAGCCAACTTTTTGTTATAAATCACAATGGTGAGTCTGAAATTCATCTCCTGTAATAAAACTCAAGGCACTGTGGTAAACTGCATCCAGTGGCTTAAAAGTACAAGTGGCAGCATGTGAATCCACAATGTCTCAAATACAGTGAAGAGAATGACTGTTGATTGTGCAATGGTTTTCTATTTTTAGAAAAGAGGCTTTCCTTCTATACAAAAAACATATTTTAACCTCAGTTTTTGAGTAAACCATTCCACATAGGGTTTGAATTTAGAATCAGTTTTGTCTGTGTGGTCATGATAAAAGAGACTCTGAAAGTGACTCAATCCCGTGGCTCATAGTTATCTTTTCTCCTCAGGTCTCTCATTAGTGATCGGATGTTGATGAATCCATAATTTATTGTAATTTGTTGCAGGTTGCGGCCCTGAAGGAGGAGGTGGAGTCACTGAAGGTGGAGAGGGAGAGAGTAAGCAGCTCCATGAAGGATATCATCCATGGTGCTGAGGGCTACAAGGTAGGAGACTGAAATATTACTAAAGTAGCTGAAGTACTTAAAAAACAAGACATTGTTACATATGATCTTAGGACAAATAGGACAGGGAGTTCAAAAGCTCTTTTAATTGAAAAATAAATAAATAAAGTGCATAAACAAAGTAAAGCATGAATAATTACAATAGTTTATTGTGTAATAGGATCATAGTAACATATTGATCTATTAAAAAAAAAACACTGAAAATGCCTGTCCGAATTATTCAGTAATTGTTGCTTCTTTTTCTATTAGCTATCCAACTAGCTATAACAGATGCAGCCAATAAAATGTAGTGAAGTACTATACTTCAGTCAAAAAACTACTGTACAAGTATACAAAAAGCTAGGTTACTCAGTTACAGTAATGAAAGTAATTGTAATTTGTCTGTCACCTCTGACCTCTGACCCTTTAGGACTAGAGTCAGACCTCAAACATTGTTCCACACCAATACAACATATTGCAGAGTATAGACTTATTTCTTGTCTTAATATCAGGTTCTTTTCCATTTCCACTTCATCTCTCTCTGATTCATGCTCTCTCTCTTCTACACTTCTAACTTATCCGTTTATCTGTTAGTGATAGACCGGTGTTTGTCAGAAAATCCAACCTGATTGGTCCGCCACCTAAATTCTGGTTAATTATGGCTAATCATTTGAAGCACTCCAGCCTTATGACTAAAACATTTGTCGGCTGTGTGCTCTCATTTTCATATCATCTTGGGTGTAAATTAAGCTTTCACCCAGTTGATTATACTTGCATACACCACTGGAAATGAGTAGAATCAATGCAGCCGGCTTGGGGAATAACATGAGCAATTGAGCTAATTAGCAGTATTAGCTTTCTTCGCTAGCTTGCTCATTGAGAAGTGTCATCTCTGTCTCCATTAGCTCTGTGAATATGTGTAATTGATTAACATTTGTGTCAAAAGATGTTTGCTTGTTTTTTACAGTGGGAAATGTTTATTCCTAATCTGTCCTTAATGAGTAACAGATGAGCAGTACCAACTGGAAGAGCTGCTTCAAATCACTTTTTGTAAATATATTCAGACATTGGGAGCTTGATGTCACTTTTTTTTTTAAGTTAAACATCCATACCTTTTTCCACACAATATGAACTATATGGCTTCATAAGACTCAACAGTAAAAATTAAAAGTGTTACATAACATTTAACATAACATAACATTTTCTCCACTGTAGCAATAGCAAAGAAGTAGAATACTTCAGTCAAAACAACATATTGAAGTAAAGGTAAAATGACTAATTACAAAAAAAAAGAAAAATCAAAAAAGAACAAGTGCACAAAAAATGTACTGTATTACTTCCACCCTTGGAGACTTTCACTACTGTTATATTATTCACTGATAGGATTATTAATTGAATCACTTCATAAATAAATTAATAATAATGAATTACTGGACCAGTCTGTAATTACTGGGACAGCACAACCCAGGCTCCATATCAACCATTTTAGATAGGCAAAAATGGAATTGAAAGCCTTGTAATTTAATGTAATATGTGGCCAAGTGTCAGCTGAGCTCAGTTTGGAAGACACTGTGTTGCTGATGCTTCGCCCAGCGGTCTCCATGAACAGCTCCCTGGCCACACTGTGCTTTATGACTGTGTCTCCATTAGGGAAGAAATCACTCCAGTGTGT
Source organism: Centroberyx affinis (assembly GCF_046629955.1). NCBI lineage: Eukaryota > Metazoa > Chordata > Actinopteri > Beryciformes > Berycidae > Centroberyx > Centroberyx affinis. The sequence goes on along the minus strand of NW_027280287.1, from coordinate 290,480 downwards.
CTAGTGAGAGTTTTGTTCCAAACCAAAAATGAAAATGCAAACAAAATCTTTGTGATACATAGTGTTTCCCTGCATTGAGTTGTTCGACCGGCTTTAAATAATGAATTTGTGTGTGTGTGTGTGTGTGTGTGTGTGTGTGTGTGTGTAGAACCTGCAGATAGATTACGACAGGCAGACAGAGCAACTGGATAAGGAGAGCGAGAAGGTGGAGGTGGCAGAGAGACAGATTGCTGAGCTGACCAAACGACTCAGCACTGCCGTCACACAGGTAACACACACACGCACACACACACACACACACACACACACACACACACGCACACGCACACGCACACGCACACACACACACACGCACACACCACTAACAAACACTTTCCTCCCTACAGTAAATCTAAGCAGTGCCACTTTCTCCAGCAGTACATCTTCCTAATACTTTTCACATAACTCAGTTTCCAGCTGATTTAGAGTTAGTCATTTAGCCCCCGACACTCTGCACAGCTCCACCTGACAGCCCAGCACCCACAAATAGCCCATCAGATGTGACTGGGTGAACTTGGGAGAAATACTGTTTATATATACTCCTCTCCCCTTCCTCTTAACTGTCTCTTTCCCAGTGAGAGAACAACAGGCGGGTAAATGAAGCGGAGTATAGCTTCCATCTGCCGCATTGCTGGTGCGACGCCGTTTTTCCGAGACAGAGGTTTATTCTTGTGCGCGTTCATGGGCCTCGGGGGAGCGGGCAGACAGGAAGCTAGTCACGGATCTCGGCGGACGCCCGGACGTCCCCGTTTACCGATCATAGTGTAAATGTTTGTGCTGACAGATGACGGGAGGTAGCCGCTGCCGTTGTTGTCGGCTCGCTGTTCCTCGCTGTGCCAGAGAAAGCCCTCAGAGCCCGCTGTTGTCAGATTTGCATGAGCGAGTTTCGAGTGCGTCACGTTCACACGGGTCTGGGTGCGTTTGCAAGCATATTGATGCTGTCGGGTGGAAACCGCATATCTCGGAAATGTCAGCGTTTCAGGAATAAAAAAATGCATGCACTTAAAATGAAAAACAAGGATGTTTTTATCCTTGTTTTTCATTTGAAGTGCATGCATTTTTGATTTTGTTCCATGGGGTTTTGAAAGGTTTCATAAGCACTATGGGGCATAGAATATTCTCAACCAAAATTGGAGTTGCAAGGTTTTCATGTGACAACGGTCATATGTGTCCATTGGTGTGTGTGTGTGTGTGTGTGTGTGAGTGTTTGAGTGTTAGGCCATAATGTGTGCAAATATTCACATACATATTGCTGCTGTCATCTGAAAAATTCAAATTCTGGGGTTTTCATGTTTTAACTGAAGGGTTGAGATAATTCTGTGACCTTTGAAGCTTATAAAACCTTTCAAAACCCCTCAGAAAAACTCAAACATGCACAACGGTCAAGCTTCAAACAAGGCTGTTTTTCTTGTTTCTTGTCTTCTTGCTGTTGTTGATAGCAATGGCGAGTTAAGAAATTATTGGGTAATGTTGTGAACTAGGTATAAGCCTAAATGGAGGTACAGGGTAGTGTAAGGGACTGTAGCTGGATTGTTGTTGATATTTTATTTAGTAAGCCCAGTGTCTCTATTTCTCTAAAGTCTCTCACTACTATAAGATAATGAGGCAAGCATTATCTTGCCACTGCAACATTACACTCCCATCTCATTAGTTTAGTGGAGTAAATCTAATATACAGCTAATTGCAAATAGGCTTCCTCCTCAACATACAGCATTAAGTCCATCATTAACCACCATGATACATAACCCCTACCTGCTGCAGGGACCCTGAACCCCAGCCAGAGGGAGGAAAGACAACTTTCCACTTGGATTATTAATAAAGTATCAAACTCAAAATTCAGCTTCTCTATGGATACTCACCCTGGTTTATACCACAAGCTACCATTACATCACGTTAACATTTTGGAGATGCAAGGTTTTGGCCCGACAGCGACAGTATCCTGGTGTGTCCCTGCCTCTTGTAGAAGGAGACGCTGAGCAGTGAGAAGGAGGACCTGCTGGCCGGCATGGAGACCCTGAGGAGCACGGTGAGGCAGCTGGAGGTGCAGAGCCAGGAGCTCCACAGACACTCCGCCGGCCTGGACAGAGACCTGCTGGCCGAGAGAGCGCTGAAGGAACAGAAGATCAAGGTAGAGAGCGAAGGCCGTGTGCACTGATCTGAGGTCAGGCCAGCCTCCCCTCCCTAAGTCTTTTCACAAATACTTGGCATGCTCACTGTTGCCCCAACCTCTCCATTCTCTAGTTGTACTATGTACTGTATGTAGGAGTATGTCACCTTTTAGACCCAGCCCACTGTGAGTTTTTGCAGGCTGATATTTGTTCAGTTTATCAGATGTATACTGGTATTTTTTTTTGATTGAAGCTGCCAATAGTCAATAAATTGTGCTGATATTCAATATCTTCATGCCACAAAATTTCCAACAGTTGTAGTCAGTGTTTTACCCAGAATTCTCCACTTGTGAGGAGTCTGATCAAAATGTCTCATTAGAATCAGTTCAGGTTAAGGTCTTCCCATAGACAACCAGTGTAGTATTGATCACTTCTACAATAAATATGTAGTCAAACAAACTGCATCATATCAGAGGTGGATGGCACTGACTGACCCGTATCTGATTTTTAATAAAAGGCCAATATTGGCCACATACTGTATATCTGCAATCTTATCACCCTTGATGTGTGTGTGTGTGTGTGTATGTTTCTCCAGGAGTTGTCATCTGCCATGAAGGAGGTAGAGGAGCTGACAGCCCAGCTCCGCAAGCAGCAGCAGCAGTCTCAGCAGACCGCTCAGGAGCTGGAGCAGCTACGCAAGGTATACACACACACACACACACACACGCACGCACACCGGCCACTCAGACGCACGAGTCTCTAAGGGCCTGTCCAGTCAAGCAATTGGACGGGTGATGGCTGGCCTACAGCTACAACAGCAACACTCAGAGAGGAAGAGAGCCATTCTAGCCCACAGCACTGGAGCCGCTGCTGCTTTTCCATTAGCAGAGACCCAGATAACACAGAGACGAGCGTGGAGGCAGCCAGGGGGTCTGGCATGTGTCCACATTGTTAGACAGACTTCCTGCTGCTTTCTTCCATGTCAGCCAACCAGCAAACCTAATTCTGCAGGTGATAATTGCCAGTAAAGGTAATTAACAAGTGCCATGTAGCGGGTAGGAAAAGATGTCATTGTGTCACTAATTGTTATTAATTATGAATCTTTCAACCTCCATATTGAGAAAGTCACTGCCAAGCTTCCATGACAACTACTACAATACCTTTAAGCTTTGCAAGTTCCTGACCAATCACACCATCAGAAGAGATCTGTGCTCCCAGTGTCCTACTGCAAGGGTGATGAAAAGTGTTAGCAGAGGTGAAAACTATTACAAAACTGGACATGTATAACTTTGCAGCTTGTCATGCTATATTATATTCTGTTAGGGCAAGATAATGAACAAACTAACCAGACCTGGCAGGTTAAGACAAAAATAAAGTTACAGCCCATTTACTACTGTCCATGTCTAGTTTACATTTCCATTTTTAACCTTTATTTTGTCATTTTTAAATAACTTGCTTGGTTAGTGTTACTGGATGAGACAAGGCTGTTTCCTGCCATGATGTCGTATGTTGGCTCTGCCTGTAGGAGGCGCAGCAGAGCTCCCTGCTGGACATGGAGATGGCCGACTACGAACGGCTGGTGAAAGAGCTCAACGCTAAACTCTCCGAGAGAGAAGTGTGTGTTGAAGAGCTGAAGGCCCAGATACACACACACACCCAGAGGGAGGACACACTCAGCCAGGAAATCGGTACAGTAAATCGGTTATCTTCCACTAGCAACCCCTCCATCAGAGTTATTACTCACCTAATAAAGTAGTATACTTTTTATTAAAAGCTATTATGTTACTGTTGAACCTGGTTAGTCTAGATCAAAAGCCTACAGTATGCATTTCTGTAAACAGTTTTTGTGTGTGTGTGTGTGTGTGTCTCCAGAGGCTCTGAAGTCCCAGCTGGGCCAGGGGGAGGAGAAGACCTCCAAGATGAAACAGCTGCTGGTGAAGACCAAGAAGGACTTGGCCGACGCCAAGAAACAGGTCTGTGTGTGTGTGTGTGTGTGTGTGTGTGTGTGTGTGTGTGTGCGCGTGCATGCGTGCATGCGTGCGTGCGTGCATGCGTGTGTGTGTGTGTGTGTCCCACAGGATTTCCTATTACTGTGTGTAACATCACAGCCTAATGAATGTAAATCGTGTTATGCAACCATGTGTGGGCATGATAGCGCCAGAGGCCTTGATGATGTTGGGAATAGTTTATCATTTGTGTGTGCGTGAGCATGTTTGTGTATGTTGGCGTGTGCATCTACATTTTCTGTGTGTGTGTGTGTGTGTGTGCAGGAGGCCTCCCACATGATGCTGCAGGCCTCTCTGAAAGGAGAGCTGGAGGCTAACCAGCAGCAGCTAGAAAGCTCAAAGGTAACACCCAGCACTTCATTACCCTACCCAACCATCACCACTCGTTTTAGACCGATATATGTATCGATAGTCCTTTTATTAAAAATGGGATATTGTCCAGTCAGGTTAGAGTTAGGATTATCATTCATAAATGACAAGTAAACTCCAGCATTCTGAAGCAAAAACACCCTGCAACCATCCCATTATAATGTATTAATGGGATGTGGTAAAAAGATTTCCTAGCAGGAAAGGTAAAGTTTTATAACCCTAGTAAAGGGGATGCATACTTGTACAAACTAGATATTTTCATTTATTGAATTTTTCACTTTTACATACATTTCTTGAATTTCCACTCCACTTTGATAGAAAAGAGTGTTTCATAGATTTTAGACCAAAAATACAAAGTAAATGTGCAGTGAACTAATTCTGTAGCACAAGAAAATCTAGGGAAAACACTTCACCAGCCTTACCAGCCTACTCCCATTTCAGCATTTCATTAAGTAATTGCTCCTATAGAAGTCATATCTTAAACTTTGTGTGTGTGTGTGTGTGTTCAGATCGAGGTGTGTGAGCTGACGGCCGAGCGCCACCGTCTGCAGGAGCAGCTGAGGTGTGTGTTGGAGCAGCAGCAGAGAACCAGCAGCTCCCTGCAGCAACGCATCAGCAGCCTGCAGCAGGAGTGTGATACTGCCAAGGTACACACACACACACACACACACACACACACACACACTGCACTTTCCTATCCGTTGCTGTTCTATTCCTCCCTCACCCTCTTCTCTTTCCTTCATTCTCTCGATTCCTCCATCACCACTCATAATTACCTCCCCTTTCTCATTACTTCTATTTTTCCTCCTCTTTCTCTCCTCTCTGTCCTCTGTGTCTGTGGCACAACATTACAGTTAGAGATATTACTATAGATTTTCCATCAGCACACGAATGTGAGAGTGCAGCTCTCCTAAATGGCTCAAACCAAACTTCACCAGCAAGGGGGAAGTGAAGGCATGTGAAGACTCTCACCCCCTCAGGAAGATGTTGGATAAGATGGTACAAGCCGGTACCACAGTAAAGGAAGCGCTGCTGGGTCTTCCACCTTATTAGAGAGCTAACAGGCACTTTTAATAATGCAGCACACATGCAGAAACACATTAGCAAGGCAGATTGTGTTTTCCAGTTAAAATTTACATTACATTTTTATTCCCCTGAGGTATTTACCTGATGGTCTTATCCAGAGTGACGTTCAACGAGTGCAACAGTAGACTAAGAGAGAGCAATTAGAGAAAATAGAGGAGAGAGGATAGAATTCAGTGGGGAGAGGGTTACATGATGTGTGCTTTTTGAAACAAGAGTTTTCAGTCTACGGCAGAAGATGAGGAGTCGCTCTGTTCTTCTGACTGGAGTGGGAGGGTCAAAGGTCGTTCCATTTTTGGGGAGCCAGGAGGGAGAATAGGGGAGACCATGCTGGACCATGGTCTGGAGTTAGGGGGGTGGAGGGAGTCTTCTGGGAGGTTGGCTAGGAGGGAGTTACAGTTGTCCAGACTGGAGATGACTGGTGAGGAAGGGACAGATGTTGTAGAGTCCAAACCTGCAGGATTGGGTTGTGGCTGAAATGTGGGCCTCCATGACAGTTGTTTGTCCAGACTGACTGGGTGGTGTTTTCCCATATATCCCATGTTTTCCTAGTTCCTAGTTTCCTAGTTCCTCATTGTGAGAGGGCAGAAAGCTTTAGAGTAGTGGTTCTCAACGTGGGGTCCGGGGACCACCAGGGGTCCTTGAGGGGGTTCCAGGGGGTCCCCAGCAAATTGATGAATTGATAAACTTCACCATTATTTAATTTACAAGAAGTTAACACAATGAGATCATGTAGAATGATGACTGTTTTGATCATAGTTTCACTGTTATCTACAGATAGTCAGTAGAATTCTCGACAAAATCATTATCTTACAAAAAAATATTTTAAGATTTGGGTCTGAGAGACAAAATCTCATCAAATGGGGGTCCATGGCCCTAATGTGGACTAAATTAAGGGTCTGTGATATGAAAAAGGTTGAGAATCACTGCTTTAGAGAATTCCAATGTGTGCTGTGTCACAGTTATGCTAAGTGCGTCTGCTGTTTTCCAGGCCGAGCTTGTGGCGACAGCAGGGGAGTTTGATAGTTACAAGGTACGAGTCCACAATGTGCTCAAACAGCAGAAGAACAAAAGCACCGCTCAGAGTGAAGGAGACCCCAGCAAACTAGAGAGGTAAGGACAACACTTAGTGTGTGTGACAAAGGGAGACATGGAGAGAATCCGAAAGCATACTTGAGTGTGAATTGCAGAATTGCATCCTGTCTGTGTGCGATGATTGTCATCTCTAGCCAAAGAGAATACAAATTCAGCATCTCTGCGTATTTTTCACCCCAAACAAACACATAACAATTACAGTACAATTATTTAATATATTGTGATATAACCACCACATCAGCTACTGATATTAATGCTGGGAATAGGTCTGACAATAATAGTTAACCCTCACCCTTGACTGAGTTATATACAGAGGGCAAAATGATAGAAACACCACATGAAAAAGGACTTAAACTTTGAAGTACCTTAATCACATTTACAAAGGCAGTTACACAGGCAAGGTCATATTAAGTTGAATACCAATTAGCAATATATCTGACAATCACCACTTTTATATTGAGTTTTTAAAACAACAATGCAATTACAAAAGGTCCAAAGAGTAGTAGGTGCCCAAAATTCAGGAGCATTGGTCTCAAAAACTGCAAATTTATTTAATGTGACAACAGTAACAGTGGAAAATCATAACAACATATGCCAAACATGGACAAACTGTATCAGCAAAGACGTACAGTGGTCACAAGTTGACGCTGACCAATAGGGATAGATGGAAACTTAACAGGATAGCTGCTAAACACCACAAAACTACAGCCTTAAAAATAACAACAGAACATGTCTGTGACAGTCTGAACAAAAACTGTATGTATGTATGTGTGACATGAATGTAACCGGTGTGTTGTGTGTCTGGCAGGGAGCAGCTGTCCTCTCAGGTAGATCAGCTGAGGTCCAGGCTGGTGGAAAGCCAGCAGAACCTCCAGAGCAGCTCAGCAGAACTGCAGCAGCTGCAGACTGAACACGACACCCTGCTGGAGCGACACAACAAAATCCTCCAGGAAACCATCAGCAAGGAGGCCGAGCTCCGAGAGAGGTGAGCCGGCTTGGCTGAGGCGTTTTTATGGATGTTTATGCATCCTTTCCTATGTGGAGTTTACCAATGTCTTAACTGTGTTCCCTCTAAACCGCTGTCCCTTCTGTGCTTGCCATACATTTAATCTCAGTCCCTCTCCACCCGCAGGCTGCTGTCAGTGCAGTCGGAGAACGTGGCTCTGCGGTCGGAGCAGGCCCAGGCCCAGGCTGACCTGCGCTCCCAGGCCGAGGCCCAGCGCCAGAGCTTCAGGGAGCAGGTGAGGAGGCTGCAGGACGAGCACCGGGTCACCGTGGAGACCCTGCAGGGCCAGCTGGCCCGCCTGGAGGAGCAGCTCTTCACCCTGCAGAGCCAGAGCAGTAAGCATTGGTTTACAATAAATGAACACGCAGTACCTGATTCTGTACACAAAATAGCATTGGAAACGGGTAGGGCGACATAATTCTATGAAAGAATTAGTTTGGCTGGTAAAAATTACTCTTGGCTAGTTTAGTTTGTAGTTTGCCAGCCCTTGGCAGGTGAGCCAAAAGGTAAATTTGGAATACTGTCCATAAGCAATTCATAAAAGCACAAAATATCACCTTCTTTTGTCAGCCAGTATATTTAGTCTGATGCGATAATTCATGTTTATGAATAACAAAACACTACTGTGATTGTCTCGGCCCATCAGGCCTACCCTGCCGGTGAGTTTTATGAATAACCTCTCATGCCAATTGCCCAAACAATTTTGCCTTACGTGTCTTTCTCTGCTGTTCTGACAAATCTAGTATGCGCTCCAGTGAACTTGTACACAAGCCGGATAATCAGCGTGGCTGTTGAATATGACGGGTTTAATTAACTTGTTGATTTTCATTGGCGGTTGCCCGGGCCGTCACTGAGAAGAGGGTGGCTTATTACTAAACTGCAGAACGATCCAAAAAAGTAGCTGCTGCTCAGCGAAGACACGCGGCAATACATCAAGTGTTGAAAGTGAAGTGAAAGTTTTCTAGTTTACTCTTGTCTTACATGAGAGGAATGAAGGAATGATGGGAGATGGAGAGAGAACACAGGAGTGTGTGTGTGTGTGTGTGTGTGTGTGTGTGTGTGTGTGGGGGGGGGGGGGGGGGTCGGGGGTGTTGGTGTGTTTATCAGGAGAGCAGCACTGGAAGCTCATTCATCACCTCCCACACAGCTGCCCTCTGGAGCCACACGGCAAACACACACACGCAGTAATGACTAGAAAAGGCAAGAATGTGTGTATATGTGTGAGTGTGTGTGTGTGTGTGTGTTTTCCTCTCATTTCGGCATGGCCAGGTGTCTGTGAGAGTCTTCCGCTTTATTCCCGCCTCTCTGTATGGCAAACAGCTCACTGCGGCATCTGGAGAGCCTCATCATTAGCAGCTAACACATGCACACCAGGGTTAGACTGATATGCGGACGATATTGGCCTTTATTGAAAATCGGATATCGGCTATGATGGATATGATGGGATCGGCTTTCAAAAACCCATATTGGTCGAACCCTAATGCACAGAGACAACAGACAGATAAACAGATGCATGTAGCAGGACTTCATCTACTTGCTCGTCTCATCCAACTGCATGCTGGGAGGGGGAGGAGTGCCTGACTGGAGGTGGGAAGGTGTGGAGAGCAGTTTGGTGTCTCGGCTCTTGTTTTCAGGTTCATCAATCACTATCTTTCGCTTTTGTCCACCCACTCTCTCACACACCTCATCCCTCCCTTTTTCTCCTCCTATTCACACTTGTTGTCATCGTCCATCCCAGCTGAGCAGGTTACAACCAGAGAGTGTCTGGTGCCCTCTCATGTCTTGGTGAAGTAGGACACTGACTCACTACCTATTTTTTAAATGAAATGGAAATTCACTTTTTTTAATACGGTAAAGGAAAAGGAATGCTGCTTTGGCTTAGAGAATGTGGAAACCACAAGAACTCTTTGGCAAGACAAGAATCAAAAAATTTCAATTCAACTCTCTCTTCTGAAAATATTAAAAAAGCCTTTATTGATTTAACTGTTGCAACTTGCAGTGTTAAAATCATTGTGCACCCTGATGAAGGCAGCCATATCACAAAGCATTGGTGTGTTTTTAACTTTGCAACATGAAATAGCCAAATAAATAAATGTTTTTTAATATTTTCATGAGAGTCACCTTGATATCTTTTGGATTCTTTATTCATTTTTGGTAACACTTTACTTGAAGTGGTGCTCATAAGATGATATAAGGCATCATAAAAGCACATCTGAAGCACATTCGTGTGCATGGTAATATTATAATTATTATATATCAAACCCTGATATAATGAACAGTCTAAAAAATTCAGGGGGTTGAATACTTTATTGGGAAACTGTTTAGTTAATGACATATCAAATTGAATGTAATTTGTGTCTCGTCTTATGATTATATTGTAAGAGAAGTTTATACTTCTAAAAGGCCTATTATCTACTCTAGCACATCAAAATTCACTTCAAGTGACGTGTTATCCACTTTTTTAATGTTTTTATTTTTTACCTGCATGTATTCATCTCCTCATAAATGACAGAATTTGCTCTTTCTCTGCCCTTTTTTTCCATGCAGGTCCAGTGCCAGTCCAGTCCAGCCGGAAGTCCCTGGTGTCAGATTCCCAGCGCAGAAACCCAGACCATGGCCAGGGGGGGCTGGGCTTTGTGGCCCTCAGCGACCTGCAGTCCATGGCCAGGGAGGAGGGCGAGGGCATGGAGACCACCGAGACCGAGAGCCCCTCCCCGACAAACACCACCCTTCCCTCTCTGGAGCAGCTGCTCATCTCCCCGGACCCCAAACAAGGTGCAGGTTGCAGCGGTCGCATGTGTTTGAATGTAGAGGTGCACCCATAACAATTTGTAGCCAAGGTAATGAACTTAACAAATAGCAGCATTTCAGCATATTCACCTGTCAGAAAAATTTTATATTGTGGAGTGGAAATGCACCCACTGTACTTACATTTTTTTTCATTTTTTCTAATTCTCAAAATAAGCCTTTAAATAAGCCCTTAAGCAAAAATGAATAACTAGCCTCAGATTTAGAGTCTTGTTCATATGGTCTATGAACAAGAGAGCTGTCAATTTATTGTGTTATCAGGTGTTATGAGTCTGTCATCAAATTAACATTCCTATATATCATTTTATATTTCAGCTTTCCCCTCTCCCGGGGCACACCACTCCTTTTCACTACACACATCCATTTTTATGGGCAAATATAAAATATATTTATAATATAAAAACACAGCCTAATAAGCCTTAAAATCAAGTTAAACCTTGAGCAGTGAATCCTGCCTGTGACATGATGGGGACTGGTCAGAGGGAGTCGTTATCTAAGATGCTTTTCAGAAACACCTCACAAACTAAAGAGGTAAGATTACGTTACGGCCATCTTAGTCATGCTACTGCGACTTTTAACTTTGAGTGTGTTTGCTTTTGTCCCCAGAGCCGTTTGTGTGGACGGTGGAGCCGACCAAAGAAGAGCTGAGCCAGAAGCTGAGCACAGCCACACGCAGTATGGAGCACATGAACAGCCTGCTGCATGAAACAGAGGCCACCAACGCTGTTCTCATGGAGCAGATCACTGTATGTACATCTATGCCCATGTATACACACACACACACACACAAGACCAAGACTTTGATCAGTTTACTTTCAATAATTCAAAATGTAAACTAAAACAGTCATTAACAAATCATCTACAAATTACACACAGCATTCATTCATAATTACTTCAATATGGATTTATGCAAATCCCCTTTCTGAATTGATTTTTTTTTTTACATTAATAGCATGGGTGTTACATGGGTACATGGGTGTGGCACTCTCCATCGATCAGTCTATGAATCCAAATTTGATCTTGTAATTTTTATTATCATAATGCAGAAAAAAGACCAAGCAAAAAAATAAACAGAAATTAATTTGGAAGCCAAATCTTAAAACAGGGAGGCATTCAGGACCAATGTCCCCCTCTAAGCTGATAGTTTGGTGACCTGCATCATAATTTATCATATTGACAAAATAATATCTGGTCATCTGTGACTGCTGCAGAAATTGTGTCCATTTATATCAGCAGATTTGGTAGTTTTGGTAGTAAATGACATTAGATGCAAGGACTTTGCCATAATAGAGTTTATTGAAGTGAAGCTCCCTGAAAGTTTTGGCAACAATTCTTCCCAGCATTGTAATAATTGCAACTTAAACCGGCCGATATGCTCCAACAGTGATATCAAACAGCTTAGCATTGTTCAGTGTCCCCTCTTTGTCCAAGAGAAAGTAGAACTTGTGTCCTTTGAGGCGGAGGGGGATGAATGAGGGGGACTCCTGCCTGTGGGCGTGGCAGGCAACCTGGGACAGCGGGACGGTTATTCTCCGGCCTCTGTCCGGTCCCAAGGGCGACTGGGTAGAAACCGTCACCATCCTCCCGCCTTTATGTAAAATCACCTGGCTGACGGAGCGACGACAGAACAGAAGCCCGAGCCCGACTATCCCCCCTCCCACCGCCAGGCACCCCAGCGTGAAGCCGTACCTCCAGGCGTTAGAGCCCAGGTTCATCTCGAAGCTCCACGCCCCGGCCAGCCCGGTAGTGGACACGCCGCCTTTCCCTTGCTCCGTAGCGCCGCCCGTGTCTCGGAGGCCAGTGTAGGCGAAATGAGCCAGGTATGTCCAGAAGAGAAACTGCCCGCCGCAGAAAACCGCCAGGAGTTGGAAGAACCTGGTCCTGTCGTGCCGGAACAGAGTCACGTCTTTTACGGGCTGGGTGGAGGAGCAGAAGCTGCGGCGGGGAAGCAGCTCTCTCTGTGCGGGGTTGAACAGTCCCGTATGGAGGAGTTTCCTGCTGCCAAGACCAGTAGGAACTGTAATCCGGTTGGACACATTATGCACGCCACAGCACGGTGAACTACGTGTCGACAACGACGCATTTTGCCGGATTCCTCTCCGCACATTAGCTTGCGGAATACTGAGCAGTCGAAGCCGTACGTGTCTGGAGTAACAGTCCAATGTCGCGCACAGCAAACGCTGAAATCCCATGTTTCACGTTGGCAAATGTCTTATATCTGTCTAAATTTACTGGACGGAGAACTGCAGTTGCCTGCTGTTAGAGAACGGTACCATAACGCGCTTCTTAACGTTGCTTCTCTCCCAAAACACTAGACAACACGAGCAGAGGGCGCCGCCATACTGGTTATGTGTCACTCGCGCAGTTCGGTTACGGGAAGCGCAGTGGACCAAAATGAAATAACCACTCTGACGTGTGACCGTAGGAAAGCACCAATACACTTGCTGTATACAGACTTATAACAGAATGTCTTTCTTTTTCAATCGCCCAAAAGCAAAGACATTATATATATCCTAATAAAAAAAATGCCCTAGACTAAAACAGTTTAACTAGAAATGCAACAAGTGTCATTAAGGTACAGAGACCACAATCATTAATTGTGAGGTTGCACATGTTTTCTGGATCTTAATGGTCAAAACAAAGGATTATTTCCAGAGGGATTATACTGCCATCTTTTTTTTTTACCAAACAATTTCTAATCAGGGATATTAATGGAGAGTAAAAATAAATAAATAGAATTACTTAGTCTTGTTTTTTTCTTTTGGAAACAACTATATCCACAAATGTACATTTGTTTAAAATCCTCCCCTGTTGACAAGTTTTAAACATGATGTTTATTTGGGAAAGCCCTGAAATGAATGAATGTAAGTTCAGCCCTAAAACACAATGCATTCATATTATAATAATAATATTATATATAAAATTCAATATAATTTCCTGATGTTTTTTACATGCCTTTTTATGTGTGTGTGTGTGTATATATATATATACTGTGTCTATATATATATACACACATATAAAGGCATATAAAAAACAACACAAAATATATATATTGTGTTGGAATCAATGTATTTTGTTGAAAGCTTCAATCTCTTCAATCTCACTGTTCTATGCCTAAAAATTGCCAAAAGAAGAAAAAAAGTCATGTTCAGTATTTTCTGCTTTGGCTAAGGATTGCTGCATTATGGCTGAAAATGTTCACAGTATTGCCCGGCAGCAGTTTGCATTTCATCCGAAAGTCTAATAGTTGTCAGAACTATCTTTGGGTAAAACATGCTTGGGGATGATGGGGCTGGTTTCAGGGGAGCATTCAGGACCGGTGTTCCCTCTAAGGCCTGGCACATGAAGTAATTCGTTGACCTGCATGTATCTCTCACCCCCCCCCCCCCAGCTGTTGAAGAGCGAAGTGCGTCGTCTGGAGCGGAACCAGGAGAGGGAGAAGAGCGTGGCCAACCTGGAGTACCTGAAGAACGTCCTGCTGCAGTTCATCTTCCTGCACTCGGGCAGCGAGAGGCAGGCGCTGCTGCCCGTCATCCACACCATGCTGCAGCTCAGCCCCGAGGAGAAAAGCAAGCTGGCCGCCATTGCACAGGGTACGTGCAGAGAGCAGCATATTTGGTGCCACGTATTCAATATCTATAAATTTGACCAGTTTCATGCCAAAAAATTCCAAGTATTCAGTGTTTGCCCCAGATTTTCTAGTCTTTTTAGGGTAGGAAAACCTCTGAAACGGCATTTAGACCATCATGGGACACTAAAATTCTCCATGGGAACCACAATAATGATAATTATATGAAAGAACATATTCATAGTCAAACAAAATGTCTCATTAGAATCAATTCAGGTTAATGTTCTCATAGACAACCAGTGTAGCATTGATCAATTCTACAATAAATATGTAATCAAACAGATTGCATCGTATCCATCATAATCTGATATGATGGATATTTACTGGACCATATCACATATTTAATATAAAATATACCCACGGAATGATCCCTAAACCGTCTCATGACACACACACACACACACACACACACACCTTTTTACCCATTCATACACACAAGTGCCTTTGAGTTTCATTTATGTCCCCAGTTTATCTTACTGCTACAGGATATTTATCATTACAAATAGAAACATTTACTCCACAATACCTGACATGTGTTGTTTGTGCTTGTTGCAGGTGAGGAGGAGGTGCCGGGGTCCCGGGGCTCAGGCTGGACCTCCTACCTCCACAGCTGGTCTGGGATCAGATAGACCAGAACACCGACACCCTGGGAAACACCGCGCTAAGAGCTTACTGGGCATTCACAACGGGAACCTAGACCGAACAATCAGACTTTATATTGGTAAAGGGGGGCGCAGAACTGGGACGTTATACTGGGGCATTTGTGTCGGAGAGACCAGACTAAGGACCAAGGAATCTATCATGAAGGAATGTGTGGTGGAGATAGTGGAAACCAAAACCGTTTGACATTTCTATTGATTTGACTCCCAGTGCAATAGGTACAGCAGTATCTCACCAATGAATGTGAATTGTGATGCATCTCCGTCTTCTTTAGTCTTAACTGGTGACGCATGTGTTTAAAGGCATTTCGGTAACACTTTACTTGAAGTGGCGCTCATAAGGAATTCTAATCAGAAGCACATTGTGAGTGCATGATAGTTATTATAATCACAGCATGATATAATACACACAATGTGCAAAATATGTAGGGGGTTGAATACTTAATGAGGCAACTGTATAGTTAATCCCAGGATATTAACTCAAATGTAATTTCCGTATGATTATACTGTAAGAAAAGCTTATCTATGCTTTCTAATGGGCTTCTAATCTGCTTGAACTTCAAGTGAAGTGTTACCAGCATTTCTGTCATAACCAGGCTCTAGATATGATTATGGGTGCATATCTAACATTTTCAGGAGTTATCATATCACCTTTTGCACATTTACTTGAAGGCAAAAGCAGTAGCTACTCACAAGCCGGCCAGCAGCTGTTGTTTTATTTTTTCTATGATTGATGCTTTAACAGTTTGGTTACTGACTGATTTTGCAGTTGTTCAATGTTCTGAAATGGGGAGCAGTTAAATCTTTTCATAACTAACGGTTGTGTTGTGTCTGATCATGTACTGGATCACTTTACTGACTCCAAAGCAGTACTTTATTTTATAACAATCTCTCACTGTTAACCCTATAGTGATGAGTGGTTTGCTTGTGATTTTGTTTTTTATGTCATTTGTTCTGTTACTTTCGGTTGCTGTCGTCGGTATGATTTGATTTATTAACGTTTAATACCAAAATATTGTTATTGCAGAGGTATATAAAGCTACTTTTTGGGGAATGGGAACACTTTTTGATTTTGTCAGTGGTTGTGCTGTTGTTTTAATCGCTATGTGTTGCTTAACAAGGAAGAGATTTGAAAGTGTCCAGCTGTCCGCTGAAGGACGGTCCCCCGTGACAGCGAGCACATCCGCCCTGCTGAAGTGTCCCGGAGCGACACACCGAATCCCTAGAGGTGCTGCTCTGTAGCTGACCTCTGACCTCTGACCTCTCTGTGGAGGGGGGGGGCAAGAGAAAAGAAAGTTTCCCCTCAGAGAAAGATCTTTTATTTATGCTCGAGTCCTACCGAGGATGGAAATAATCGGCCCGTTCATTTTTCTCATTCCAAACGGCAGCTTTTTGTGATGCCTTCATAATAACTGAATGTATTTTTATTCCAGGCTTTTATATTTATGGTGGTTTGGTAAGTAAAATCAGAGGAAGCTAAAAAAAAAAAAAGAGAGATTATCTATTAACTATAAAAGAATTACTGGGGATTTGTGTTCACTGAGGCTGCTGTATAGCGGCACTCAACTTGAGGAGAACTGACAGCATCTTGTTTTAGAGACATTTCTTGGTTTGAGGCGCAGACATCTTGGGATTTTTGTTTCAACTGTGAACAAAGACAGCTAATAAAATAAACGTGGATGACACCATTCTTTGTACTGAGCCTTACTTGTATGATCATTATAATGCGATTTTGATGTTAAACTTTGTCCCACATCCACAGTTCATAAGCAGCAGCATCAGCAAGATGTTTCCCAGAATCATAATGTTTTTATCGGCATGACAACAACCAAAGCACTCATGGATATTAAGAAGAATTGCTAGAACATTTACACAAAAAAGCAAGTTTATACATGCATACAATCAGGGGTTACAGGAAGATATCAATTGCCAAATACAAATTCATCATATAATGTTTCCCTCTTAGGGCGTGTAAACCCTTGATTCTGTCACAGTATCTGATATAGATATTTAGGATCTTATCTTAAGTTTCATTTTGTCTACAGTCTGAACAGAGACATTCCTGTCTTTCATGCCATGCATTTTGTATGAGGACCTTTCTCAGTTTTTCAAAGTCCTCCTCATCCCTCTGCTTGGGGGGGAAACTTCCTTTTAAGGAAATCTATGTGGTTTCTAGTAATATGACTCAGTCAGGGGAAGGAATAGATATTTAAGGATGGATCTGCCACTAGAGGGAAAACTGGGAATAGACTATAATTCAGCTTTTACCTGCCTGAGGAGCAGCAGAATCACTCATTTTAAAATCACTTCTTAGTTTTATAGACTTGCTTTTATATGATGGCTTTTGTATTCTTATTTTCTACTATTCATTATCCTCTTATCTTATGGTGCCTTCAGGTTTTTACTTGTTGAAATATTTTTTATGAGTTTTTTGTTTGCTTTTATTTATTACAGAACTTTGTAGACTTTGCTTTTACAAAGTGCTATACAAAAAAACTGTAGCCTTTTAGTAGCAGTAGTAGTATAGGCTAATCTTTTTTCCCCCAAATTTGTCATTATTATCTTTTAAGTGGGTAGTGTCTGGTACATAGGAAAATCCCACCGTGGACGCTCTTCACTGGTGTGGGATGGGTTTCTTCACGGCACCCACCCGCCATGTTGAGCTCTCCCTGTTCAGTTTCCAGCAGCCAGAGAAGGAAAAGTCCCCAGACATCCCATTAAAGCTGAACTGATGCTCCATATCTAAATAATAGAAGTTATGGTGGATGCAGCTGCAGTAGCCTGCATCAGTTTAGCAACATATTCATGGTCAATCTGTTGATACAATTACACATCTATACACCGAGTTCCCAGGGCGGGTCTTGTCTGGGAGTACGAGTGAAGTTGTATTTCCACAGAACCGCCTACAGACTGAGTGAGGAGCTGCGTCATGTTACCACAGATAGACACAATAATGCCGGTACACAGGGGAGTGGGGCTTCAAAATAAAAGCACATAGATTGTAATTGGAAAAACAAACGAAGCGCATAGGGCAATTAAATGTGCAATTAAATTTAATCTACTTTGCATTTTTTATTTATTTATTCATTTGTTCACTGATGGGGTTTTTTTCTAATGAAATTCTTCATTTAAAGGCACTCATATATCCCAGAGTTCCCCCTACCATTGAATAGGTGGGTCACCCTGCTTTGAGGAGCTGCCAACCCTCGATCAGATTTATTAGTGTTGAAATGATCAGCTCCCAGTCAAAACGGTGCAGATATTAACCATGTCTGTTGAATTCTGTTGAGACAGCCAAGTTGTAGGCTACATTTAACACAGTCGGCTGTTCACAGCTAGTGTTAAGAGATGTGGGGCTCCAATATGGCCGCCAGAGGGCGCCTTACGTCACCTGAAAGCCCTCTATTGGTCTTCAAATACATGTAGCTTTGCAACAGATGTTCGTCAAAAAAGGATTTTATTTTGAAAATTGTGACCGGACGTTTACATGTTTTATTGGGAGCGTGATGGCGGTTGTGAACCGAGGCGAGGCTGCTTCACCAATCGCCATTCTGCCCACTGTGGACAGCCAATACTAACTACATCCCAGACACTACAACATCTGGATATCTGCATCTGGAGACGGAAATCCTCAGTCTGGTTCGAGAGAGAGGAGGGATGCTCGGCATTACAGAAATGACCAACGGGTAAGTTAGCAAGTTTAATTTTTTTTGTATTTTCCTCAGAGTTGGGAAGCTGACAGTTTTTCGCAGGAAAAACCGCAGCCCCGGTACGTTCCGTTCTCTCTATGGAGAGAACCGTACGACAAACCCATTAAAAATCTGACGGTTTAATGTTGCCTTGCTAATAGCTAAACATGCATACATCATAGAACATGACTTACGACGTTTTTAGGAAATATTAGTGTCCACTGGTAAATTCGGCATATACGTGATCTACCAAGCAGCACTTTCTTTCACTAAAATCTCAACTTTTAGAATTGGTTCACACTGTTCGCTACCGCCCTCCACTGTGATTTTGGTGGACGACCGTGGGAATGACGGGCGAACCATTTCGAGACGTTTAAATGTTATTTAAACATGTGCTGCTTGATGCCGAAGCGAAGAGGACCCTAACGAGTCGTAAAAAAAAAAGTCGTCAGTCTGTCCTCCCAGTTTGTTGATAAGCAAGGCAGCACTAAACTGACAGATTTTCGGAATGGAGTTTGGCGTGAAAAGTGTTGGCCTGTTGTAACGTTAATGAGCGATTTCCTCGTCTGTCTGTGTTGTCTCGGAGCTCAGAAAGCAGCAATGTGTGATTTACATTATTGTTGTGACAAAGCAACAAACTCCATATGAAGGG
Organism: Centroberyx affinis; assembly: GCF_046629955.1. NCBI lineage: Eukaryota > Metazoa > Chordata > Actinopteri > Beryciformes > Berycidae > Centroberyx > Centroberyx affinis. The sequence goes on along the minus strand of NW_027280287.1, from coordinate 271,338 downwards.
CTGTTATGGAATGGAGTAATGTTAGTTAAGTAAGGATGTAGAGTCACAAAGTTATGCAACGAGAACGGACATTGAATGAAGTACAGGATACCACTAACAGCTTAGGCCTAGAGAAAAGCACTAATGTTGTGCAAATAAGAACTTACACAGCATCAGAAGACAATGTGAAACTTTAATGAAATCACCCTCAAAATGTCCACTTACTGCAGCATTATATGGATCATATTTTATGAGAAGAATTGAATGAGCATCAGTCCAGTCCAAACTTCCAAGGACTAATGAGTTGTCAGCGGGGACAGGAAGTTACTTGAATATATATATAATGAGAGTTAATAGTTGACTGAGCTCCATGCTCTTTTCCACCAACACTCTGCTTCACATATGGTGTCACACATTCATGCTGGTAGCTGCCCAGTAAATCCACAGTCCTCTACTGTTGGCCATTGGGAGCTGCCCAAAACCACAGTCTACTCTTAGACACTGAGTGGTTCCACTGGAGCAGCTGGGGGTTAAGTGGAACATACAGGGGGATTCAAACTGGCAACCCTGCAGCCACAAGCCTGTTTGTCTAACCTTTAGGCCAAAGGAGCATTGTAGTGATTGCAGCAGTGGAGAGGCATGGGGTTATAGTGGGGTTGTACTGGGTACCATTTGTGTCTTCAGACACGTCACAATAAGGCAAGTTGTAGCTTGTACAGAGCGATGCTTATTGTCAGCATACTCTTGTTTCCATTGCTAATTGGCAGTATTGTCTGAAAACCGCCTCCTGACTTTACTACCATGACGTCCATGTACCATTTATCCACATACCAAGATGAGGGTATATGGATACTGATAAACAGCAATACAGCTGTGTTTAAAAGTTCAAATGCTTTCAAAATTGTCGAGGACAGCCTAATTGAAACTTGTGAACACGTACATGTCTCTCCCAGAGAAACCAGAGAAGCAGGACTCTAAATCTGTGGTTATACAGATGTGCAGCCTTATGAATAGTTTACCTGTTGACAGTGAGTAGGGGACTGACTTTGTGGGCTCATGAAATATTTGTCTGTACTTTTATATCCAATTAGCATTTATATTCCATCAGCGATGTCAGCTGTAAACCAGAAAATGGAAAAAATGGAAAATTATCATGGGTGCGGTCATGTATCACTTATAATTGTATTCTTGTCAGGGTGGAAAAGCCTCTAAAGAAGCATTATTCAGTGGGTAGGGCTGCGTGATACGGACACAATTAATATCACAATAATCATAAGATGTTATTTTGATATTGATATACAACAATATCTGTTAACATATTGCATTGAACTGCATGGTAACATAAAATATGATACAAAACCTGTCATTGTCATATAATATTCCCTAATTTGATCTCATTTTGTGAGAGATTTTTTAGTATTTGCTTTTATCATTAATTTAGACAGCAGAATCGTGCGACATGATAACTCTGCATCATTATTTAATCATAATATGATTGTACTGACAGACAATAAACAATGATATTGGATTATTACCTAGCCCTAGCACTAGGATAGATTCAGCTTTTAAGTGAATAATTCATTTGCAGGAAGGATTATTAAACAATTAAATAAATAAAGAAACAATAAAGAAAAGAAAAGAAAAGAAAAGAAAATTACAGCTGACACTGACTGGCTGATATCCGATATTTAATAAAAGGCCAATATCAGCCAGATATATTGGTCCAACCCAAGTTCAAACTCTGCTGTTCTGTAGCTGACCTCTGACCTTTGACCTCCCTGTGGAGGGGGAAGAGAAAAGAGTTTCCCTACAGAGAGTGATACAGGTTCAGTCCTACAAGTCCTTTATGAATAGGTATCATCCTGTTTTGCCGATAGGCTTTAATCACAGCAGGCAGGAGACATCTGAAATATAATCCTGCTTTTCCAGTCTCTAGTTGTTCCCTTGAGCTCCATCCCACTGGACCTGCTTCCTGCCATAATTATGTGTGTGTGTGTGTGTGTGTCTCTCTCTCTGTGTGTTTGTGTGTGTGTGTGTGTGTTGCTTATGAGCTTGTTAGACTTTTGAGGCTATCAGCGCAGAAATCACTGCTCCTGTCAGGAAGGAAACTGCTTTTTATAATGGTGCTAACTAGGCCACACACACACACACACACACACACACGCACACACATACACACACACACACACACATGCACACACAAGTTCTATAAGAATACTGTAGGTGTATCAGCAGATATAATAATATGATCTTGCTTTAGCGAGGCTTTGGCCTGATAACAGCAATATATGAGAGTTTTCTGGAGACTGACCTCTCACACAAAAGGCTGATGGAAAAGAAAGTGATAGTGGAGTGATGACCTGTGGTGCTCTCCCAGTGGAAAAGTCACTGAAACAGCATTCAGACCATCATGGGACACTAAAAACCAGATTAATGAAATTCTTTTAGGTGGGTTAGCAGCTCCTTAAGGCAGGGTGAGGCAGGTTTCACTGCAGGTTTTACAGACAGGACAGTTTTACAGAGTTAAAAAGAAAGAGGAGCCTCCATCATATCAGAGGTGGACGACACTGACTGGCAAAAATCTGATTTTAATAAAAGACCAAAATCGGTCTCATATATAGGAAAGCTAATATATCACTCTAACCCTACACATATACATGCAAAAAGATATGAAGATGGACAGATATAAGAGAAGAACAGCCTGAGGGAAGGTTTAAAGCAGGAAAGTGGATGCCCCTCCAGTCTCCAAAGACCGAGCTCCTCCCTGACCAGGAATGTCCACCCAAACACACAACCACACTGGACAGTAGCTGCTGCTCTCTAAACCGTTTCCTGACCGCTCATTACCGCGGGACCGCTATGCAGAGCTGGTGTTTTTCCCCCACCAGGGTGAATGCTACTGTGTGTTGGGCTCAGTTTATGTGAAGCCCTCAGCAGTTAATTATGGCCTGGGATGAATCTGGTTTGTATAAAGCACTCTGGACACTGCAACCTGGCAGAGTACACGTCTTTTAATGGCCTGAGGATCACTGCATTCCCAGTGCATTACATTTTTATCTGTGTCCACACTGTGTTGATACAACTAGAGCTTTAGAGGAATGGTCCAGTCTCCATGCTGAGGAATTGTCCTTGTTTGGGATTGTACTGAACTTACATGATGTGGGATCTGTACTGTATGTGTACTGACAGGATGCATGAGATGTATGGACAGCTATGACATGCAATATGTTGTAGTGCTAATTGTGAGATGTACCCAAACAATAAATGACTCATTATATAGCAATATAGTGTTGAATTGTGAACTTTGCAGAGTCGAAGTAGGTGAAACGCACACCTGTAGTGATGAGGTGCCGGCCAGCGAAAACGAGCATAAAAATAGCTCCGATGCAATCATTTATTGAGACATTAACAAAAGATCAGAAAAGAATTGTGAACTTTACAGACGAGGGACAAGGGGTTTCTACAGTAGTTTGAGTTGTAGTAAGGTTTCAGTGGAGAGTTTTAGTGTCCCATGATGGTCTAAATGCTGTTTCAGAGGCTTTTCCACCCTGACAAGAAGAAAATTCTGGGGAAAACATTGAATATTTGTCATTTCATGTCTTTTTTTTGGCATGACAATGGTCAAATTTAAACATATTGACTATTGGCATAAAATATCGGCTTGGCAGCTTCGATCCAAAAATATCAGTATCAGTATCGGCCTTCAAAAACCTGTATCGGTTGAACCCCAGTGTGTGGTTTTTCTCCTGAGGTGTTGCCAAATATGGCTTTGTAGCCTGTGTGCACTGTGGAAAAGTTCTTCTCAGTCAGCAGAGTGAAAATCACATGTAATATGATGTTTTTCTGTTTCCATGTAGAGTTTCTGCAGGGTTGGTTGTGATGGTGGTCATCAGAAAAATAGAGTCAGTGTTTTTGCTCCAGTTTCTCTCTACAGTACAGAAACAAGTCTGTCTGCCTGTCACAGAGGGAAGTACAAAGCAACAGGATGTGCAATGGCCTTCCTCTGTCCACAGCTGTTCCTCCATGGAAGTGTACTGTGTCTCTCTGTGTGTGTGTGTGTGTGTGTGTGTGTGTGTGTGTGTATACATGCATGGTTACTTTGAAACCCTCTATAGTGTTATATGTACTCCCATTTCAAGCCTATCAATGACATAATGTACATATTAAAAACACATTGCACATCATGCATATCATATTGCACACTTTCTTAATGCTGTAATCCATACTTTTTCACAATGCCATCCATGCATTCCTACTCCACATGCTCTAGTGTGGAAGTATGAATTGAGTATGTTTACATTTTGCATTATTCTTATTTCCATTAAACTTTCATCTACTCTTATTTATCTTACTTCTGCTGTTAAAATAAGGTAACACTATAAAATGGTTGCAAAACAGCTGAAGAAAAGTATTTTTTTACTGCAGTGAGACAGACAGGCAGCAGGCCTATGATAATGGCTGACTTTCCATACAAACACTATAATGTGTGGTCAGTGTGGCAGGGTTAACCCTCCACCTCCCTCCACCTCCTTACTCCTTCCTATACCTCCATACAACTCCTTCCACCCTAATGCCAGCCTGGGAGTAAACAGCCTGAGCCGCAAACACACACACACACACACACACACACACACACACACACACACACACAGGATTAGAACTTGGTGTTTTGGCTTTACATACACTCGTCTATCACAAACACACATTGGCTCATAGGCACAAGTGGACACAAACATTCACACCCTCACACACACACACACACACACACACACACACACACACCACAGCACACAGGAAGTGATGTGGCCATGCAGACAGAGATAGCAGCAGTAGGAGTGTTTGCAGTGACAGCAAAGGGACTTGAGCCACACCAGTAACTGCCTCGCTACTGTTTGACCCAACGGTTTGGTGAGCTGGGTTTATATTATTTCTGTTAGTATCGCTGCCGTTGTAACTGGTTGTATTGTGGCATCAGCTGTAGGGCCTTTTCATGGCAGCAGCTAGGCTCCTGCACTGGCTCCCTGTCAGATATACAATCCACTGTAACAGATTGATGTTTGTAAAGACTTGCATGGTCTTGCACCTCAGTATTTGTCTGAACTAAATAGGTCCCTTAGGTGCTCTGATCAAGGGTAATCATATTTTTGCTATTGGCACAGCTGGACTGTGGAAGTAGGTTAGCAGAATCCATTGCTGTTTTAAACTCTTTTTGTTATTTGCTTGGTATTTTTTGTCTGCTGAACTTGTAATACTGTGTGACATTTTCCTATAAATGAATGTACGTTTTGCCACTCACTATTACCGGTTGATACAGCACAATAGTGATTGAACCTATGCCCAGTTCATGAAAGATTTACATTTGCTGTTCTAAATGTTGGGTAGCTCTTTCCTGGGAAAAAAATCCTCTGGTGTACAGGAAGTGATGCGTTTTATGTTTTTGGTTTGTTTGTAAAAAAAAAAAAAATAGAAGAAGAACTGGGTAGTTATCATGAGCAGTGATAGCCACCATGGCTGAACAGACACAGAAAAGTGCGCCACCTACAGAAACTCAAGCTTCACCAACAGAAAATTCAAGCTCCGCCCACACTGTTTGATTGACAGGTGATCTCAGTGCAGAAACACCACAGCAATGAGCGCTTAGCAACAAAGATGAAGACAAAATCAAAAACAAATGGGGATCTCATAGATGATCACCTTACATAAATACTCTTGACTATATTCCACCTATTAGATTGTGTAGGTAATTTTCCTTTTTGGGTGATTTCCACTCAACATGATGACCTTTTGCTGCCTGACAGTGTAGCTGACATTAGGACTGAGGCTTAATCTCTGTGATACTGTTGGGTAAATAGATCTGGTCTGGACTGTGGCTCAGTATTGGGGCAGCTGTGTCTCATGAAACAAGGATGAAAATCATACTGAACAGCTCAGTAATTCATGTGAGGTCTTTTTGTATGTTTATAGAGACTTCCTCTTTAATATTTTGAGAGAGAGCTTCCTGTGAAGTAGATCAAATGAAACTCAAATGATTCCTGTGGGAAAACTCGGGTCATTTCAGCAGCAAAATAGGATGCTTCAAATTAAAATAGAAGATAAATAAGAATAGAGCAATTGAGGGTTAAGACAACACAACTCTAACACTAGAAGCAGAAGTAATGAATGTTGACTTCCTTGTTTTGAAAATGTTGGGGAAGTATTTCCAGGTATCCAAGAAACAGCAATTCAACAACCAAATATTCATTATGTGCCCTAAATTTCAAACCATTTACAACTAGAAGGGCACTCGGAGAGCGCAGACGTCCGCCAAGGTTCGTGCTATTATTGCTTGTTCGTGAGTCGGATCCTGATCCGCTCCAAAATTTAATGGGTTCTTCCTTGGCCCTTCCTTGAAAACCGGGCCAGTAGTTTTTCCGTAATCCTGCTAACAGACAAACAGACAAACAAACAAACAAACAGCACCGAAAACATAACCTCCTTGGCGGAGGTAATTAATGCAGAGTGTTTGCAATGACTGAGTTGCAGACTGCAGTTGACAGACTAGCTGTTGTACCTGTGTTGTCCACAGAGTGGCAGTGTATTCATGTGGCATAGAAGTTGGTACTGGATTGAGTAGGATCAGTGGGAAATGTTTTCTGCTCAGTTTCAGTTGGATGGAAGGGTGTGTGTGCGTGTGTGTGCACGCACATATGCATCATTTTGAGTGTTTACGACCAGACAGATCTCTCTGCCTCAGCTACTCAGCACATTCCTGCATTCTGCACTGAAGAATAAACACATTTATAGCAATCTGATGAGATCAGACAGACATATAATTTTGTAATATGGGTTTCAGCGGAGAGTTTTAGTGTCCCATAATTTTCTAAATGCTGTTTCAGATGCTTTTCCACCCAAGAAGAACAAAATTCTGTGGGAAAAGTTGAATTATTTAAAAGTTTTTGAAAATTTTTGGCATGAAAATGGTCACATTTAAAGATACTTTGGCTATTGGAAACTTCAGTCCCAGACTTGGTATCGGCCTTCAGCAATCCACATTGGTTGAACCCTACTGCTATCATCGCACACATTGCACAAACTCACAATATAATATAGATCAGTGTTAGGGATTAATCAATTTCAATCCTCTCAATTCAATATGTAAGGTAAAACACACATTGTGATACAGGCCTAGCCTTTTCAGTCTAGATTTTAACTGTTTTATGACAAAGGATTTCTATTTTTTTTTAATTTTGAGAGAAATGTACATCCTGAATGGATTGAATTGAAATTGAATTGAGCTCAAAGGGGGTAGAGATTCTTCAGGAGTCTACAAACCAAAGCTGTTATGAAGAAGCAGCCTTGCATGAGACATGAAAAATCTAAAACTCTCTCTCATTCTTGTCACGACAAGAAATATTGGCCTATCTAGGAATACATTTCATGCCTCTGCTGTTGTTGTGAAAGCTGTGTGAATCACTGTGTCCCTGTTGCAGGTGCTCCACAGTATAACCTGAAGTGTGTTTGAACAAGAATTTGGTGTTGAAGTTGTAGTTCAGCATTCGTTTGTGTGTGTGTGTGTGTGTGTGTGTGTTAGTCAAATTGATGTGGAATGCTGAACAGGTTAAGGCAAGCAATTGAAGAAGAAGATGAATGATGGTGTGTGTATGTGTGTGTACTCAGAGCAGAATGAACTATTTATCAGGCATGTATAATATGCCTGATTAATATGAGACACACACACATACATGCATACAAATTAATTAATCAGACTTTTTTTTTTTTACTTTATTATGGTTATTTTTTTTTGTTTGCATTAATCAAGTTGAAACAAGACAGAAATAAGCCAAATTGTTCAGCTCTGTTAACATCTGTTTCTTCTTCAGCTGCTTGTTGACTTTGTTTTGTCTCCAGTCTTCTGACCGATCCCGCGTGTCTGCTTTGATGACATCACAGGTTCTCATCTTTTATCATTTAGGTCTGGAAGAGACAAGTGTGCATCTGCTGTGTTTTATGTGTGTGTGTGTGTGTGGGGGTGTGGGTGTGTGGGGGCGGACTGGATTCTTTACTAGTCCCTTTCTCAGTAAAACACAGTGCGGATCTCTTGTTCCCACGAAGCAATGCATTATTCATATATTCACATTTTGCTGTTTCTCAATAGCTTGTTGTTGGACTATTGGTGGTGGAGAGGGAGACTGGAGACACTGTCTTCCAAGTTTAAAATGCACTGAATAGGCATGTGTGTATTTCTGCGTGTGTGTAGGCCTGAAAAATTGGTCAAATTCATGTGATATGCAAGAATACAAATATATTGCAAAGTCATGTGATATGGCCTTTTTTCAGTTGCACATGCAATCAGTGACTGAAGTAGTGAGTGGGCTGTCTGAGAGTAGTGAATCAACGTAGAACCAGTTAATTTGCTTCACCTTTGTAAAAATGACAGTAGCGACTGAATGGTTTGTCCAGTACAGCAAGTGAGCTACAAACCCACACACTAACAACTGAGCAGTGTCTTTTCACCAAAAGGTGGCACAGCCTGGTTCATTCAGTCCGAAAGAAGATGTTGATCCAGTAACTGAACTACTAACCAATACACTAACAGCTGAACTGCCAAACAAGCTGAACTAAGTAACATGAAGTAACATGGTGACTGGCTGTCGCGTAGTGACTGTGGTTAATTTAGAGAGAAACCAGACAGCATTGAAGTCATTGCCAACTAAGGTAACAATTGTCTTTGTCAGCAACATTTGTGCTCGCTTAGAACTTATAGAGCGCAGTCTAGCCACAGATACTGATTTGACTGTTTCGCTTTATTAAGTATTATTCAGTTGAACGATTAAGCATTAACAATTAATCGACCAATCACTAGTTTCTATCTTTCCTCGCTGGCTCAGGTGTCTGTCAAATTTATATTGCAGGTTACAACAGCACAATATCTATAAACTAAAGGGACCAGGGCTAAAGGCACCAGGGCTAAAGGGACCAGGGCTAAATGGACTAGGGTTTAAGGGACTAGAGCTAAATGACTAGGGTTTAAGGGACTAGAGCTAAATGGACCAGGGTTTAAGGGACTAGAGCTAAATGACTAGGGCTAAAGGGACTTGGGCTAAATGGACTAGGGCAAAAGACAAAATAGTTTACTGTCTCACATTAACCTACATTTGTAAACAAATCTACCTAATCAGACCATTTACTTTTACTTTCAGTGTTACTAAAGGGACCTACAGCCAAACCACCACTCTCTTTTTCAGATGAAACTTGTTTTCTAGCCTGGTTGTTAATAACTCAACTCAACGTTCATCAAGTCTCCAACTCAAAATCATTGCTTGAGTTGCGCTTGCACTTAGGCTAACATCTTGACTCTAATGTGTGATTATATCGATTTTTAATTACCGTAATGACGGTAATAGTTGTGAATCTGAAATTGAAAAAAGTAATGTGGGCCCCGTTCCGGTGCCAGTGTAGCACCGTGTTTACTGTGTTTAACAGGTTGTTCTAATGGCTGCATGACCTTGGTGTGTGGAAATAAATCATAGTTTTTATCCAAACATTGTTATCATATGTTATTGTGTGCTTGATGCCTCCAGTAGGGTATGAAAAAGGTTTTAATTGAAGCAGAACTCCAATACATGAAACTGCTTCAAATCATATATTAGAAGCATGTTTAGTACATATTCTTTCACAGGTGCAATGGTGCTTGGCTGATCACTGATGGCCTATGTAGAACATCTAACGCCCAATTATGATCAATGGGTGACTGATCATGTATTTGTACTTCTATAGCTCTATAGCTTTATCTATAAATATCTATATCTATGTCTATCTATCTATATCTCTTTCTGGAAAAGGGGGAAAAACCTTTCTCCTTCTCTTCCTATCACTCTCTTTCTCACACTTGTTTGTGCTCTCACTTTTCTTTCTCATGCTGTCTTTGTAAACAGCGAAGGAATGAGCCAGAGAGAAGTAGGTGGCAAATAGAGACAGAGAGGGGGAGGTAAAGGACAAAAAGGGCAATGTATTGCTTCTCTCTCTCTCGTTCTCTCTGAGGCATTCTCTCTCTACCTGCCTGGGGAGAGGGAGGAGGAGCGAGACGCAGCTGATAGGTGTGCTGACTGTGAAACCACACCTTTGCGTGTGTGTGTGTGTGTGTGTGTGTGTCCTTCCTCTGGGGTGTGTGCCCTGGAGGTGTATTAGAGAGAGAGAGAGAGAGAGATAGTCAAAGAGAGGCACTCGACTAAACTTTCATTTGGATCGAACGTTCACGGACAGACTCTCTTTGGATTATTCCTGCTGCTGTGGACTGAGTTCTTTCAGCAGAGAGGAGGAAGGAAGGAAGGAAGGGAGGGAGGGAGGTAGAGAAGGAGAGAGGAGAAGGAGAGATGAACTCTCTGAGGCTGAAGGAGTTGTCAAACTCAGACCTGTACAGACGAAGACAGGAGAGACCAGACAGCTATGGAAGTCTGGCTAGGGACAGCCTCAGGTAAGTCTGTTTCTATGACTCTCTACCTCTCACTCTGTGGAGATATACATGAGTCTTATTTTGTCAGTTTGTACCAGACATTGTAGACTCCTAGCAAAAAGGGTGATATACAGTACCAGAAAATGCTTCTTTAGAGTTGTACCACAGCAGACCGCTTTTTGGTGCTGTAAAGAACCTTTTTAGAAAGGTTCTCTGTTGCACTGTGCTCAAATGGTTCTACCTTCACAACCTTTATGGCACTGTGAAGAAACATTTAAGAATGTATAAAATGTTCCAAATCAGCAGCATTAAAATAACTTGGACTGCGCTTGGTTCTTTATTGTGATTTGCCAGTTTTTTATGCCTGTCAGAGGGGCCAGCATGTCCATGTGCTGATGTGTCTAAGAGCCTGTAGTATTTTCATTAGGTCCTTGTTGAACTGCCAGGTCTGAAATGCCTGTGGTAGTGACCTTTATAGACCAGCTGATGTCCTGTAAGTTACTGATCCTGCTGGCGCTAGTTACCTCCACCAAGGAGGTTATGTTTTCGGTGCCGTTTGTTTGTCTGTTAGCAGGATTACGGAAAAACTACTGGCCCGATTTTCATGAAACTTCGTGGAAGGGTGTAGCATGGGCCAAGGAAGAACCCATAAAATTTTGGAGCGGATCCGGATCCGACTCACGAACAAGTAATAATAGCACGAACCTTGGCGGACGTCTGCGCTCTCCGAGTTTTCACTGTGTTTGCGCTAGAAAGTTGATTTGTTTTTCCAAAGGTGAGATTTTGAATATTGTTTGCTGGACTTCTTTGTTGAAAGTTGGCTTAATACTTTGTTGAGGATGGAACATTAATGCAGTATGCCTTGCTAAATGTGTGCTAGCAGTATTGTTAGTTGTTAAGTTGTAATAGTGTGCTATTATTGGTGATTTTATTGTATTTTTCATTATTAAATTTTCAGGTGGCTATTCAAGACTTGAAAATGTGGCAACTGTTGCTTTATGTGTTTTTGTTTGTTAGTGTTCAGCTGCAGCCGGTCACCATTGTTGGCTGTCTTTGCTTTGTAGCAATCTGGACGGCTTGTTAGCCAAGGCGCGAACAGCTGGTAACCATGGAACTAGCACTAAGCTAGGTTTCATTTGTGTATTTTAGCAAATCACAGGAGGGTTGTTTGAGTCATTACAGAACCATTATCCTAACCAAAGAACGCTCCTTTCTCTGGGTGTAGTGTAGAGACAAGGAGAGATAAGGAGAGATGTGGTGGAGTATTTGCTCAGCAAATATTTCAGCAGTTGATGCTGAATTTCTCTCTGTCGCATGGCCTGCAGCAATAGAACTGTGCAAGATGTACAGTGTTTTGCAATATGGCGTTCACAACACGTAACATCATTGAGTTTTGGAGTGTCTTTTCCTGCCTTTCCCAAACTCATACAAACACACTATCCTGTGTGTGTGTGTGTGTGTGTGTGTGTGTGTGTGTGTGTGTGTGTGTGTGTGAGAGATCCTGCAGTGATTACAGGGCTGTGTAATGTGAGGAATGCAGACAAAGAGAGGGAGCTCTCTCTTTAGAGGTGACCCCGACCAAACCCGAGAAACTGTCGCAGAGTGGAGGATACACACTGCCCCCTCCCTCCCCTTCCTCTCTCTCTCACACACACACACACACACACACACCCACACCTTTCCCTCATCAACTCTGATTCTCTCATCAGTGAAATGCATGTTCTCCCACACTGGACTGTTCCGCGCTGGAAAGAATACCACAGCATCCTGCTAAAATACAAGTAATGTTAATCTGCTGACATTTTACTGACTAAGTTAAAAAGTAGCTCATGTACAATTTTCTCAGAGTAAAAGTTACAGAGTGACTTTAAAATTCACATGTTGTTACATATGACCTTTCCCACGCAATGCAAAAAGAATCAGACGGCAAATGTCAAACCAGGTTCTTTGATGCAATGCACTCTGTAACAGATGAAATTCAAAATGTAGTGAAGTACGTCAGTCAAAACATACTTAAAGCCACACTCAGCAACTTTGCCTGTTGGCGACCCCAAATGGCAGTGAGTGGTAACTGATTTTAGATTATATTAGATGCACTTTATTAATCCCCCTTGGGGGAAATTGAAATAGTTATACTGCACACAAAGAAGAGGAATACAGAGGACAGCAATAAATGCTGCATGCACACTGAAGCTGCTTCTTACAGTGGATGACCATCATATTGCAACATATATTATGCCCTCTTCCTGGTCCACTGCTCTATGAAAACCTGCAGGGTATTAATCAGTTTGCAGATCCTGTCCCTGTCCCCTCGGCTGTGATACAGCTCGCCCAAAAGACAACAGCTAAAAACAAAACACTAGCTAATATACTCTACCAGGTATTTATAGTGGAGGGCTATCTCTACCTGCTTCCCTTTGAAAGAAAAAAAGGTCTTTCGTTAGATTTAGGTTGATGAGACAGGTGTATTTTTACATACAAGTCTTGCCTAATGAGCTTTAAGTACAAGTTAAATTACTGACTTCATAAAAACCATACAAAACACAGAACAGCTACTCAATTACAGCAATAAGAGTAATTATAATGTGTTACCCATGTACTGTAGGTCTCTGTGGTCTGGTGGGTCCAGTAGTGATGAGTGGGACTAGACCTCTAACAGCCGTCACATCCTCCAGCAGCAGGAAGTGGAACATGAGGTCAGGGCGTTTGTAAAGGGCAAAGGGGGCGTAGGGAACAAAAAGAGCAAAACAAAGGAAATGTTAGTCATGAATTATGTTTGCACACTCATTTAGTCATTTAAGTGTGCGTTGCATGTGTGCGTGTGTTAGTGTGTACACACTCCCTGCCTTTCCAAAGGAAAGATGTTTTGGCCCAAGCAGCCCTCATGTCTGTGTTGCCATGGTTGCTGTTGACACAGTATGTGTGTGTGTGTGTGTGTGTGTGTCTGTATGTGTGTGTGTGGGTGTGGGCGAGCGGGTGTGTTTGGTTCGTTTGCTCGGCCCGAGTCTGGTTGTCTAGCACCGGCTGAGAGTTAACATCAGGGTTATTGCTTGTGTCTCCTCTGTTTACTCTGAAAAATACAAATGAGGCCTGCATGCGAAGAATGATTGCATTTTACTAAGATCTGATTTAATGATCCCAAGTGCATTTTCAAATGTTTTCAACCAGTTTAATTGCATTTTACTAAGATGTGATTTAACTATCCCAGGTCGATTTTCAAATGTTTTCAACCAGTATAATTGCTACTACATCTTCTAATCTGATTTAACTATTCCCTCTGCTATTTAAGCATGTTGAAACCTGGCTTTGATTTTAGAGGAAAAATTGGGGTAAGACTGGATGGACTGGGTTTGTCTTTGAGGTAATAGAGATGTCCACTCCCATCCCAGATCAGTCTTTAACAGTCCTTAACTGTGAGTGTACATAACACTCAAATACTGTCTTCTCTAGAGAAAAAACCACTGCAAAAAGCCTGTAATATTCCTATATTTCATTATCGTCTTATCCTTTCCTCAATAATGAGTTTATGACCTTATGGTACATAATGGTGTTTACCTGTAGTACCTATTACCTATAGTATCAATGTAATCATAATAATCCTATAATATTGCCAGTGGAACTGATAGTTTTTCTGTGACTTTTGTTTATGATTCTTGTATGATTTGTTAGAGGATTACCATGTTTTTTCCATTAGTGTGAGAATAGTGGGATTTGAAATTCTTGCTGATCTGAAAACTTGAAACAGACTATTTTTTACTTTTATCTGAATTATTCAAATTGGCACAGCTAAAAAAAAAAAGTTATGTTTTGGAATAAGCACCAATCACCTGTGTGTAGCTGTAAATTTGTCCATATTAATAGTAGTGATTTCTGTTGTTTGTTTCATGCATGCCTGGCATTGCTTGTAGCAGCTTGATGTTTTCAAGTTAAAGCACAATGCCGCTATTGTCTCCTGCAAATTATGCAACTCTGATATACTTCAGGTGTTTTTCTGGTTTTTATTTACTTGACCTATAAGAGTTTAGATGGCAGTTCAAGAGCAGAATAAGCTTCACAGGACCATAAAACCCATTGCAACCCCACTGTATATTTTTCATAAACATTTTGTTGTGAAAATCAGCCAGTTTTTCTCAAATGCTGAAATGCAGTTGAAATTAAGTGTATCTTCTTGTCTCAGATGTACAGTATATAGTCCTCTATAGTAGTGTGACAGGATGTGAGACATCTGTATAGGCTATATGGTTATAATCAACCAACACACCAAAACTCTCCAAGCACATCTTCCATACACGGTACTGGAATGACCACAAGAGAGTTGAAGTCGAAGCTTTACTTTGGTACTCAGCTGACTGACAACCAGTGGTGGAAAGTAACTTACTCAAGTACTGTACTTAAGTACAATTTTGTGGTACTTGTACTTTACTTGAGTATTTTCATTTTATGCTACTTTGTACTTATACTCCACTACATTTTAGAGGGAAATATTGTACTTTTTACTCCATTACATTTATTTCACAGCTGTAGTTACTAGTTACTTTTCAGATCAATATTTTATATTTAAAACATTTGATCATCTTTATAAAATAACTATAAAATAGCATTGTTATAGATTAGACTACCCAAAAGTATAGCTAAATTGTTAAGATTAGCTTCACGTTGACAACTTTAAAATGCTGCTTACATGTACATGTATGTCAATAAATCAGTACTAATATTCCAATAATTTATGAAAAATATAACTCTAAATGGGGACAGTTTGCATAATGAGTATGTTTACTTTGATACTCTAAGTACATTTTGCTGCCAATACTTGTGTAATGTACTTTTACTTAAGTATGATTTTGAATGCAGGACTTTTACTTGTAATGGAGTATCTTTACATTGTTTTATTGCTACTTTTACTGAAGTAAAAGATCTCAGTACTTCTTCCACCACTGCTGACAACACATAACTCTGTCTCCCCTCACATGTCAGTACTGGTGCAAAGCTGTTAAACATCTCCTAATCACAAACTAAATAAATGCTGCATGCTTGGGTCGATTGCTCATGCACTTAGATGCTGTCCAACATGATTTCGCCATATCTCAACATTAGCCCTGTCTGAGGGTTTGCTCTTTGTCAGTAAATCATCTTGGAGCCTGTCTCTTCAGTGTGCTGGTTCAGATCCTTTATAGCAGTGTGAGTCAGTAGGTGGACTACTCTGTCTGGAGGTGGCTTAGGACAAACCCAATAGGCCATTTGCTTTGTCCGACTCAGGGAATGAGTTGTTTGCTGCGTTTAGTCTACACTTTGGTTCGATTCTGTTTCACGTGGCAAAATTTCCAGCAAGCTATAATTTATCAACAAAAGCCACATGGCAGCAGTCGTTTCCTTCATTGGACAGAAGTTTGGTTCAAGAAAGGACTTAAACCCATAATGCACGGTGCTTCCTGTAGCTGGGTGTTTCTCTCTCTAAACTAAGCTCCAGGGCTGGTTTGGAAACGGACCGAGAATCTTCCCTCTCAATATCATCTTAGTCCGATTGCTGTGTTCTCATGTGGACCAACTAAGTGAACTGAGGGGGAAAACCACTTCAGGGTTGGAAACGACTGCTCTTCAGCAACTAGGTGTGAACATGCCCTGAGGGTAGAGCAGTTGTATGGAGCCGGATAGTCTCTGCACAAATCCTTTTCTGTCCTGAGGCAGGCCTGTGCAATATTAAGAGATGGAAAGTTAAACGATGGAATCACTAAAGGTCTCAAAAGCAGCAGCGTTTAGACTGGCATCAGAGGAAAGCCAAAAACAACAGAGAAAATATTCTGATTCTGAACCGCTGATTATAATTTGTGTATCATCAGTGTCTGGCAGAACCTTGTACTTCCAAATTGCCAACTTCATAGGAATTGAGGAAATCTAGTTGATTCTTCCTCTTTTGGCCCAGATTTTACATTTATTAACACATACTCAATGGTGTGGGTAGTCCCCAAGGTCATGAAAGGTTAACGTCAGCTATCTATGATATAAAAAAAAGAAGATAAGTTTAATAGAGTATATGCAGTTTCATTAACAATTTGCCTTCTGTAAAAGATCTAATGGCTTTGGCTCCCATAGAACAAGGGTATTCATTTGGTATGTTATACTTCCTACTACTTTTTCCAGGTCTTTGGTATGTGTGACCTGACCTCTGACCTCACTAGTGACCTTTAATGACCCCATGAGGAAGTCCCACCATCCTATCCAGCAAAGGGAACACACCACAGACACTCTGTCGACTGCTGACAGTTGCTGTGGCCATTTTTACGCTAAGATTGACATTCATGTCATTTCTATAGGGTGTGTTATAGTGTGTTATAGTGTGTTATAGTATATGTGTTTGTTTATGCCAGCTAGTTTGAACGTCATTCTTGCATTCATGTTGGTGCTTCCCATTCTTTCTAGTCGGTAAAGTCACCATCTGATGCATCCTCTATATTTTGCGGTTGGCAAGTAAACTTCTGGGATCTTTATCCTTCCTTCTACATCTGCGTTCTTTTGTTTTGCAATTGTACTTTGGCCGTTAGATAGTAACATCAAATGCCTCATGGAAGCACAAAATGGACAAGAATGCAGATTGAGAAACATGGCAGCCTGCCACATATGATTTACATCATACTCAGGGTGGGAAACCTTACCTGGAAGACAGTGAAGCAGATGTAAACAGAGGCAGACTCAGTCGGTCTTTGGACAAACATTGAAAATATCCATCAAAATTATCCTCAGATATCGTTGACAGATGAGCAGAGCTGGAAGCCAAATTACACACGAAGATCCAAATCAAAGGCTACAGCAGCTGGACTGAAGGAACATCCATGGTGTTGATTAGCTAATGTTAGCTCTCTTAGCTAATGTCGGCTACTTCATGTTGTTAAAGGAAAAATCCAGCCTAAAACACTTTAACACTGTTAAAAATAGCTATTGGCGACGCACCTTGCATTTCTGGGTCCATCTTGGTGGTGTATTTTTCTTATTCCTGTGGATAACTGGCCAAACATAGATGACGTCAGCTAAAACTTGGTTGGTTTGGAGATGAATACCACATTAACAATACAAAGTACTTGACTGCTAACATTAGCTAACATTATGGAACCACTGGTGAGAGCAGGTCTTATCTTCAACATGTTCCCTTCCTTTCAACCCAGTTGCTGTAGCCTTTTGGACCTTTTGGATGTGGACCTTCATGGGTAATTTGACCTCCAGCTCTGCTCCAAGTCAAGTCAAGTTTATTTCTACAGCCCTTCATCACAAGCATGTCTTAAAGGACTTGACAGAGAATGACCCTAGATCTAACTAATCAACAGTCAACTACAGAACAAAATGATTTAATACAATAAGCAACAAAATGAAACACAAGGAAACAAAACAAAGCACAAGACACAAAATAGCAAGTTGAAAAGACATAACAGGCCTATCTAACCCACCTATAGCTGAGCCTAGCCTTAGACCCTCAGTGAAGACAAGGAAAAACTCCTAAGAAAACCTTATAAGGACAAGAAATTAAAGAAATCTTGGGTGGGCCAAGTCAAAGAGGGATCCCCCACCGGGACAGCTGAGTAGGTGCCGGAACAAACAATGAAATGGACAATAATATGGAAAAGACATGAGAGATAAGAAAAAAATAAGATGAAGAGAAACTTGATCAGGCAGATAAAAGAGAACTCAGTCAGCTGGCGTCACTGACAGGTAAAATCAGTGTGTGCGACAGCTGTCTGAAAGAGAGGAAAGACAAACACACACACACACACTCAGCTGTACTAAGCACGCCCTACACACTCGAAGCAGACATGTTCAGCCACATACACACTCATACAGACAGCAGACAGGCAGTGAGTGTAATGATGCAGACAGACCACCATACTGAAGGGTGATTTTGGTGTATGTGTTTAGATCTTTGCTCTCTTTCAGGTAGGGTTTCCCTCCATAGTTTGATGTAAGTCTTGTATGAACAAAACAAACTGGCTCCTGGGTCACAGTGGAGTCTGGACTTCAGGGAACGGAGTAGTTCCTGAGCAGGGAGTCTAGCTCTGGGTGGAACACTCTGGAATATGGCAATCAGCAGACTATAATCAGGAGGAAAGGCTTGTGTGTGTTTCCTGTTTAGCTCCCGCCCTCTGCCCATTGTCCCCCTGTCACTCAACACTTGTTCCCAGTAGATGAGATTCCCTATAGACTCCCAGCTAAGGAGCGGTGACGGGTGTGCAGATATTGTTCAGTTTTGGGTCACCAGAAACCTCTGAGAGCTTTAGGTGGAGCCCGGCGACGGGGTTTGACTCATTATGTCAGCCATTTTAGAATCCAGGGCCTGCCTTGTTAGAGATAGAATTGAAATGTGAGGGTATTTGGAGCGAGAAAGTCCTTCCCCAGTGTGATGCTGCACTGCAAAAAACATCTTAACATTTAATCTAGTATTGAGTACAATCTTATTTTTCTTAAATGAAAAAATGGGGTGAGTTAATTCCATTTGTTTCCAGTGCAAATCAGCTTGTGTCAAGAAATTTCTTAACTAAAATTGTCTTGATACTAGTGGAGTGATCTCCCTTATTTTGAGATATACTTGATTCCGAAACTACATTGGAAGACACGTTGAATTATCTCACACCCATTGGCAGTATTTAGATTAGGATTTTGATTAGGATTTTGTAGAAAAAAAAAAGTCTAGGAGTTTATGACCTAATATGAGGCTAAATGATTTGTTAATGTGGACCTTTTTTGCAATGTGGCAGGAGGTAGAGTTGGCCCCTATCTGTACACACACACACACACACACACACACACACACACACACACACACATAAACACACAGGCACAGCAGCTGCCAGCACCTAGTTTGGAGTTGAGGCTCTGCTGGGCGTCTATTTGTGGAATGATGGAGTCATGTAGAAGACTGTTACACTGAAGGACTGGGAGATATATTCCACCCTGGCACACACACACACACACACACACACACACACACACACACACACACACACACACACACACGCATACACACACACACACACACACACAGCACTAGAACATTGTGTTTTGCTCTCTATATAGACTTGAACACTCGTCTCTCCTCTCTCACTTCTAAAGCATTTTGAAGATCAACATTGCAGGATGAACTCAGCAGCTAGGTAACTACGTTCTCCGAGGCAGCATCAGACATGTTTTTCTCACAGAAGTGTATTTCCGGATTTGGCTGTTGATCTCGCTGCTTTTGATGGTTTGGGAAGCGGTCATTAATTTAAGAGGCTGGCTGAGTTCAGGCACATAAACAGCTATCATTTACCCGGATGGGACGCAGCTTCGTGGGTTTATAGTAATCGCTAGGGTTAGACCCATGTGGGATTTTGAAGGGCGATACGGATATTTTTGTATTGATGCTGCAGATAGCTATAGATTTTTAATGACGATATTCAGTTTCTTTAAATTTGACCGTTTTCAGGACGTCCTGGAGGCTCAGTTGGCGACGGCGCTTTCCATGTACACACAACAAGTTGGAATCGAGCCTGGGACCTTTATCACTTCATCTCCCTCTCTCTCTCCCAGTCTTTCCTGTCTCTCTCTACTGCCAAATAAAAGAAAAATTGACTTTTTTTTTTTTTTTTTATGCATTTTTAATTTTAATTTAATGTGTTTCCCCCAGGATTTTATTCTTGCCAGGGTGGAAAAGCTTCTGAAACAGCATTTAGACCTTGGACACTAAAGACACTAAAACTCTCCATTGAAACCCAGGACAATGCTACTACTATTACTACTAATAATAATAACACTAATAATACTACTACTAATAATAATAATAATAACAATAAAAGTAACATATTCATACATACTTGTGTGGAATCTGTTCAAAATGTCACATTAGAATCAGTTCAGGTTAAGGACTTCCCATAGACAACCAGTGTAGTATTGACAATAAATATGTAATCATACAAACTGCATCATATCCATCATATCCAGAGGTGGACGACACTGACTGGACGATAGCTGATTTTTAATAAAAGTCCAATATTGGCTTCCGTATATCAGTCTAAACCCAGTAACCCGTTGTTTGACTTGTTCCTCCACTTTGTTTATTCGATGATGTCGGACACGAAGGGATGAGACTGCTCCGTTGAGATAAACATTTATTATTCGCTCTGTTTCCATTGTACTGCTGTCTCACTGTTTAGCTCCTCTTCTCTCCAGTGCAACATCCCCAGTTTGCGCAATACTGAGTTGGAGCCACGCTGTTATATATCCCAGAAAGCTGAGAGCTCCAGCTGTTTCACATACACACACGCTCACACACACACACACACACATACACACGCTCGTGTACGCAGATTGGTGTGATGGCCAAGTTCTAGATCTCCGGGAATCACAACATCAAGTTAAAAGGAAAAACCTTACGAGTTCTCGTAAGGTTTGTATGTGTGTGTGTGTGTGTGTGTGTGTGTGTGTGTGTCATGGCACAGTGACCTCTGTCTGGACAGGCGTCAGGGTGGGCTCTTTAATTTCAGTAACCCACCCAAGAATAGACAGCGAGTGTGACAGGAGGGGAGATGGAGTGTGTGTGTGTGTGTGTGTGTGTGTGTGTGTGTGTGTGAGAGACGAGAGAGAGAGAGAGAGAGTAGATATGTGAGTGCGAGAGGAAGGGGGAGTGTGTGTGTGAGGGAGAGGGTGTGTGTGTGTGTGTGTGTGTGTGTGTGAGAGAGAGAGAGAGAGAGAGAGAGAGAGAGAGGCAGAGAGTGTACACCCAGTGAAGTCAGATCAGTGTTTCGCTCTCCTGCTTGCTGTTTGGATTACAGCTCCCGTCCCGTACTGGAATCCCACTCTCAGTTCTGGGCAGGCTGGCTGGAAATCACTGGGAATCACTGGAAAATAACAGGAAATCACCAACTAGATGACACATTAGACCGGCACGGAGGATTTTTTGGTGGACGGTGACTATCTGGGTATTTGGACAGCAGCTATTTTAAGACAGGTGGTAGTTGGGGCTTTGGCAGTTCATTTGGACCATCGTGGATTAGCATGGAGATGAACGGTCGCGCCCTGCCTCCGTCGATACCTGAGAACGGGGAGGCCCCGGACTTTCTTCACGGGGAGATGAACGGGTGCCACCGGTTTCCCCGGGATGGGGACGGGGGGGAGGCCGAGGTGCCCGTCTCCAAGTCCCAGAGGCGGAAGAGCGACGTCAAAGTCTATAAGGAGTTCTGTGATTTTTACGCCCGCTTGTAAGTACACAGATCAGAGGAATGGAGCATCGTGGTTAGTTTGGTTTGATATACTGAGCTTTTATTAAGAATTGTATTATCAGCCAGTCGGTGTCATCCTGCACCAACATTGATGGAGGTAGGGGTTCCTCCCTTACCACAGCTAGTGAATATCTTTTATCATTTTTATATCGGCTGACCAGAGAAAGCATTAAGGATTTTACTCCCTAGCTTCAGTCTGTAAAACCTGCAGTGAAACCTGCCTCACCCTGCCTTATGGAGCTGCTAACACACCTAAAAGAATTTCAGTAGAATGGTTTTCAATGGAGAGTTTTAGTGTCCCATGATGGTCTAAATGCTGCTTCAGAGGCTTTTCCATCCTGAATCCTTGGAGTATCAACACCTTATAATCACAGATAATAATAATAATACATTTTGGTAACTGACATAGCAAACTAACTAATGACACTGCAGGAAAAAATGGTGTGTGTGTGGGTCTATAACTGAGTCTTGTACAATCAATTACAAGATAAATTTGATCCCTTTAGATCCATGCAAGATAGAATGTACTCCACACCACTGACTTAGACTGAACTCGCTTTGACTGAGATCAAATGCAGACAGAGTAGATCAGGCTTTCTCTCGAGGCGAAGTCAGACGTTTGGCCCGTTCAAAGGCTTTTCAACGCCGACGTCCTCTTGGTCTGTATTCTCTGGGCTTACTGTAGTGTTACAGAATGTGAAGAATTCTGTCTATTCCAGTAGCTGGGGCTTACCAGCCAGTTTGATTTGCTTAAGCTGTCCTTGGTGCCATGTTTATGCAGGGATAGCTCCTATAGCCCGGCAGGAGGGAGGACACAGGGAGGGCTATTTTAGTGCCAAGGGGGGAGTTTGTTATGCAAAGTAGAATATGCCAACTGGCATGCCAAGTATGTGTACATGAGAGACAGGAAGGCTAAATATACATACCTCCGATCGATCCGGCTCCTCGCTGAGTGATCATGTGATCAAGTGCTGAATGTATCATGACAACATTGTTCGCCTCAAGCGCAGATTTTGTATTTTACGTGTTGGGATATGGGTGATATAGTGGCTCCGAAGTGTCAAATTAAAAATTAAGTGTTAAATTTTTGGCTCACTTACCAAGGGCTAGTAAACTAAAAACAAAAATACCTGCCAAGAATAGTTTTTACCCTTCATTTTTCATAGAAATATGTCACCCTGCCCATACTCAATGCTATTTTGTGTACAGAATCAGATACTGCTTTGATTGGCTCCCAATCAGAGAAAGCGTACAGTGACCATCTGGGACAAGGTTTGAGAGCAGGCTAAGACCAAAGCTAGAACTGAGCCATTCAAATAAAATTATTAAGAATCAGTGTAGCTACTGACCCTTTTAACCGGCATTTGGCGCTTCACAGGTGTTAATTTTTATTGTATAATTGAAAGTCTTTTGAGTTGTAGAAAACACAACTTTGTCAACATGTTTGTCCAGGTTTAGACTGGAGTCAGAAATGTCAGTTGTAAGAAATCAAAAGACATCAGGTTTTGAATATTCAGAAAAGAGTCATGTAAAGTGGCCAACTTCTCGACCACTGCTTTATGATCAGCATAACAGAGGAAACTAATGTTCGGTTCGCAAACTGCGAAAGACAGCATATAAATTAATCTTTTTGATGGATTATTAGACTGCATGTCAATATAGTCAATGGCTGCAGAGGTTTGCAGAAGACAGAGAGTAGAGGAAGAGAGGAGAACGTAGAAGAGATGCAAAAGAGAAGAGTTGAAGACGACGGACAAGAGGAGGAAGGATGGAGGGAACAGAAGGTATTCGTAACAGAAGTGAGGGTCTGCAGTGCTGACAACTGGTCTCCATTTATAGTCACAGACCAGTGTGATGGGATGGACGGGGTGGGAGGAGGGTCATACCTGCACTTCTCAGAAACCTGTCCTCCATCCTACTTATGCCACTTGTTCGTTTTGCTCAATTCATAAGCCTGAAGTTTGGTTACAGTCCTTGTTTTTGAAGGTATTTTTTGGGGGGTATTTTGTGCTTTTGTGAATTGCTTGCAGGACATGCAAATGACAGAAAGGAGGTGATGATGCTGCAAAAAACACAAACTGATGCAATTTTATGAAGAAAACCTATTTTGTTTTCTCCTTGTAGGTTTTGTCTCTGGCTCACAGAGGGTGACAGGGGCAGATAGGAGGGTGGAAATGCCGAAGGGATGTATCACTTCCTCCCACAAATCCTTGAGACAGGGCAGGGCTGTCAGCGTGTGTGATATCAGGCCAGACTGGGTATATAGAACAATATGCATTTGATAAGAATAGGGCCTGAATAGTGGATCCAGATGGAAGCCGTGCATTGATCCTACATATTGGTTCCATGTGGTCGGTGTGTTTGAAAGGGTCATCGTGGCCAACTATTTTTTTTTTTTTTTTTGTCGTGCAGATTCTAAAAAGATATCATGCAAAACTGAGATGTGAACTGGAAGAATTAGGAAGAATTAGGCCTGAAAGAATGAGCAGTGATGAGGAGAGAGTGGAGGAGAGAGAGATGAGGAGGAGTCTCGGTAGTTCATGTTCGTTCCTGAGGTGATGTAACCAAGTTAGTATGGGCGGATGGCATCGCTCCAAGAAGACCTTACATGGTCTGTGGTGTGTGTGTGTGTGTGTGTGTGTGTGTGTGTGTGTCATAGTTGCCTGGACACACTTTGGTATTCTGACCTTTTTAAACAAAGCAGACAAACCAGGATACCTTCCACCCTTCCCTTTCTTTCCCCTCTCTCTCTCTCTCTCTCTCTCTCTCTCCTAACCACCTGGCATTTTGGTTATTTCATTCAGTAAATCATTTACGTCTCATTTGCCACTTACTGTGAACGTTTCACAAGTTGTAGTTATTAAGTTCCATCAATCAGCTTTTCATTTGGGCAACCGGAGTGTCTCATTCAAGAATTTATTGGATTTGGTTCATGAATAAACTTTGGTTTGGCAGATTTGAAGTTCTTTAACGGGTAAACATTCTACACTAAACAGAGAAGGTGCAAATTTCCATTCGCGCTCACAAGAAACTCTTCTGTCCATGCACATAAAACTTTTTATTGGACTTCCAGTATTTTACCAAATTGTTGTCACTCTCATGGCAGGTATGTAAATGACTTACAGGCCCACTGTGTGCTCATTTTTCTAAGAAAACCCATGTCCTTTTTTGAACTCAATTTCTACTATACTGCACACAGACGTAGACAGTGTTTACCGAATTAGAGAGTTAAGTTACAGAGAACTGATATTTTGTGTTCATATTCAATATCTTTCCATTTTCATGCCAAAAATTCAGAAAATGAATGCACTCAGTATTTCCCCTAGGATTTTATTCTTCTATTTTCTTGTTGCATTTAGACCATGGGACACTAAAACTCTCCATGGAAACCCAGGCTACTACTAATCCTACTACTACTAATAATAATAATTAATTCATATTTTGTGTGTTTGTATTTGTGTATAATCAAAATGTCACATTAGAATCAGTTCAGGTTAAGGTCTTCTCATAGTCAACCAGTGTAGTACTCATCAATTCTACTATAAATATGTAATCAAACAAACTGCATCATATCCATCATATGAGATACTGACTGGACCGTATACGATTTGTTATAAAAAGTGGTCCCATATATTGTTCTAGCCCTACTTCTCACTACTCTGATTTATTCACAAGTTCTTGTTGAAAGAGTTATTGGACTACAGTGTTCTTTGGCAGGTTGTCATAGGATATTGGCCCATATGCGCACACACACACACTCACACACACTCTCACACACACCCACACACACAGCTGATACAGTGGTAGTAATTCAGCACAGATGGGTGGACACTCCAGCCTGTTTCTCAAAAGACAACATCTAGGTTTTCCACCTCTCTCAACCCAACGCCCTGATAAGCCAGGCCAAAGTGAATTGTTGTGGGAACCAAGAATCCTGATATTGTGTGTGGGTGGGTGCGCGCGCGTGCGCGCGCGCCTGTGTGTGTGTGTGTGTGAGATAATCACCTCTCACCTCACATTTTCCACACCCTATCGTGAGTACATCTTCCAGCTGTTTTCTTGACAAGGGAAAACATGTGATAGATGTTAAAATATTGGTGTTAGGTGTGTCATGGCATGGCTCTGGTTAATGTCTTGCCCAGAAGCTTCCACAGTGTATGCATTGCGATTCACTGACATTGAAAATAAAGACAAATTCCTAAAAGTATATACAATCAAATTCATAATAAAAATAAAACCAGATATACTTGACATTTGCTTGAAGAAATCAAAATAACTTGCTGACTAGGCAATTGAGAAAGGTTGTCATACAATTAAACGTCTCTGTTCAGACTGCAAACAAAATGAAATTGAAGATGAGATCCTAAGTATTTTCCCATCATGTTCAGTGGTACAATCAATGGCTTCCAAGCCCTAACAGATAAAGAAAAGATGAACAGACAACAGCCAAACAACTGATATCGCTGCAAATGTACATTTCTGTCACAATTCCTGGACTCATTCAGATGAATACTGAACAATTAAATAGAGTACTGCTGAAAAAAGCTCCTGTATTCCCGAAGTTGTTTTATTGTATTGTTTCTGATTCATTCTGTTCCGTTTAAGTATATCTGTAAATATAGTATCCATGTAGATGCCTCGTTTTTGTTGTGTACATTTTGTATACATTTTTATTACCATCCGTGAGTGCTTTGGCGACACAAGCATACTGCTCACGCTTATAAAGACACTAATTCTGAACACGACATTCTCTCTCTCTCTCCTCAGCAACATGGCCAATGCTCTGGCCAATGCCATGTGCGAGCGCTGTAAGAGTGGCTTCGCCCCGGCTGAGAAGATCGTGAACAGCAATGGAGAACTTTACCATGAGCAGTGCTTCGTCTGCGCCCAGTGCTTCCAGCAGTTCCCCGAGGGACTCTTCTACGAGGTACCACTCTCTTCTTCTACACTCCCTCAGTCTGTTTGTCTGTCTGGTTACTTGCTTGCTATCACCATCTACTGTGGTGACATAAAGTGACATTAACTTCCATGTTTTAAGGGCAGTTAGAGCACTTATTAATGTTGGACTGAATAAAAATAACCAGCATTCCCCTTGAACAGGGAATTTAAACACTTGGTCCTGTTGAGGTAAATAAAGAGAGGCTGCCTTAATGCATTATCGGACTATTAGAGGCCTGGTTCCAGTAAATTGTTGCCGATCAACAGCCAGCGGCCCAGACACAAGGCCAGCAGGCCCCTGGGAACCTGACGCTCTTCTGTCCGTCGGTGTATCAAAGGCAAGGTGCCTCTATAGCTCTGATCAAAGCTAGAACACACACCATACACACACACAGATTAAAGCCAAGTGAAGTGAAACGGGGAAATCTCTCATGCATCACTGGCTATGTTTCCAGTAGCCTGGCTAATGGCCATACACAGGTCTCATTCAGGTTAAGCTGTTTACATGAACCTTTGATACACTGTGATTGGCTTACTTTTAATAAAGGAGAAAGAAATGATGATCCCATTAGTAATCTGTGTGATCTTCTTGACGTCTAAATGACCCGATGTTACAGGCTCTTACTTGCTTCTGGAAATGCACTCACTCCAGAAATGTACTGATGATGTCAGCAGGGAATACCCAACAAATGCGGATGGGAGTTGGGAGTCTGGTGGGAGAGGGTGGTTATACTGGACTTCACAGATGTAGAATGGAAAGAAAACATCACAGGCCTCATTTGTCAAGTTGCGGGACATTACGGAGCTCATAATGACACTCAGTGTGAGTCTGAGTTTGTGCAGACAGCAAAAAACAAAAGTGAAAACTCATTAAGTGAGAACTTGCAAGCAAGAGAATTGATTACAGATTAAGAAGAAGACGAAGAAGAGACGGGTAGATGCAGATCTTTATTGTAAACAGTGGGTCTGCTGCTAGAAAGTTGCTGCCATGTCTTCTGCTTCAGAGGGTAACAGACAGCCAATCACAACACAGTTTTGGACAAGGGTGGGGACTTTACAGTCAGTAATGAAATTTATGGACACAGTGGCCCAGTACTGACCCCGCCCCCAACTGTCAAAACTAAATTAAATGGGAGCACAGATAAAATGCTTGTTAAAAGGCTATAGTGGCTCCTATAAAGGAGTAAGATGGTTAATATGGGAGTAAGGCATCTTAACCAGGTTTCTCATAACTGGAGTATGATCTTAACCAGGTTACTCTAACCGAGTTATGACGTTTACATGTGTCAACACAAAACCAGTTTACTGGAGTAACCGATTTAAGAAGGGAATTCTCTCTGCATGTAGTGATTAAAGATGATAACTGGTCTGTAGGAATATACTGTATATTGACTCTTTGGATATTATTATTGCATTTGAGTGTATGGAATGTACTGTATTGTACTGTTATTAATTGTGTCAAATTTGTTCTAATCCTATTGACTTCTTCTGCAGTTTGAAGGCAGGAAGTACTGTGAGCATGACTTCCAGATGCTGTTCGCTCCCTGCTGCCACCAGTGTGGTGAGTACAGGAACTGCAGGACATGAATACCCTGTTGATACTATACTACTATGTATACTATACTATACTATACTATACTATACTATACTATACTATCACCCTCAACACAAATCAAGATCCAAAGTTTGTACTTCTGACATAGGCCATTTTTCTCTTGACAAGCCTTTGAGAAGACCTCATGTTTCACACTGAACCAAAGACATCATTTTGTGTTTTGTTCCCATATTAAGTCTCAGATTTCACACATGTTCTCCTCAAGAAATGATATGAAATAAATATATTGGCACATAATATCATCAGCAGCTTCAAAACATCACAGATATCAGTATCGGCCTTCAAAAGCCCATACAGGTTGAACCCCATGATTCACCATATCCAACTGAACGATGAGTTTGCATGTGACAGTTTGGTCATAAACTGCTGTCCCTCTCCCAGGTGAGTTCATCATTGGCCGTGTGATCAAGGCCATGAACAACAGTTGGCATCCAGACTGTTTCTGCTGTGATATCTGCCAGGCCGTGCTGGCCGACGTGGGATTTGTTAAGAATGCTGGCAGGTCAGACTTTTTTCCATGTTGACTAACTTTAATACTTTTACTTAAATAAACTTTAATACTTTATTGCCATATCAACAGAGTTGATTGGAATTTGTCTTAGCGAGCTCACTTAAACACAGACAAACACATAGAACCACTCACGTATAAACCACATAATACATTCAAAAAAGAAAGTATAAAACAGATAGATAACATCCAAGCCATAAAATAATCATAAAAGCATAAAACAAATGGGTAGACTAAAATAAACTCCAACACATAAGAACACCATGGGTAAACAAACTAGCACCTGTAGGGGAATTGGCAGCAACATCAAACAACCCACTAGATACAGTGCTTCAAGTGCGTAAGTGCATAATAAATAAATAAAAAAAACATCTGCCTAATTGCACAGTTATTTAAACCTACCGAGTGGCCTGCACTGCTAAGTTTAGAGTGTTAAGGAGGCAGACTGCTTCTGGATATGTGCTATTCTGGAATCTGGATGTTCTGGTCTTAACACTTCTAAGTCTTTTTTGAGAAGGCAGAAGATTAAAAAGGTTGTTAGCCGGGTGAGAGGGGTCCTTTAAAACTTTTAGGCCCTTCTTTTGTAGTCTGGCCTTATAGATTTCCGCTAGGGGTGGGAGATCGCATCCGATAATTCTGGATGCAGTGCGTACAACTTTGTCCAACTGTCTCCTGTCCTCAGCTGACATGTTGCCAAACCATACAGTTATTGCGTAGGTAAGGATGCTCTTCACTGCTGCTCTATAAAACTGCACCATACCATTCCTGGATATACCACATTTTCTCAGTTGTCTTAAAAAGAAAAGTCTCTGGTGTGCTTTCTTGAGAATAGTAGTGGTATTATCCCCCCATTTCAAGGTGGGGGAGATTGTCACTCCCAGGAATTTGTAGCTGTCCACTTGTTGAGTCCACTACTAATTCCTTGGTTTTAGAAACATTTAATTCCAGGTTGTTTGCGTTGCACCAGTCCACTAGTGACGAAATCTCACTTCTGTAGGCAGTTTCGTTATTGTTGGAGATCAAACCCACTACTGTGGTGTCATCAGTGAATTTAAACATCCTAACAGACTGGGAGTGGGAAATACAGTCAGTACAGGAGTACAGGAGTACAGGAGTGGGGACAGTACACACCCCTGTGGGGCCCCAGTGCTGATGGTTAAGGGTTTAGAGAGTTTGTTGTTAATTCTGACCACCTGTATCCTCTCCGACAAAAAGTCAAGCACTCACTGACACAGGGTCTGTTCAACTCCCATATGAAAGAGTTTGTCATACAGCCGGGATGGGAGAATAGTATTAAAAGCTGAACTGTAATCGACAAGCAGAACCCTTGCATAGGTACCAGAGGCCTCTAGGTGTTATAAAATAATAATAAACTTTATTATAAATAGAGTGCAGGCACAATGAAACTGCATCATCAACAGACCTGTTTGCTTTATTTGCAAACTGATAAGGCTCTAGGACAACACTGGAAAGATGGTTACATACATGCTTACATGTCAAAGCAACAGGTCTGTAGTCATTCAGACAGCTTGGGTTGGGTTTCTTAGGCACGGGCACAATCACAGCTGACTTAAAACATATTGGGACCTTCTGTCGTGCAAGGGACCAGTTAAAAATCTCAGTTAAAATAGGGGCAAGTTCATATGTACAGTATTTCAGGGTAGCAGATGATACCAGATCGGGGCCAGCAGCCCCCCTACTGTTTTGCCTGTGCAGCAGGTTTCTTACCTCATGATCCCTGATTAAAAATGGTGGAGCAGCAGGCACAGACACACTAACAGAACAGGGCTGTGAGTCTGCTTTAGTATCAAACCTGCAATAGAAGTTATTCAACTCATCAGGGAGGCTAGGTTCAGTATCTAAGGTGACATGATTTGTTTTATAATTAGTTATTAACTGAAAGCCCTGCCATAGCCCTCTGCTGTCCTTAGAGTTAAGCTTGTTTTCTAGCTTGTCTTTATACTCTGTTTTATTTTTACTGTAAAAATATGCTTGCCATGCTATATTATATGCTGTGTAGAGGCTAGATAATGAACAAACTAGCCTGGTTTGTCGGGTCAAGCCAAAAATAACTTCAGAACTTGCAGTCCCGTACAAAACATTCACCGCAGTAACTGATCTGTGGCTTAATAAATTAAGGAACTTGTAGTCCACTTCTGGGACCTCAAACCTTTGACTTTTTCATATTTTTCTTAAATTTCAAAATGCAGATGAATTTTGTTTAGCCATTTCTCTTGCCTGGTACATTCTGGGACCGATTCACTAAGTGAAGCCACATAGGAACCAGCTATTTAGAAATCTCTATGCTACAAATGAATGGCCACACTACTTCCTGAACCTTTGGTGATGTTAGGAATACCAGCTCTACAGGTTCTGAGATCTTAGAGCGTGTGGTTGTGGTTTCTGGAGGATACTCTTTACTGGTCATCTCCCTTTTGCGCACTCATTGACAATCTATGCATACTGTATATCATACAGTTTCTCTGTATATCTCTATATCTTATCAAGTAACTCTCTTCTCCGTCTGTCTCTCTCTCTGTCATCATTTCTTTCTCTTGTCTCTCCATCTCTCCCTCCCATCAGGCACCTGTGCCGTCCATGCCATAACCGAGAGAAGGCTCGAGGCCTCGGCAAGTACATCTGTCAGAAGTGTCACGCCATCATCGAGGAGCAGCCTCTGCTGTTCAAGAACGACCCCTACCACCCCGACCACTTCAACTGCAACAACTGCGGGTACAAACACACTCACACACACAAACACACACACACACACACACACACACACACACACACACACACACACACACACACACACACACACTCAAACAAAGTGGTTCAGCTAGGTAAAGATAAAATCGATCAGATGTGATTATCGAGTATAATAGTACAACATAAATTTTTGTTGCAACTCTGATTCACTGTCGAAATTTGCATAATCTATGCAAAAGTAGAATAAATCCAATGCAACGCCTTCATCGCAATGCCATGCATCTGTGGCTGTTGGCAAGTTTCCAAGCAAAACACACACACACACACACACATACACTCATACAAATGCACACACACACACACACAAACACTGTGCAATAGCAAAAGGAAGTATTGCAGCATGGAACTTTGAAAGAATGGAACAACACACACCCATGCAAACGCACACACACACACACACACACACACACACACACACCAGTCATGATCTGACTCAGTTTTGTCTCATGACTGGTCATATGATAAGTGTGAAATAAGGGTGTGGTCAGTAATTCCATTCTAACCACAACTTCAACCCTGCTCAGCATTTACCTGCTTTACGCTCTATCCACTGGTATTGTAATGAGTGCTGTAAAACACAGCAGAACACAAAGTAGAATATAAGTGAAGTATGCTGTTATGATTTTAACAATAGCCATCGTTTTGTGTCTGCTGAGAGAGCTACTAGTAGTCTCTGTCATGAGATCTCTCTTGATCCTCTCACCCCCACTTATATTTTATTATTTTACAATATCTACCCAAAACTGCTGTTTAGTAAAACTCTTGTTACTCCAGTTTTTGTACCATTTACCATGGCAAATACCATGCAAACACTGTTTTTCCTTTTTTCTTCTCTGCACTTGGGCCCATGAAGTTTAAATTTAACTTGAAACTTGTTTATGTCCATTAACTGTTCCGCGCTTTGAAAAATCCCCATGGAATTTCTACTCTTAATGTGTGTCTCCTGAGTCTATATCCTTTCCAGTAGTAGTTATGTTTCTGTCTGTCTCTCTCTCTGTAGTAAGGAGCTGACTGCTGATGCCAGGGAGCTGAAGGGGGAGCTCTACTGCCTGCCCTGCCATGACAAGATGGGCGTCCCGATCTGCGGGGCCTGCAGGAGACCCATCGAGGGCCGTGTGGTCAACGCCATGGGCAAGCAGTGGCACGTGGAGGTACGATGTTATACTGTACACCTTTCGGAATAAGTGTATTATTCATTACTTTAAGCTGGGGAGACACTACATGACTGAAAAGACTTGACATCACACTCTTAATGGCTGGCATTCACAGATTATTTAATTATCTGTTCAATTTTGATGCCAAATCGTGGCTAAAGGTGGCCTAGAAGTCGTCTAGTGTGTCCCCAGCTTACTATCATTTACAGTGCTGTGTTATCATGACTGATAAACACATACAAATGTAATGTAGCCTATGTGAGTAAAGAACTATAATAATTTAGTATGATTTTTTTTTAAGAATTTCCTGCTGGAAGGCAAGCGACGTGAATTTATATATATTTGAGAAGCTAAAAAAAACTCTTTTCATATTTTAAAGAGTGTGTGTCTGGATGTGGCCATTGTTGTGTTATATCTGCAGTTCTTTTCTGTTCATTTTATTCCAATGATCCACTTACTGTATGTAAACATCTCACAAAAAGTTCGGAACTTTGTGTTTGGTAGATTATTTCTCTGTTGTAACAATGCTTCTTGGCAATACATTTTATACCGTTGGAAAGCCTGTTTATTTCCCTTTTAAATGGTGCCTCATTTGTAAGGAACATGCATCTGTGGGATGAGCAGCACAGCTGAGTATGTGGGTTGCGCTCATGTAAAATTTGCCAAATCTTCTCTCTGCCAATGCCAAACAGCTTATTCTGCTGTTGCTATTGACTCTTGTTTGGTGTTGTTTGGTGGATTGGATGATTGAAGTCTATCAGTAACAAGGAAGAAACAAGACATATTGGCAATTTTACAATTTATTAATTTAACAAACAGTCAGGAGCCTCAGTAGCGTGTGGAAGAACCATACACAGCCACAACAGCCTGGCACCTCCTCCTCATGCTGGTCACCAGCCTGGTCACACACTGCTGTGGGATGGCATTCCACTCCTCAACCGGGATTTGTCGCAAGTCAGCCAACGTGGTTGTGTCGGTCACTCTAGCACGAACAGCACGCCCAAGCTGATCCCATAAGTGTTCAATTGGGTTGAGGTCAGGACTGTTGGTAGGCCATTCCATTCTCTCTACTCCCAAATTCTGGAGGTAGTCTCTGATAAACCCCGCTCTGTGGGGGCGAGCGTTGTCATCTTGGAGGATGGAGTTCGGTCCCAGACTGTGGAGATACGGGATTGCCACTGGTTGCGGAATCTCATCTCGATATCTCTCTACATTGAGATCGCCTCCAATGATGACAAGCCTCGTTTTTCCAGTGATGGAGATGCCGCCCCACACCGTCACACTGCCTCCACCAAAAGGTGTTACTCTATCGGTGCAGCAATCAGCATAGCGTTCTCCCCATCTTCTCCACACTTTGACCCTACGATCCAACTTCCGTAGGCAGAATCTGGACTCATCGCTGAACATAACGTTCCTCCACATGTTCAGGTTCCAGTGCAGGTGCCAATCAGGTACCTGATTGTCAGCACCTGGGGGACCGGAAGCTCAAAACAAGAGTCAATAGCAACAGCAGAATAAGCTGTTTGGCATTGGCAGAGAAGATTTGGCAAATTTTTCATGAGCGCAACCCACATACTCAGCTGTGCTGCTCATCCCACAAATGCATGTTCCTTACAAATGAGGCACCATTTAAAAGGGAAATAAACAGGCTTTCCAACGGTATAAAATGTATTGCCAAGAAGCATTGTTACAACAGAGAAATAATCTACCAAACACAAAGTTCCGAACTTTTTGTTCGATGTTTATTATGTAATATTTGCGTCTCATCCTGTCGCCAGCCTCATCTCCACAGCTGTGTTCAGTCGACTCTATCTCACACTCATCATTTCTCCATTGATATCTGCACTGTTTCTCCTTCCTATTTCCTCCCCAGCATCATTCCACCTGTCTTCTCTAATTTCTCCTCCTCTTTCTTGTGTGTCTTTCCTCTTCTGTGGCCATTTTCCTGTCTTCCATCCCCCCCCCACGCGTAGCATCATGTGTGCGCTGTGTGCGAGCGCCCATTTCAGGGCCACCCGTACTTTGAGCGAGGTGGTCATGCCTACTGTGAGAGACACTTTGACATGGTGAGGGGTCAAGGCTCGGCCTGACCCTGACTGCTGCCCCGAGTCCCCCCCCCCATTCCCGCCTGGCTACAGTCTGCTGGCCCTCCATGATAGGGTTACACCGATATATTCGCTTGCCGATTGGTCTTTTATTAAAGATCGGACACTGGCTGGTCGTTGTTGTCCTCCTGTGATGCGATGGAGGAGTTAACGAATACAGTATGTTTTAACTATTATTATTATATCGATGTTTTAGTGTCCCATGATGGTCTAAATGCTGTTTCAGAGGCTTTTCCACCCTGACAAGAATACAATTCTTGGGGAAAACACTAAATACTTGGAATTTTTTTGAATTTTTTGGGCAGCAAAATTGTCAAATTTCAAGACTTTGAATATCGGCGCAAAATATCGGCTAGCAACAGCTTTCATCAAAAGTATCGGGATTGGTTTCGGCCTTCAAAAACCCATATCGGTCTAACCCTACTTCATGGTACTCATGTTATCCTGCACAGACAGACACATGAGCTCCCCAGTACCAGAAATGATGTATTTGTGAAGGCTCTAAAAAACATTTCTGGGCCTTATCAGTTTATCCTCTATTTGAATCATAGGAATGTCTCTGCAGAATCACATTTCACATACATCACATACATTTCATTTTTTCCCATATCATAATATAAATACCTCACGTGTCTGTTTGGAGAGGATGAGTACACCCTCCAGGGCTCGCGATTCTGTCCAGCTTCCCTACTCGCTGTATCCAGTTCAGACACTAATAGCACAGAGCTGGACTGAACTGAACTGATCTGGTTTTGGTCTGACCTGAGAGTGTCTAAACCGGACTGTGCCGCTGTAGCGCGGTCTGGATCTGATCACAGACTGACTGTGATGGCTGTGCTAACCATTTGTGCTTGGCCTTGGGTTTGTTTGCAGCATTTTGTGTGTGCTAAGTGTGAGAAACCGTTCCTGGGACACCGTCACTACGAACGCAAGGGCCTGGCCTACTGCGAAACCCACTACAACCAGGTAACACTCAACTACTGCATGACTGACAGGTCCAACGTCTCTGACAGGTAATGTAGTAAGCTTGTAAAACGCACCAAAACATAAGGCAGTGAAAGTAAGTGAAGTATGCTGTTGTTATTTTCTGCTGGGACAGCTAGTCTCTGTCATGAGATCTCTGAACCTCTACCCATCACTGCTGTTAAGTGTTGGTGTCTTTTTCCTCACTTGAAATGCAATTTTACCTGTTAAGTGAGTTTCATTACTCTTTGGCCCATGTAACCCATTGTATAGTTTCCAAAACTTCCAAAGTACCAGTGAGAAAGTCAGGCATTTTAGTGCATTGCTGCAAAAAATAGTTGTCATGGACATGGACAGTTTTGAAAGATCCCTATGTAATTTGACAGGTAATATAGTAGGGCTTTGAGGCTGATCTATGAATAGTAGCTTTCATATTATGGTGAATGGGAGGGTCAGGCTGTTCTGATATCTTGGTTCAGCACTATACTCTTCATATTTATGGGCCTTTGCTAAGTTGGGGTCCAGACATGAGTAGAATAAAAATCATACTGATCTTATGGTTGATATCTTTTCACATGCTTTATTGTTTTGAATCCTCAATAAGTACCTAATAAAGCCTAATGAGTCTGAAGAGACTGAATGAGTCTGTTCTGGACAGCTCTGAATCTGAACTGATCTGGATCTGAAAGACCACCGTGTATAGCCGGTGCAATGACTCCACCTAGTGTTGGAATTTGATACGCACATGGTCCTGATGCTGTGTACATTCTTTCAGAGAAATTGTAAAAAGCCTTTGTAGCCTGTGCTTGTTTGCATGGCTCCTGGACGCAGCATGTTAAGACTGCCAGTACTGCATTATGTTTTACAACTCATAAAAGGTCTGACCTCATTGCTAACAACCTTCTCCGTCTCTCTTCCACACACACAGCTGTTTGGAGATGTTTGCTACCACTGCAACCGTGTGATTGAAGGCGACGGTGAGATAGCTTGTCATGAATTCAAATATATGTTAATTTCATAGTGTTTTATGGATTTAAAGTTGAAATAGCTGCCATCTCATGGTGAGTTTAAGATGATAATTGGACAGAGTCAATACTTAGGTGCTGTTGCTTTCTTTAGTCAACATTGAAATGGGGTTTGACCCTGTGAACCTGTTGGTTTGATATCGGACTCTTTTGGAACATTCTGACTTTTTGTATTATATGCAACTTTTCTGTTTGTCTTGATGCTGCCTTTTTGGCCAGTTCTTCCTTGAAAATGAGAATCTCAATCTCAGTGGGACTAACCTGGTTAAATAAAACAAAATAAAATGAACACATGTGTTAGTGACATAATGGTAATCTGGGACGTTGCTTAATCTGATTGTTTCTTCCTTCAGTGGTGTCTGCCCTAAACAAGGCCTGGTGTGTCAACTGCTTTGCCTGCTCTACCTGCAACACCAAGCTCACCCTCAAGTAAGTAATGCAAGACTCTGAGGACCATCACATAAGATCTTTCTGTGGAATTGGATAAATTCCAAAAATTATTGATGTCAATAACCTTGATGTCAATATATTCATTGAAATTTTAGTATTTCTTTGAAATTGCGCATTCTATCTCAGAAGAGAACTTTAGGACTAAGTGTAAATTGGTCAAGTTCTTCCTTCTCTCTCTCCGTCATTTTTCTCTCGTACATCTATCCTGCATCTGTGACTGTCTGCTTATCTACTGCACATCTGACTGTCTGATTTTCAATCTTGTCATCCCTCATATATTTCACCCTTCTCTCTGCGCTTTCTCTCATAACCCTGTGTCTCTGTTGGCTTGTTTCTCCACCTCCGCTCCCTTTCGTCTTCCCTCTCGTCTGCATCTCTTTCTCCACGTTCCCTCATCTCACCCTCCGCCTTCCTTTCTGTTTCCCTCCTTGTCTGTCTACATCTCCTCCCTCTCTCTCCTCCCACCATCCCGCCCCCCCTGCTCTGTCAGGGATAAGTTTGTGGAGGTGGATCTGAAGCCGGTGTGTAAGCACTGCTACGAACGGCTGCCGGACGACATGAAGCGCCGGCTGGCCAGGCGCGAGCGCGACTTGAAGGAGAAGAAGAAGAAAATATTGATACCCATGTGTCTGTAATCCTCTCTTCCTCCTTTCTCCTCGCTTCCACTGTCCTTCCTTTGGTTAGTTTCCATCTTCCTTCTTTTCTGATTTCTGCTCTTTTGCCGTTTCATTGCCGTCCGTCCGTTCGCTCATTGCTGGTGAGATATTTCATGTTTCAACCATGCTCCATACCATTTGATTTATTTGTCATATCACATTTATACCTCACCATGTTAGTTTGTAGACTGAAGCCAAACATCGGAAGCAGAGATTAGGCAGGTAAATATACAGTAGAGTTTTCTGGAGGCATTTGAATGACCTAAAGCGGGTGTTACATCACCGCTGTTGTGCATGTTTACCGGAAATGTTTCAGCACATGACCATTTCTGCGCCAGACGCACTAGTAGGGATTTGGCCTGTTACTGTTGGTTACCTCTAGTATACTCTGTATGTAGACAGGCTGGTGTTTCTTCACATCAGTCAACCGCATGGTGAAGGGAGGGCTTTGTTTCCCCGGCCTCTCGCTCCGTCTGGGTGTGTGGGGTAAAGCCCTAAAGCCCTAATCGCTTCCGGCAGGGAGCTGCGGAGGTCCCACTGGGTGCCACACGTGCGCTGGCCCGCTGATCCACTAGCAGCTTTAATCTGCTTTGGGAAGGAATGCTGTCCAGGAGCGGGGGGGGGGGGGGGGGGGGGGGGGGGGGGTTGAGGTTTGAGGAGCTGGCCTGTGTTAGTGGAGTGAAAGGTGTTTTATACAGAAAACAGAGGACTAACTTACTACGGTGGGGGTGTGTCACCAAAATATTGTACTCAAGTAGAAAGAAAGAAGCTTGTTTAAAATCCAATAAAATTTACTCACTGACTTAAAAGAAAAATCCACTGTTCCATATGATCTTTCCCATGCACTGCAAAAAGGATAAGAGGACAGAGTTCAATATGTGGTATTGCACATTGTTACAGACTATGTTGAGCATTACAAATATAAAAATGTAAGTTATGAGGATAGGGTCTTTAAAGGGGAAATAAACCAAAAAATAAAGCTTTTCTGAAAATATAAATGGCTTTTGTCTATACTGGTAGTTATTTGCCCACTGACTGGAGGTTAGAGTTCAACCACCTTTTTATTTAACGACACATCACCAGTGCTAGTGCATGTTGCACGGGTGACAGACCTTGACCTGCAGTTTGCTGTTCCTCTCCTCTCCACAGGAACAAGTTTGTGGAGTTTGACATGAAGCCGGTGTGCAAGAAGTGCTACGAGAAATTCCCCCTGGAGCTGAAGAAGAGGCTGAAGAAGCTGTCCGAGACCGTGGCACGGAAGTAAAACACGCAGCGGAGCGGACGGAGAGTCAGTTCATGAGCCTGAAACTGACCCACAGACAGACAGTCAGTCGGTCGGTCGGTCAGCCGGTCAGTCGGTCAATAGCCGTCACTGCTCACTGCTCAACATTAACCTGTCCAGTGCCTTTTTGCCGAAATACTGTATATCTCTCAGACGCTTGCCTTATTTCACCGCCGTGCTTATTGAAGCCGAACACACTTTGTGATGGTCCTGTATTTCAAGAAATATACGATTTAAAGAAAACAAAAAGCTGGGGAATGATATGGCTGTTCAGTCGTTTACCAACTCCTCTGTCATTTTGATGCCAAACAATCAGTCTGCTGCCTGGGTTATGTTACTGATGCTCTTATGTAATAGAGCAAAGCCAAAGAAAGCTGACAAATATGCAATAAAAATGATAGATCTTATTGAATGTGTATGTAATATCACCCGTATGCCCTGTGTTACGACCATTTTGTTTTGCTTTGATGTAATATTCATTTTTGTTTGCTTTAATATTATACAAAGTCCGTTTATATTCAGCTTTATGAAGTGTACTGAATTTGTTTTTGCGTAGGGCTTTTGTTGACGATATATCTTCTCTTCTGCTACAGTAATGGAATCAACCAAGTCTTGGCAGCATGGTGGGTTGTCTTGCTATGTGCCATCTATTGTATGTGTGAAACAAGCCCTGTGCAAACTGGTACTCATGTTATAACGTAATGTCTTGTGGCATGTACAGAGGGCGGATGTGGGAATGCTGTTAGATGGGGGAACATGTGTCTCCCCGGTTTGTAATCCAAGCAAAGCGATCCTCTTAGGGAGGTGTGCTGACTTCCTCTGGGCTCAGACCCTCTTAGGAAAGAAACCCAGTTGTTGAATCATTTCCACCCTGGAACCATTTCACTTGAGCAGTATTTGACCACGGAAAGCTTATGTTTTACGTAGTAGTTTAATAGAACGACACATTCCACTGTTTTATGGAATCGCAGAGCCTGTGTGGCTCTTCTGAGTTAACTGTGCCACTACACTTCTCATATACTGTAACTTCACCATGCTTGACGAAAGGAAATACTTATTCATGTAAACACACCAAAATGCATGTTTTAGGCTGAAATGGAAAGTTGTTTTTTTTTCACCATATCTAATATAATTCAGTAGATTTCTCTGAATAAACACGTATCTGTTGATGCCACCACTCTGCATGTGTTAATGTCCTTAATTTAACACGTCTCATGTCTTCATTTTAGTAACATGACACCAGCAGGTTTAGGATTCAGAAGCATCAATTCACTAAACCCCATGGCAAATTCCAGCGCTTTAATATAATTTGCCACTGAAATTTAACTGACAAGATATTATTTGGTCAGTGTGATAAATGATTAGACATAGTTCACCAGTCTATCAGCTTAGAGGGAACACTGGTCCTGAATACTCTCCTTTCTATTTTTTATTTCTTATATATATTTTTTTTTTTACTTTTTCTAAAGATATGGCTTACAAATAGTTTTCTGACAGTTTTGGCTTGATCTTTGCTCTCTGTTCTAATGATAGAAACTGTTTGGACTTACTTAAACTTCACACACTAACAAGGAGCGTGGGATGGACAGGTAACACTGGTAAAGAGGGGATTCCAGCAACACTTAAAGTACTTCAAACTGAGATTTATAAGTAAAACCAATAAATAAATGCTTTTATTGTTTGTACTTGTTTGAAGTACCTTACAGCAATATTCCACTTAGTTTTAACATGGGGGTTATTCGGCACTTGACTGCCATGAAAACCATAATATAAACTAATCACCAAGATCAGATGCAGCTGGATGAGTTTGTAGAGTTCAGATTGTTACTTCAGTTGAATGAGCCATGAAAATAGACTGAAAACTGACATTTAACACGTTTGTGAACAGATTCAACAACAGATCCTGCTGCTGTGATTTTCAATTGACTGTTGGTCCAGTGTTTTAGAACATAATTTCGTTACATAGCATTTTTATTAATAGAAGAAATGGCAAACTTATCTGTATTATATAATTCTGTATTATATCATTTCATTCCAAATAATAATTCATGTTTTTCTCTTGTGGCTGCAGGGTTTGCACTTCACCCATGTCAAACAAACTGATTTGTTTGTGTGAACGGAAAAGTCATTGGGCCGCATTGTACTGCACTGTTTGCACACTAATTAGTCAGACACAGCAAACAGCACAAGACTGTGTGTGTGTGTGTGTGTGTGTGTTCATCGCCCCAAAAAATAGTCTAACCTCCAGTTGACAAGGTAACTCTGTAGGAACCTG
Source organism: Centroberyx affinis (assembly GCF_046629955.1). NCBI lineage: Eukaryota > Metazoa > Chordata > Actinopteri > Beryciformes > Berycidae > Centroberyx > Centroberyx affinis. Next base: position 229,950 of record NW_027280287.1, on the reverse strand, counting down.
GTTGCCCTTCATTAGTGGCTTTTCTTTCATTCGGAAATGGAACATTTCTAACATTAAAACCTCAACGTTTACCATTTTTGCTGCAGTTTTGGCAGAATTTGGATCTTTTTGGATGGATTTTGATAGCACAGTTTGGCTTGTGGGGCCCTTTGGAGGTGAATTTAAAAGCACCAACCAACCTGGACGTGAGAAGTCCACATGCTGCAGGTGGATGTTTGGTTTTATTGAAGGGAAATAAAACTTCAGCGTCTGTCAACAGGTGTCCTGCTCCTGCTGCTGTGTGGCTCCGGCCACCGAAACTCACTTCATCCACATTTCAATAGAGTTCATCACCGGTTTCAATCTATCTGAGGCAACATCAGAATTTGCACTGCTACTCTCCGAATGATGTGAACTAAATTATATTGAAGTCTTTTCACGTAAGTTTATATGTGTGAAAATGGAGCTGTTTTACTGATCATTGTTCCCATATGAATAAGCCTTCCATGCTCAGAAGATTCGTAAAGCTCCTGACCCCAAAAGAAGAAGCAGAAGAAACAAGAGAAGATGGAGTCGTCTTACAACAATGACTTTAATATTTGACTTTTCCTGAATTACTTGAAGCCATGAACCTGCGCACATTGACACCTGTGCTCTCCCACACACACACAAACTTACAAACTTTGGTAAATATGCACACACACCTGTAAATGTGCACATTTATCATTTTCCAACATTTGCCCTTACACACCCTTACCCTACACTCTAACACCCACTTTCAACCCACCATCCCCACACACACACCCTAACACCCGTTTACAACCCACCACCCAACACCCCGCCCTCCTTTACCTTCCTCAATAGAAGATAGTGCCACTGCAGTCAACATTGTATGCAGAGCATTTAAGACGATTGGGCAGAGACAGTGTTGTAGAGAAGATATAAAAGCTGTGTTGGAGCTATAGTTGTCTTTATGTTTTTAAAGTATGAATTGTTTGTGTGGTTCTGCAAGGTAAATGCTGTTGTCGAACTCAGAAATGGAAGTGGAGCTGCTACACTACTCTACATTTACCTCATCCTGGAGTCACATCATGACCTTAATTGGAACAAGTCAATAATAAGTTAGTCAACAATACATTTTTATATGCTATATAACTAGATATAATATATTTCCTATAATTCCTATATTCATCTACATTGTACCTTATTTTATCCTGTACTATTGAAATATGCCTTGGCAACACTCAATACTGTGTGGTTTCTGCCAATAACGCTTTTTCTGAATCTGAATCTAATGCTGCTCCAACGTTGCATTCCAAGTCCTCAATTACTTTTCAGTCCAGTCCTAGTTTCACTCTAACCACAAACATTAGTCCAGCTAAATAGCTGGCCTGTCAGTGTTAGTATTACATGGTATTCATGGTACCAAGGACCTCTGCTATCCATTAAGAAGTGTCCTGTAACGGCCAGTATAGGTTGGTAATTCAATATCACAATCTTGTTGAGATTTGTCCCTCGTACGGCGCCATACTCGTAAAACAAGAAGTCTTTACAGTACAACCGAAGATCGTCTATATTGTCGAAGATACAATCATCAACAGAGAACTAGATTCACACCGCCCCTTCTTCAAAATAAAAGTGCGTCAGTTGTGCGTCAAGACTGAATTCTCAATTGCCATTGGATAAGGAGTCTTGGTTTTTTCACACAAGCCACTCACAGTACGTTATTCAAGAACGCTTGGACCCACGTGACCAACACTGCCATTTGATGCTATGAGACTGCGCACTGTCACCATGGCAGAGCCACAGAGCAACTGACGAGCTGAGACTAACGTCAGTTTGTAAATTTTAGTTAATTTCTTGTATTCTATGCAACTACTGTTTATACATTTTAGAAGAAACACTCGCTTTTTGAAGCCATGCGGCGAAGTAAGGCCGAAGTGGATCGCTACATTTCCTCAGTGCAGAGTTCGTCTCCTTCACTCAAAGAGGTAAGTTGAGCCAGCGGCTAACGTTAGCCTGCTGCCATCATGTCAGACCAGCATGTGTCAGCCGGTATGAGTGAGGGAACCTGAACACTATGACCAGATGACCGTTAGATTTAGTTAAGCCGATATGTGTAACGTTGGCTTAAATCTTGCGCTCTGTGAAACCCCTGTTCATTATCCAGGCTGGCTATGCTAACATTAGCTTGCCGGCATGATGACACTTCGTCGTGTCCTCCCCCTATGCTGGGAAAATGCGCGGCAGCGACATGTTAAGGCAGCGCCAGCGTATTTTAGCCGTGCTAGCAGGGTAACACCCACACTGCTAGTTAGCTTAGCCAACTTCCAAAGCTAACGCTGGTTTTACACATTTGAATTTGAACGATAGCCCAGAGATGGAAGTGGAACGTTGTTCTACTGTGTGCTAAGTTATCCTAGCCTAGGTATTACGTCCGGTTCACTTGTACGGAGAGAACGTCACGCAGACTCCATTCAACAATCTGGAAGTTTAATGTTAACTTGTTTTTCGGCAAACGTTCACACCTGGTAGAATATGACTTTACACGTTTTCTGAATCGTTAGAATCTACTGGTAAGTTCGGCATCCATTGGTTCCACCAAGACGCTCTTTATTGCAAATAAATTTCAAATTTGATAATTTGTTCACACTGCCGCCACCACGGTGAAACTATGTAGTTGGAAGAAGACTGGGGGAATAAGCGGTCTGTCGTTTCTAAAAGTTGAAATTCTGTAGACATAAGTGCCGCTTGATGTATGGGAAGTATACAGAATTGAGGAGTGGCTTCTAAGGCTTCATAAAAGGTATTAAGTCATGTTGTACCAGTTATCTATTAAACAATAAGCAAGGCAACATTAACTTGGCCAAAGTTTGAAAGTTTTGGTGTGCTGTACTGTTCTCTTCATACAACACTGTGCTGGTGGTGTGTTAATATTTTGTGCACATCAACACACCAGGGCTGTGGGATAATTTGTATTGGTGCTAACATTATCCCTACCCAGTCAGTAAGTCGTCTCGTTAACTAATCACATCCAACGTTTAGCAACATTATACTGCCAGATCCTCCTGATGAGCATCTGCCATTATCAAAATTAATGTTGCTCAGCCAGTCCAAAGCTTAAAATGTCTCAAAACGTAGAAGCACTCTCTGGTTAATCACCCTGTACTGTAAATTTTCTCTTTCCACAGAAGCCAATCAAAGGATTTTTATTTGCTAAACTGTACTTTGAAGCAAAGGAGTATGAACTTGCAAAAAGGTAAAATCAGGAGCTTCCACATGGTCGACATTGTGTTATTAAAATTTTGCTTCTCAGAACATCTCCATTATATTAACAGTACTCATGCACAACATGCTTTGTATCCTGCTCTTTCTAGACATGTATCAGAATATCTCAAAGTCCAGGAGAGGGATCCCAAAGCACACAAATTCCTTGGCCAGCTCTATGAGAGAGATGGGGAAATCAACAAGGCAGTAGGATGTTATAAGGTATGAAGTGAATGTGGCTCCTGAAAGACATGGAAACGGAAGCCTTTGTACCTGAAAGAGTGCATGGTGTGGTGAGGTTGGGTTTTTCAAGACATCAAGGAGAAGATAGGTAAATCTGTGAGTCTTATTTAAAGTAAAGTCAAATGAAGTGTGGGGATGTGCCCTGATGAAGGCCAAGAAGGCTGAATCACATCAGTGTTTTTGTTTACCCACACTTGATTTGACTTTTCTTTGACATTACGCTCTGTCATGGACTTCTCCCATCTTACAAGGGAGTGCGTTGTAGCTGTGCCAAAAGCCTGTCTTCGCCATACTACCACTGTTTCAGCAACAGTGTCTTTTTCTACATTTTTCATTTTTTGGATTCCCTGTCAAAGAGCATCATTTCTGCATCCCTGCTTAGACACATTACGTCACACATTCAGATCATACTAGGCTCTTGTCTTTTGATCACCTGTCTGGAGGTTGACAGCAGTGTCTCTGTGTGTGTGTGTGTGTGTGTGTGTGTGTGTGTTTGTGTGTGTAGCGGTCGGTGGACTTGAACCCAGCCCAGAGGGACCTGGTGCTGAAGGTGGCCGAGTTGCTGGTCAGTAAGGAGGAAAATGACAGCAGGGCAGACTTCTGGGTGGAGAAGGCTGCCAAGCTGCTGCCTGGAAACCCAGCCGTCTTCAACCTTAAGGTCAGACTGACTCCTTTGGAATCTCCATCATTAAGACCCCTGTTTTCTCATGCCTCTTTTTTTACTTTTACCCCCAAAACCAAAATGGGATATAGTTTTGGATAATTCAACTTCAATCTGATATTTAGCCGGGGTGATAACAAAACTAACAACTTATTTTTGTATTTGTAACTAATATTATTACTTCAGTTTAAATAGTAATTTGTACGTTTTACTGCGAGTAATAACGTTTCTGTAATACATTGCCATCCAACACTGTAGACTAGCCAGCGTGGTGTTTATCAGGGTTCAAGAGTGTTTACATACTGCATGTGTATACTTACCCCCACACCCCCCACCTCATAACAACACATGCTACTTTACCATGTGTTGAACCAACAGCTGCCTGGATCACAGCCCACCCTGTCCCTCCCACTATCTCTGTCTCCACAGTCCATTTGATTCTCTGGCTCTCATTGGCTTTATCTGTTGTGCATAACTTCAGTTTTCTCCTCTGGTCGTCTTTCACTAGCTGGGTTCCCATCCAAGAATTTTAATGCAAATTACAGTGTATTGAATTATAAAAGCTAGACGGAAACATAAAATATTGATAATATGTTCTCAATATTGCAAAAGTTTTTTGTTGATTTAAGAAAGTATGTAGTTTGTTGAATAAATAATGACGTAGGTTTGTTCAATCTCATTGCAAAACAGTTAAAAAATGACTTTGGGTATTCTGCAAGCAGGGGTTTTCCTGGTTCAAAAAGAGGCTTAGGTTGTGCCTCAGCATGGCCAGTCAGGCTTTGTCATTGTGGCCAGTTGAACACCAAAATCCCTTCTATTCCAATTTTAGGCTTTTATAGACACACGTTTTCGGCATAGACTTGCATAACACTGTCCTAGTTGAGGCATTCTTCAGCTTTAGAAATCCAATTTTATTAATATTTCTGTGGTTAATAGGACAACAGGCAACAGATGCATAAGTTTGTCAGTATTAATTAATCACTCCATTTGTTCCTAACAGGGATCTTTATAAGTGACTGCAATATCATGCTTTGATTCCATGAAAAATTATTGTTATTGCCTTCACAATTTCAAGCATTTACTGTTATGACAAGATTAGTCCAATTTTGTATTATGATTAATAGGCCTACAAATTTTAAAATTGAATCAGATCTCATTACGCTATGATAAATCAGACTTGTAGAAAATCCTTTTTACTAATTTTTTTCTTTTTCTTTTGACTCATTTGGGAAACAATGAATGCATAATAGAAATTCTTCAGCGTCTAATTATTTACTCAGGTGAACTGGGACACATGTAACCTATATGGAGCAGTGAAAAGTGACTCCTCAATGTCATTGTGATAAACAGAAATACAGAAAGTAATGGAATCAATTATTTTCAGGAAAACTTGTGCCCGATGTGTGCAAGTAAGATCGTAACCTTGCTCATCCAAAGAGCTAAGCTGATGGCGTAGCTGCTGTTGTGTTTTAATTTGGTCAGTGTGTTTTCTCCTGACTGTGTAGTGGGAGCTTGTTACAGCAGACACAGGATGATGTCTGCCCGTAACCTTACAGATGTTATCTTGGCACTTCCAACATTACCTTGGCTTTTCACTTTCATTCACCACTCGTTTCTTCAAAGGTTGAAATAGGTTGTAAATCGTACACTTCTAGAAAATAGACATAAATAGACATGGGTCATTGAAAGTGCTTGAATTTATATATTTTGTGCAAGAATAGAAATTGAAGTTCTTTTTATATTTTTTTACTTAACGTTAGTAAATAGGCTACGTTCCGCTGTCTGCATATGTGTGTCTCCTGCCGCCTGTGCGTCCTTGTTTCACGCGCCACCTGCCTTGAGAAAGTGCGACGGTCACGAGTGATGAGTGATTGAAGTCGAATATTCTCAGTGTTGTAACAGTAACTAACCTTGATCCGTGTCTCAAACTATGCCGTGTTTAGTCCTTGAATTTGAGGGAATTGGGCCTGGAAAGTCCTTGAAAAGTCATTGAATTTGATGTTTAAGAAGGTGTGGGAACCCTGTTCTACACACACTTGACTTGGACTCACTCCACCAGCCACCTGTCGCTCCAACTGGCTTCCCCTCTCGTCAGTACTGATAGAATGACATGTGCCCTCTGTCAGTGGACGACTTCACATCATAATTCACCCTTGCGCCCCTCTTAAATGGGCTTTTATTCAAATGCAACTTCTGATCCAATTTAAATTCAACATTTTCCTTAAGTGGCCTGCTCAAGATTATACAATGCAGGACAAACCCTGTAAAATATCTGTCTATCACACCCTTCCAGAAATGTCATATGTGCTGTCTTTCCCATATATAAGCTGCCCTGTCGTGCTTGTATAACCATTAGATGATACATTAGAATATTGCCATTTCATTTTCAATGACATTAGCTGACACTAAAGAACAGTTTGCCCAATACTAACCAATTCTTGAAAGACTCTTTCCATTTCTGTGGTAATTGTAACCCAGCTAAATCATATCTAAACACAATCCAGGCAGGAGATGCATGTTGATGTCAGGTGGAAAGGCCATACTGACACTTCCTTGTCCATCTCTGCCCCCCCCCATCCAGGAGCGTTTGTTGAGTCGTCAGGGTCAGCAGGGTTGGAACCGGCTGTTTGATCTCCTCCAGGCCGAGCTGGTAGCAAGGCCGGCTGATGCCCATGTCAATGTGAAGCTGGTACAGCTATACTCTCAGGATGGCCGGTTGGACGAGGCTGTCAATCACTGTCTGGCTGCAGAGCGAAGGGGCATGCTGCGCCACAGCCTGGACTGGTACACCGTGGTGGTGCACACCCTGCAGGTCAGCATGGATTCTGTAGAAGGGCAGTAGCGTATACTTTGTAGGGATTCTATATAAAGTTTTTGTTCTGTGATCAACCTAACCAGTGTCCACCCAGAGAGAGTTCAGTTTTGTGAACCAGTCCTGTATAAAGTTGTCTGTTGACCCCTGGCTGTCATGTGTTTCAGGAGTACCTGGCCCAGCCCCGCGTCTCCAGCAATGAGAAGATGTGTCGACGTCTGCAGAGAGAGCTGCTATTGGCCCACTGCAGCCTGCTGAGAATCACTCTGTCTGGGAGTGGAGTGCAGCCCAGCCTTGATGCCCTTAGAAGGTAGGGTGGTAGGGTGGGTGAGTGTGGTGTTGGGGTTATGTGTAAGACTGTAACAAGGCCCCAAATTTAATCCCAAATTCCGGTTTATTTTTTTCTCATGTTTGGATTTGGATTTTCCCCCTGATTCAGGGTTTTATATTTTTATTTTTATACTTGATAATACCCATAATTCCAATTTTGTTGTTTGTTGTAAATTGAAAGATTGAGCAAAAATCTAGGTGTGTTAACTGGATTATCCTTACTCTGATTATGACCGTACTCTTATTAAGGCAATCGGATAAAGGTGTTTTACATGACAATTTCAATATTCAGAGTATTGCCATCAGGTTAAGATCAAATTATTTGTGTGCATGTAAAAACACTCCTTGAGTAAATAAAAGTAGAAGTTGTGCACAGCGGTACTGTTCTCCTGGGTGCCAACCAGTGCAGGAGGACCTTTTGCACAGAGCACCCCCTACCTGTCAAAGCAACCTGCCAACCTGTGGGAAACTGTATGTTTAACTTCACGTGTGTGTGTGTGTACATAGTTTTGACCAGGCTATGCAGGCGCTGAGCAGCGTGGCGGGCAGCCAGACAGACGATCTGTGTGAGGTGTTTGTGGAGATGCGAGGTCACCTCTACCTGCATACCGCCGCCCTGCTGTTAAAGCTGGCCCAGGAACGCCAACAGACCTGGAGGGCCATCATCGACCTGGCTGCACTCTGCTACCTGCTGGCATACCAGGTACTTGCACAGCAACTAACACAAATATAACCAGTACCTGTTCAGTCCCACCATGACATGTAGACCTGATGAATTAATTTGATAAATTAGTGATCAGTTTATTCGAAGGTGATCTCAGCTCTCTGGCTCCCTAGTTGGACAGCTGCCTTAATCTCTTCCATGCAGAATACAGTGACATCAAGAACCATAGCTTGGAACATATTACAGCCCTCCAGGATTTCACAGAGCAGAAAATGATTGTTATCACACAGTGCTGTCATTTTTGTACAGGGGTGAGGTAGTTTTTGCAAGTATCATCACGTATCATCTATCTATGTCTTCTATCATTAATCTGTCCTCAGTGCTTCTCGATTAAAAATGTAGGGATTCAGCTTTAAAGTCACATAGCGAGAAATGTGCAATTCATTATCTTCCCCTTTTTATACGTTTTGCTAGTATCTATGTAGAAAAAGTTCTGTCATTGAAATCAGCAAGGTTCCTGGCATTCTCAGTGCTTACGTATGAATTGATATTGTCAGACAGCAAATACAATTTCAGCCAATAAGCAGGAGTTTTGGATAAAATTGCTTAGTAACGATATCAATCTAGGAATTAAAAACAGAATCAGTAGAGGCATTTAAAAAATCCAATGATCATTCAGTTTTACAGCTTTTTAAATTGTATATGTGTTTTTTTTGTCCTTCCACCAGGTCCCCAGACCAAAGGCTAAGGTGACCAAAGGAGACCAGTCGGCCCCCCAGCTGCTAGAGCTGCTGGCCAACGACCGGCAGAGCCAGGCCGGCCACATGCTGCTCAACCTCAGCACCGACACACACACCTTCATCAGAGAGGTCCGTCCATGCAGTCTGAACGGACTTATTGTTGTTCTCTGAGAGTTGATAGAAGTTTGCCGATTTGACCCTAGAATCAAAATTGCACAAAGTCTTAGGTGGTTTGTCAGTGGGTTGACCGATGGGCCCATTTTTGAAGTCCAACTACCAATAGCTTCATTTTCTTTTGCCTATATTCAAAGCTATTCATAGCTTTCAGACCATGGGACACTAAAACTCTATTAAAGCCCTAAGACTAACATAAAACCTTTTCATGCATACTACATCATATCAGATATTAGATTTTTTGTAAAAGGTCAATATTGGACCCATATGTCAACAAAGTGATTATACTGGTCTAACCTTAATTTTGTGGATGTGTGTGTGTAGGTGGTGGAGGCGTTTGGGAACCGTAGCGGTCAGGGCTCTCTGTTTGAAGTCCTGTTTGGACCGCGGGCCTCCACTGGAGCCTCCTTCATTGCCAATGATGACATTCGCTCCATCAACACACTGGCTCCAGAGCTCTCCCACCTGGCCAAGTGGGATAATGGTATGAAACCAATAATATAATAATAATAATAATAGTCCTAAAGTTGACTTGCTGAGTATGGCCATTAAGCTGCTGACTGCCATTCGTTAGGTCCATGTGTTAAATGGGCATTCACATCCTGGTCTTATGCCTTCCAGGGCTGTACCATTAATGGATTTGATATTGAAATTGTGATATCAACATGGACAATATTGATCAAGTACAAAAAAAATACAATACCTTGTAAAAAATATATTTATAAATGGTAATTATTACTAATATTGCATTTATTAGAGGTATAGCTGTTCTAAATACCTAATTTTTGTTATATTGTTTGTGTTATATGATGGCTGTATTTTTCAGCAGTTGAGTGTTACAGCCACTAAATCAACTTTTAAAAATATTTTTATATACTTAGTTGATACTGGTAGATTAATTCTAATAATTGATTTCTAGTAGACCACTGCACCACTGTTTAGCAACAAGACAATGAGAGATGTTAACTCATATTTATGATACTGCAGCATGATACCAGCTTGCCGCTTTGAGAAGGTGTGGCGGTCATGTCACATTTTTTCATTTCAGTCAGTGGCCTCAATCAGGAAGCTGAACTCCTGGCACAATAAAAAGGTTACTTTAGGTTATATATTCATTTATAGGCACAGAGCTGACAAGACAGATAATAAACTAGGCTATAGAGCAATCAAACCCAGAAAAAAAAGGTACAATTCAGCCTAAAAACACAGCTAAAATAACCAATATCCCTATAGTTTTACTTCAGGGAATTTTGGTGCAATAATTAAAGAGATATTTTTATATATTTATTATATATATATATTTTTTTCTATTTCTTTATTGTGTGTAGAGAGACCCACAAGTCAAAAATAGTGTTTTTCCACGCTTCACAGACACAAGCAGCTCTGGCAAAAATAGATATGAAACATAGAAAATGGCAGAAAACGCTGCGCGCCTCCCGTCTGGCTCCCGCGCCGCTCCCAGTGCACACAGCAACACTCTATAACATGGCTGCGTGACAACTGACATTGTGATTTTATGCTAGGTACCTGTCGCAGCTAAAAACAAAAACACTAACGGCTTTTGTGCATCCTCTGCAGGCTCCATCCTGCTGCATGGAGGCGACTTGCAGCATCTGAGCTGGCTGGGGCTGCAGTGGGCCCTGCTGGCCCAGAAGCCGGCCCTGCGGGACTGGCTGAAGCAGCTCTTCCCCAGGCTCTCCCTGGAAACATCCAAGCTGGACACCAATGCACCTGAGTCCATCTGCCTGTTGGACATGGAGGTAGGTGGGACTGTCTGGGCTGGTGGGTAGATAAAGATGGAAGTTTAAAGGAAAAATGCACCCACCGAAATCAGTCCTAATAGATTATTGGCAGAGGTGCACCAATGGTATCTGTGGTGTCGGGCACAAATCCAGTTCTCAAATACTAAATTGTGCTTGGATTGACAAATGAAGCTGTCCTAATATGCATGCTCTAATGACAATGCACTTTGATGCAACATCAACATTTTCCAGCAGGTGGAAAAATGACTGCTAAAGTGAAAATGCTGAAATGGTGCTATTTGTGAAGTTGATAGGCAAACACATATTGTTTAGAAGAGGAGCCTAGGCTATGCAGGATGAATGCCTTCTGCTTTATTAGACCTAACCTACCACACTGTTCTTTATCTGTTCTATTCTATTCTGCTCTATTCTGAATAAGTGGGTTTTATCTGTTAAACAATTTTGAATGAGCTGTTAGAACAAGAGAAGCTAGAGCTTCCAGCCTGTCTTGTGTAGCCTTTTTTCTATTTTTCATATTACTCATGTATTTGATTGAGAGTTGTTTTACAATGGTCATGGCATAATTTGCTAAAATGAATAAATGCAATTCATGGACATACACTTATTCTTGAAATGATTTTATACTAGGCCAATACTAGGTGTGTGAATGACTAAATTAAGTAGTGCTTGGATTGGTACTCGTATCAGTCCATCTACTTAATAAACAACACACTCACTACTCAGTACTTGCTTCTAAAATATTGGTATCATTGCACCTCTGATTTTCAGCCCATATGTAAACGTATCTATTTCTTGTCTTGTTCACTCCCTCCAGGTGTTTGTATGTGGTGTGGTGTTCTGCAGCCACAGTCAGCTCCAGGAGACAGCGAGGATCAGCAGTGGAGTCCAGCAGCAGCAACAACAGCAGCAGCTCTATGAGCCTCGCTGCCTCCCCCTTCCCCTCCTGCGCCTCCTGTCCACCGACAGACAGAGGGAGTGGTGGGACGCCATCTACAGCCTCATCCACAAACAAGCTGCGTGAGTCCGGGGACAACCGTTGGGATCCAGATAAAAGATGATGATGCCTTAGTAGTTCAAAAACACCTTCAGGAATCCCATAGCAAAACTAGCGTTAGGCCAATATATGGGTTTGCTGATATTGGCCTTTAATTAAAAATCGGATGTGATGCAGTTTGATTACTTATTTATTATCTCTGCCAAGGAGATTATGTTTTCGCCCCAGTTTTGTCTGTCTTTCAGCAGGATATTTCAAAAACTAATGACGCTGCAGACTTTATTCCAAATCCTAAGGATATGTTTGCAGGGTCAATAAATTTATTTAAGTGATAGGAATGATGATAGGTGTAAGAGTAAGTTGGAGAATTGTTGGAGGTCTGTGCCTTCTCTCTCATTTATAAATTACTGAGTCACTAGACTTAACTATTTAACTTCAGTATTCAACCTTAGTCTTCTTTTCATTGTCTGTCTGTTGTCCTGTTCTGTGGTATGAGCAGGCCGATACAGAGTTTTGTGTTGGCAGCATTCGGCATGTGTTTTTAAGGTGCATGATTAAATATTGAATGTTACTCGGTATTTGGTGTATGTCTGTTTGCAGGCCTGGCATGTCTGCCAAACTGCGGATGATTGTGCAGCATGGACTGAATACTCTGAGAGCTGGAGAGAAACATGGTCTCCAACCAGCACTGCCCATCCACTGGGCTCAATATCTCAGCCAGACGGTACACACACACACACACACACACACACACACACACACACACACACACACACACACACACAGTGTTTTCCACAAGCTCAGTGAGCCAACCAAAGAGAAAATGTAGCCAGCTGAGTCCAAGGAAAAAGGTTCTTTTCAATGAACAAGCTTTATTTTGATGTCTTTAAATGCATTGTGACACCAAAATTGTACGGTTTTAGTTCCAGTTTAACTAGGAATTGTGGTGTGGAGCATTGAGAATTGGTATATAGTAAGAGACTCTGTCAGATTGAATGAGATGCAGCAAGATCAGAAGCTCCATTCTCCAGCACTGGCACAGCACTAAACCAAAGTGAAGCCAAGTGTGGAGATCGATAGATCCATCTGATGCGTGACCAGCAATATGACGGTCAAACTCAAGAGAATATCCCACATTAAAAACAAAAATTACTGTTACTAAGGTAGCTGGCTGGAAAAGAGTAAGTAATCCCCTATCTGGCTGGTGGTCATGTGCACACACATGCACGCAGGCCTAGATTAATAAGTGCACAGATAGGCAGCACTTACTCAGCACCTTAGCCAGACACTGTGTAGACACACATGCCTTTACACCTGCCCCTTTCTGTCACTCACTTCACAACTGCTAAATATGATAGGGTCAAGGTCTGATATAATTGCCCGCCCCTACACACTGACAGTTTTAGTGTACGACAATTATAACTCCAATTTTCTGTGATATCAATATTAGTGTCAGCTCCAAAACAGCCATATGTTGTTGTCCATCTGTTTTTTAATAGCTGTCATATTCGAATCATTAACGATTTGAACTGAAGTGATTATTGCTGTCTTACAAAAGAGTATATACAGGGTGTATGTCATCCCTGCCCTAAACTAACGTGGCACACCTATTCTCCTTGACATTCAGCTGTGTTTGTATGTTGAATAATTCAGGGGGTTGGAGTGAACTCATACTATGACCAGAAGGAGTACATCGGCCGCAGCGTCCACTACTGGAAAGTTGCCCTTCCGCTTTTGGACAAGATCAAAAACAGGCGCAGTATCCCCGAGCCCCTTGACCCCCTCTTCATGCACTTCCCCTCCAAAGATATCCAGGTCAATACTGCTGTCAGAATTTCATTTCTTATTTTGTTATCAATGAAAGTTAAGACTTCAGTGGTATTCATTGTTCTTCTGTTAGTTTGTAGCCTTGATCCTCAGGCAGTCCTAAGACTGTAGGTGACCGAGCTTTTGGTTCTGGAATGACCTGCCTGAGGAGGGTAGACTAGGGGAATCACTATCATCTTTGAAATCACCTCTTAAAACCTATTTTTTTTTATAGATTTGCAGTCATGTGTTTTATCCTATTTACTTTACCTTTACTACCGTTCAGACTCTCTATTGTTATCCTTTTATCTTGTGGTATTGTCTTTTTAATTCATTTTACAACTATGATGTTTTACTTTATTTGATTGTTAAATAACTTTGTAAACTTTTCTAAAATGTGCTTCGCACTATTATGTATATTGTGTGCTTCTGTACCTCAAAGGGTAGAGCATGGCATCTGCATGCCACTGCCAGGGTTAGGGGTTTGATTCCCACAGGGGCCACCCATGCAAAACGTGTGTTTTGGATGAAAGTATTTGCCAAATTGCAGATGTACGTTGCCGCATGTAGGCTTATGATGTACTTAAATATGTGTGTGTGTGTGTGTGTGTGTGTCCATTTTCAGATCTCAGCAGTGAAGGGCTATGAAGAGGAAGCCATGATAGTGTTTGCTGATCTCCTTGACATCGAAGGCAAGACGGAGGAGGCCATTGCTACTCTTGAAACTATCAATAACATGTCATCCATCTGGCATCTGGCCCGGGTAGGTCAGGGGCTGGGATGGGATTCACAACACGTTCCTCTTTCAGCATCTGACTTCGACAATGGCTGTCTATTTTTATCATCTTCATAGAAATGTACCAGTGCCATTTTTTTCTGTACCAACACAAGTACCAGTCTAAGTACTACTTAATAAACTGTCATTCATGCCACCTAGTATTGGCCTATTATAAAATAATTAAAGGAACAAGTGTCTTTGTTTACTATTTTGATCAATTTATGCACTGACCATTTTAACAATCCTTAATCAAATAAAAGAAAAAAAAATGCTAAATGATAATAACAAATAAAATAGGTAATAATAGATTATGCTATTGGTAGATGTTCCAACGCATTTAATTATTGTTGGTGGTGGTTTGCTATAATGGATTTTCATGGCAGATCTACCAGCGGCTGTCTGAGGAGGCAGGCAACGGGGTTGAGGAGACCCAGGACAGGTGCATCATGTTCCTCAGGAAGTTCAGGACCTACCTGTCCAAGATCTACAATGCCAATGCAGATGATATAGAGAAGGTGAGTCCTGTTTCTCATAGCTCTAAGCCAGCTGACTTCCAAAACATCCAAAGCAAAACAAGTTGCTTATTTCACTCTTTTTAATGACAGTGACACGTGACAGCCAACATGAGGTATCATGGGGGAGATGACAGTTTACTACTCTAGAACCCTTAATAAATCTGTTTTGCACATTTGCATCCCTTACTAATCAATCAATCAACCAGACTTTATTTGTATAGCACTTTTCATACAAACAAATGTAACACAAAGTGTTTCACAGACACAGTAAAACGGAAGAAAAAGGAAACTTCACAGATGAGACAACAGGGACCCTCTGGGCTCAGAGAAAACATGTTCTTATTTGTTTGTAAATGTTAATGACTTCATAACTATCAAACCATTGACTGTATTTTCTGCCCTAGCTGCCTGTGTCCATGGAGGAGGTTATGGACCTCCTGAATGAGGTGAACCAGCAGCTGGGGGAGAGCGGCGAGGCCATGGATGAGGAGGAGGAGGAGGGCCGAGGAGGACCAGCCCACTCCAGCCCTGCTCGTCTCACTGAAACTGCCGCCACCATATCCCACATCAAGTTCTCCACTCCCTCCCCTAACAAAAGCATTGTCTCTCCTTCCAAAAGACACTTGGTAGGTTGGTTATTCAGAAGGCCAATTGACATGGTTTTATGGCTGCAGAAGTGCATTTGATTATATTTATCACAAAAAATCATCAATCATAAGTGATTGACTTTTTCACAATTTTTTTTCTCCTGTCATCCAGATTTCTCCCAAGACACCACCCCATTGGGTGGAGGACCAAAAAACCCTCCTCCAGATGCTCTGCCAGCAAGTAGAGGCCCTCAAGGTCAGGCTTAGAGTTCAAACAACTCCAAATAAAATCGTCTTTATTCTTTACCTTTGCACATTTTGGGTATACTGAACTGTATAGTTAAATCAATGTTATGTGTATTTTTAGAATCTGATAAAATGCTCTATATGGTCGTAGTAACTGGAGTTAGTTCTCACTAAGCTTTGTTTTTTAGAATGAGGTCCATGATCTGAGACACAACTCCACTGGGAACACGGGCTCTCCTCACCACAGGATGTATGGGGAGAGCTATGGGGCGGAGGGCCTACAGGAGCCCTTCACCCCAGTCCAGTCCTTCCATGGGGCCCCCCTAACAGGTCAGCATACCACATAGAACCCTATGACTGTTTCTACCAAAAAATGTGTTGTGCCAGATTTTGTTAAAAGATCTTATGAATGAAAATATAATTTATAAATTAACAGTTTTTATATTTTTACTTTCAGTTTCCACCACAGGTCCATCTGTATACTACAACCAATCTCCTGCTTATAACTCTCAATATCTCCTTCGCACAGCAGCAAATGTAACCCCTACCAAGGTAATTATTACTTCTAAGAGATTTTTAATGGGTATTTTTGTCAACAGGCCTTAATGTTAATGAGTGAATCTTGATTTGTTTCTTTTTTTACAGGGCCCAATGTATGGCATGAACCGTATGCCACCACAGCAGCATATGTATGCCTACCAGCAGCCCACTCATACACCTCCCTTGCAGACGGCTCCAGCCTGCATCTATCCTCCTCAAGACCAAGTCTTTGGTACCCCTCTCCGCTTTGAGTCACCAGCCACTAGCCTCCTTTCCCCATACAGTGAGGAATATTATGGACATAGCGTCACTCAACCAACCACCAACCCTCCCCTGCCTGAGCCTGGCTATTTCACCAAGCCATCTGTAGTCCCTGTTCAGCCACCAAAGAGCATTGAGGGGAAGCCCATGGACTTTGGGAAGATCTCTTTCGGCCAGCAGGCACCTGCCGAAGTCCCCAAAGTGCCTAGTTTTGGAGCAGGGACAGTTGCCCAGCCCACACCTTCAGCTGCTTTTAAATTCAACTCCAACTTCAAATCCAACGATGGAGACTTCACCTTCTCGGCCTCTCAGGCCAAGCATAGCGAGAACCTGCTTGGTCTTTTGACGTCAGACATTCCCACTAAAACAGATATAGTTCCTGAGCAGAAGCCTCTGGCTCAGGAGCAGACCCCCAGCCAAACAGGCATCTTTACCTTTGGCAGTAAAAACGTCACTGGCTTCTCTTTTGCTGACGCTGCACAGAGCACAGGCACTGGAGGCCTGTTTGGAAAAGTGGAGCAGCCTTTTAAATTTGGAGATGTTACCAAGCCTGCATTTGGGATGGCCAAGTCTGCAGAAGAAGAAAGGGCAGTGGAGAGCGACAATGACAGCACTCATGTGGAGGAAGATGAGGATGGCCCTCACTTTGAACCCATTGTACCCCTTCCTGATAAAGTAGATGTGAAAACAGGTGAGGAGGAGGAGGAGGAGATGTTCTGCAACAGGTCGAAGCTGTTCCGATTTGACACAGAGACAAAAGAATGGAAGGAGCGGGGCATCGGCAACATTAAAATCCTAAAACACAGCACTTCAGGGAAGGTCCGCCTCTTGATGAGGAGGGAACAAGTCCTTAAGATCTGTGCCAACCACTACATCACTGCTGATATGCTACTGAAACCAAATGCTGGCTCAGACAAGTCCTGGGTCTGGAATGCCATTGACTATGCAGATGAACAGCCTAAGCCGGAGCAGCTGGCCATCCGCTTCAAAACGGCAGATGAGGCATCACTTTTCAAAACCAAGTTTGAGGAAGCCCAGAAAATTGTGCCCAAGTCACCAGAGAAGCATGACCAGCAGGAGAAGAAAGAAGCAAGTCTAAAACCCTCTGAACCTCTGGCAATGTTTGGAGCCCAGTTTGCAATTAAAGAAGGGGAATGGGACTGCAATGTGTGTGCTGTAAGAAATAAGGCCACGGCTGTGCAGTGTGTCGCTTGTCAGAGTGCCAATCCAAATTCTTCATCACAGCCAGATTGTATAGATGGTAGTGAAACCAAAGGCCTTGCTGGAGGGCCAACTTCAGCAGGTGGCTTTACCTTCAAATTTGGGACAGATTCATCAAAACCCAGTAATGAAGGCTCTACATTTACAGGATTTGGGGCATTTGGAGCTTCTATACCATCTTCATTTACATTTGGCACAAGCACTTCAACAACACCTGCTAACACAGCAACCAGTGCATTTGGTT
This sequence comes from Centroberyx affinis, assembly GCF_046629955.1. NCBI lineage: Eukaryota > Metazoa > Chordata > Actinopteri > Beryciformes > Berycidae > Centroberyx > Centroberyx affinis. The sequence continues at coordinate 212,125 of NW_027280287.1, read as the reverse complement.
CTGGCTTTGGAACTCAGTTTGGCAAGAAACCAGGGCAATGGGACTGTGACACATGTTCTGTGAGAAATGAGGCTTCTGCAAACAGTTGTGTTTCTTGTCAAGCTCTTAACCCCTCAGCTAAAACAACTGCCACTGCAGCAGCTGCACCAGCAGCAAAGCCCTCAACCTCTGCTTTTGGCTCTGGGTTTGGTGCACAGTTTAGCAAGAAGCCAGGGCAGTGGGACTGTGACACATGTTCTGTGAGAAATGAGGCCTCTGCAAACAGTTGTGTTTCTTGTCAGACTCTTAACCCCTCAGCTAAAACAACTGCCACAGCAGCTGCACCAGCAGCAAAGCCCTCAAATTCTGCTTTTGGCTCTGAGTTTGGTGCCCAGTTTAGCAAGAAGCCAGGACAGTGGGACTGTGACATATGTTGTGTAAGAAATGAAGCTGCTGCTAACAGTTGTGTCTCCTGTCAAAATCCCAACCCTGCAGCTAAATCAACAGTGAAGGCTCCAGCAGCATCAAAACAATCAACTGTGTCAATTGGGTCAGGTTTTGGGGCTGCTTTTGCAAAGAAAGATGGGCAGTGGGACTGCGATACATGCCTAGTCAGAAACGATGCATCAGCCTCTAAATGTGTTTCCTGCCAGACCCCGTGCCCCAACCCCTCCTTAGGAGCCATGTTTGCCAAGAAGGATGGACAATGGGACTGTGACACTTGTCTGGTGAGGAACGATGCCTCTGCCAGTCAGTGTGTGTCCTGTCAGACGCCTAACCCCAGTGCTAAAACCACAACCAGCAATGCTCCCTCAGCCTCCACCTTCAGCTTTAGCTTCGGAAGTAAGAGTTCATCGAGTGAACCTACTGGAACTGGATTTACAACAGCCCTCGGAACTGACAGTACTTTTCAGTTTGGTCAAAACAAAGACAAAGGCTCTGCTGCTTCCTTCAAGTTTGAGGTTCCCCAATCTGCATGTAGTACCACAAGTTCTTCAGGCTTCTCATTCTCAATGCCCATTCCAGCTGGTGGCTTCAAGTTTGGCATTCAGGACACTGCAAAAGAAACTCCTTCTACTGACACTCAAACACCTGCATCAGGGTCTGCCTCCATGTTCCTGAAAAGCATAGCTGATCAACACAGAGAGAAAGAAAATGAGTCTACACCATCAGTGGGTGAAACAGAGCAAGATCAAAATCCACTGTTTACTGGAAAACCCAATACGTTCAGTTTTGCAGACTTGGCCCAGTCCTCTGGAGGCGACTTCCAGTTTGGCCAGAAAGACCCCAATTTCAAAGGTTTTTCTCGGGCTGGTGAGCAGCTATTCTTATCATTACACGCAACGCCCAACAAGGCAGACGGCTTAGCTGAACAGGAGGAAGAGGATATGTATAAGACGGAGGAGAACGATGACATCCAGTTTGAGCCAGTGGTCCAGATGCCTGAGAAGGTGGACTTGGTGACAGGGGAGGAGGATGAACAGGTTCTTTACTCCCAGCGTGTGAAGCTGTTCAGATTTGACCCCAGCACCAGTCAGTGGAAAGAGCGTGGGGTGGGAATCCTCAAATTCCTGAAAAACAGTACCAATGGCAGGCTGAGGGTGCTGATGAGAAGAGAGCAGGTTCTAAAGGTATGCGCCAACCACTGGATCACCACCACCATGAACCTTAAGCCCCTAGCAGGCTCCGACAAGGCATGGATGTGGCTGGCTAATGATTTCTCTGATGGAGATGCCAAACTGGAACAGCTGGCTGCCAAGTTCAAAACCCCAGAGCTGGCTGAGGAGTTTAAGCAGAAATTTGAGGAGTGTCAGAGACTTCTTTTGGATATCCCGCTGCAAACCCCTCACAAACTTATTGACTCAGGCAGAACAGCGCAACTCATTCAGAAAGCTGAAGAAATGAAGTCTGGTTTGAAAGACCTGAAATTTTTCCTGACAGACGAGAAAACAAAGATCAAGGATAATGATAGCCAGGCAGACATCACAGCATCCAGCAATGTTTCGGGCCTGGTAATCAAGCCTCATGCTGAGAGCACTGGCCCCACCTTGGAGTGGGACAACTATGACCTTAGAGAGGAGGCCTTAGATGATACTGCTGACACATCTGTCTATGCCTCTCCCATTGCCAGCAGTCCCATTAGAAAGAACCTTTTCCGTTTTGGGGAACCCACTGTTGGCTTCAGCTTCAGTTTCCAGCCTGGCATCAGTCCGTCCAAGTCTCCTGCTAAGCTTAACCAGAGCAGAGCCTCAGTGGGTACTGATGACGAGCAGGATGTGACTCAGGATGAGGAAAGGGATGGCCAGTACTTTGAACCTGTCGTCCCCTTGCCTGACCTGGTGGAGATTTCCACGGGGGAGGAAAACGAGCAGGTAGTCTTCAGTCACAGGGCCAAACTGTATCGCTATGATAAAGACCTGAGTCAGTGGAAGGAGAGGGGCATTGGAGACCTCAAGATCCTGCAGAATTACGACACCAAACGGGTGAGGTTGATTATGAGGAGAGACCAGGTACTCAAGATCTGTGCAAACCACTGGATCACAACAGCCATGAAGTTGGAACCTATGAAGGGTGCTGAGAAGGCCTGGGTCTGGAGCGCCTGGGACTTTGCTGAAGGGAGTGAGGGTAAAGTTGAACAATTAGCTGTGAGGTTCAAGCTGCAGGACGTAGCTAACACATTCAAAGAGGTCTTTGAAGAGGCCAAGAACGCACAAGAAAAAGGGATACTATTGACCCCTGTAACATCTAGGGTGGTTACTCCTCAAGGCACTGTAGCCACAGGATCTGCAGCAACCACAGCCACCACAGTGTGTGGGACAGAAGCCATCGCTGTTCTGGAGGAGACCACCAGGGAATGCACAGAGCTTCCCCCTGACAGTAAGACCCCTGCAGCTGGGACACACAGCCCAGCCAACCCCTCCAAGGCAGTGGTGTCACCTCCTAAGTTTGTCTTTGGCACCGATAGCCTTCAGAAGATCTTTGGCACTCCCAAATCTTCCTCTGAGGTTGAGGATTCTGCATCCAACTTCAAAGCCAAAGATGGTGGACGGCCTTCCCAGGCTTCATCTGCAACACCTGCATTCAGAATCCCAGAGAAAGGTAAGACTATCTCTTCAAGTAGACCACATTTGTCTGATTCTGTTGACACAATTTGTTTTCAAATGCTTGTTTTTGATTGACAACATCATGACAATGTTTTTCTCCATCAGTTGATGTTTACCCCATTGTCTTGTCCCATCTGCATCTCATTAGTCCATCATCTACTTAGGTCGTTTTCACACTTGGTAGATTTGCTTGAGTCCGAACCCGAGTTCGATTGCTCCCAGGCCCCCAGGCGTCACTGGTCTGGTTTCACACTATTATAATTCTGCCGAACCGCAGTATGTTTGCGTAAAACATTCGTCATCATGTGAGTACGTCAGATGCACTTTATTGGTGGAAATGCCACAAATTCAGAAAAATATTCGCCTCACGGAGGTGACCTCAACACGACAGCCTCACTACTGGCCAGACTTTACAGATTTATTTTCCATCACATTGCAGCAGAAGCGCATGTGCTCATTGTTTTTATTTCCTGAATGAGTATGGACTGCGTTCCCACTGATGCGAACCGTACCACTGTTCTCGTGGAACCGCCTCGCACTGGTGAACTCTGGTGCGGTTCCTGGGTCCGGACCCGAGTTCGAAAAAAGCTTCCCCATTACCAACTTTTGACACGAACCGTACCCAAATTCTGACTAAAAGGCCAGTGTGAAAGCACCCTTAGGTGACCCAGCCTATGCACAGTTTTTTGACAGGACAGAAATGGTATTGAAGTCATTGTGCTGCAGTGACTTGCAGCACTTAAGATTATGTTTAATCATACTTAACATATACATTGAGTAACAATGCAAATAATAAATAAGCCACATTGGGTTTTAAAGGATAATTCTGGTTATTTTCAACCTGGGCCTTTTTTTTCTAGTTTTTGATCATGAAAATTTCATCACTTCAGTGATTCAGTTCATCATAGCTTCAGTTCGTGGGGAGCACTGCTGTCCAACACACAAATACAGGGCCAACGGTTGAACCAAAAAGCCATTAAAACACGTCCTTTCAACATATCACACTGCAGTTGAACATATATTTAAATAGGCTAGCTGCAATTGAACCATTACCACAACATGTCGGTTATGATTGCGCATTTGATACTTTTTTTTAGCGTTGCTCACACACTTTCTTATTTACTTTACTAGCTGCTGGTTTTCTGTTGCGTTCAGGTTATATTGGAAGAACGGGCTTTGATTACTTCAGCTTAGTAGCTTTCTTGCCGTGTTTGTAATAGCCACATCCAAAATTTCAATTTGTCTTTAAGAATTTAAAAGCAACCATAAAAGAACTACAGTAGAGATTTCTCGCTTTTCTTAGGTACGGGTGATTGTATTGGGAAGTGAATATAACTGATGATTTTGATATTTAATCTGGACTGCCGATTTTGGTGGACTCCCTGCTATGTTTACTACTTGTGTTGACACACTTCTTAATTATGTGATGCCAGGTTGGAGAATTCACAGAGCATCCGATATGTACTGAATGCAGCATCAGAGTACTTTTGTGGTCTAACTCATGCTAGTTAAAATAACATGTTTAATATCTTATTTTCAGGCAATGGATAATCAGAAATTGGATGTAGGCAGGTGCCATTGCAGTGTGAGTGCTACTGTGTTGAAAGGATGTGTTATAATCGCTAACTGAAGCTACATCAAGCTCTACAGTGAAGTGACAAAATTTTAAACAATCGTAGGGCTGGGCGATAAATCGATTTTATCAATTTATTCAAATTCATGGTTCAGGACGATGTGTAAAAATGAAAATTGAGTTTCACTTTAACCTGGGTAAATACGGCACGGAACTGCTCTCTCTCAATCAAGCCCCACCGCTTCCCTGAGCTTCTGCAGTTGACAAGAACGCCCACCGAGATTTCCCCTCAGACACAAACACAGTATCAAGACGGCAGCACACGCTACAAGTGAGGAGCTCGTTTCCAAAAAAAGGCAGTGTCTCCTCAGTCGTTTGGAAGCGGTTTGGTTTCGACGCCGAGCGAACCACTGTCCGTTGTAAAGTTTGTCTAAAGTCTGTGGCAACTAAAGGTAGCAGCGCAACAGATTTATTCCAGCGTCTCCAACAGAGGCACGCAGCTGAGTGGGCACTGTGACATGCACAAGCTAGCGGCAGCCCCCAAATGCCTGCTAAAAAGCAGGTAACATTAGCGGCATCATTATTTTATGTTTAAAAATTTTTATTTGTTTACACTTTATTGATTGCCATGGGGAAATTCATCCTTTGCACTTTTACCCATACTAACTATTAGGAGCAGTGGGCACCCACTGAGCAGCACTCGGGGGAACAATTCAGTTGTAAAGCCACTTCCTTATTTGAATAATGCCTTTGTCTTTTTTAGTTTGTAAGAAAAAGAAAATCAATCAAAATCGTAAATCTGATGTAGGTGTGAAAAAATCTGAGATTTTATTTTTAGATTCGGGTGGCTTCAGACCTGATCCGCGCATCACTAATACCCAGGTTCAATATAACCGGAATTGCCCTTTAATGACCATTCAAATGATGCATACCCTCAAAGAGATTGTCTGATTACATTATAAACACATTTTTACATAACTATGCCGCATCTACTCACATTAGTATAGTATTTCACATTCTTATTTTAATAATTTTAGCCTTCTTGTTTGTGTGATTATAATCCCAGCCTCACAATTAGTTTCTTTTCACCCAACAACCCATTATCTTTTAGGGTTGGATTTTAGGCTTTTCAAAGATAACCCAATGGCTTTTTGGACCAGCACATCAACCACCCAATTTGAGCCCCCAGGTACTCTTATCACTGCAATGTGTGTTGTCACCTTCTCAGCTGTCACCTGGCTGGCCCTCACCACCAGAAAGACATAACCTGGCTGCACGGAGTGGAAAATACAAACCAAGAAGCTAACGTCTTGCATGTCCAGTGTGTGTTACCAAATGGAGGTGGCAGTTTTGACTTGTACCAAGAGTTGTAATAATAGTCAACTTATAGCCTATAGCACATATCTCAAAAAAGTTGAGCACGTGCTTCATCTAAAAAAGAGAAAATGGTACAAGCTATAGAATTAAAAATAAATAAAACAAGGAACCAAAATAAATAAAAAAAAAAAGATAAAAAGAAATAAAAAGAAAACAAAATAAATAAATCATTACAGGAAAGCCAGTGTATGAAAATTTGTTTAGAGCAGAGATTTAAAAAACGATATAGATTTAGCCTAAGTACCTCAAGCAGGTCCAGTTCCACAAAGTAGGCACCCAGATGGCGGATGCCTGATCATCTTAAGTCTTGAGTCTAGATTGAGTCACAGTCAAAAGTGCCTTGCCAGAGGATCTCAAGCTATGGTCAAATTTGTGGTGTGGTAATGCAGTGATAACAACTGCAGTGATGTTTGCTAACCTTGAATGGGCAATTGACCTGTGAATTGATAGAGGAAAGATACAACTATGTTCTGGATAGCAACAAGGGGCACATTGGCCACAGCCAATGTTCTCCTCCCTCTTTTGAAAGGTGAGCTGAGGAGATTCCTCTGAGAGCATTCCCTCTGAGAGGAATGCACTGTGCAAACGTCACATACGCCATTTTTAGTGCAGGATGTGTAGCAACAGCATGAAATGCAATTCCCTGTCCAATCTGGTCCTCACCAGTGATTTATACCTCAGTGAAACGAGATTGGGGTTCAAACTCGGGTACAATGCTCCTCTGTTGCAAATGGAAAATGTGGGTTGTCAGTGGACTGCGGTCTATCAATTGGATTACAAAGCACCAGGAAATACATTCTGAATTAAATATTCTCTCAATGCATATTAGCTTACAGACTATGTATTTGAATTAAATACTTGATTGCGTGATTGAGGTTTTTCAGTGAACATCCTAAGTAGTTTTGCAGTAATTTACACAAGGAGAAATGCATGCCATTCGTTTGTGCAATGCATGATGTGTTTTTTTTTTGTGTGTGGAACTAACACCTTTGGGTATACAGGGAACTCCATTGGTATAAAGAAAGCAACTTCATTTCTGCTATTCTACCTTCTTTAAGCAGTCCCTTCCCAGCCTGACTGTTTTTAATCCACATGTCTGTGTTGTAGCACCCCCCCAGGCAGAAGAAGGCAGTGCATGCTCAGACTCGGACTCTGAGGTGGAGGTTGTGTATGTCAGGGAGCCCACCGCCGAACAGGCTGCTTTAGCCAGGAAACTGCTGCTGCCCCTGACCTTCTTCTGCTACCAGAATGAACCCGGCTACACCAGCGATGACCAAACTGACGGTGAGACCAGAAAGATGAGAAACAACCCTCTAGTTTCCCTCTTCTGTTTTTAAGATAAGATGAAGCTTAAATGAACCCATGGGGAAATTGGATTGTTGGATTGGAGCAAGTTGTCACTGGCTAGCACAATTTGGCCCTGTCATGGTAACTGGAAACCATACTAACTAGCCTATCACTTTAGAATTGTTCTTAGCTGAAAAATGGTAAACATAGCAGCAAGGAATTTTCCAGGGTGTCTGCAGGTCCTGAAGAAATCTTAAAATATGAATTATATTGTCTAAGCTCAAGGCCTTAAGGTCTTGAATAAAGCTGAATGTAGAATTTTTAAGTAACTTCAGTTTCAGAGAGTCTTGAAAAATTTGCCCTTTCTGTTTTATTTCTTTGTTTTTTTCATTGCAAAATCAGCCCAATCACACAGATCCATATTCTGATAAGTCTATAGTTGTTTTCATTTTCATGTTTATTTCATTTCATTCATTCTCAATGGCATCAACAAGGTCTTACAAATTGTTTAATTTAGCTGAGGTCAGCTCTTCTGGTGCCCGAGATAGAAACCATGCAATCAACATATCCTCCTTAATCAAAGCAATGTCATTTAGGCAAAGAAGACAAGTTGAATTTGATGTGAATTTTCAGATGAGGACTATGAGTCAGCGGTGAAAGCCTTGAATGGAAAGCTCTACCCTGATCTTCCTGAGAGAAATGCTGCAGCGTGTGGTGATGGTACGTCACACACTGCTATTCCATTATAACAAATACCTCAGCGTCTCCCTTATCCTTTGACAGTTACCATATTGGTTTGATTTATCTCCTTGATATTTTGAGATCTGTATTATGTTGTGTGTGTGTGTGTGTGTGTGTGTGTGTGTGTGTGCTTATACCTAGAGATAGATATAGATGTATCCTCTCTATATGTATAGATAGATTTTTGTCATTCCTCTGGCCCATCACTCTCTTGCTTTCTCTCCTCTCACTCTTATCCCCCCCTTCCTCCCACTCTCTCCTTTTATCTCTATTCCCTTGTCTTTTTCTCTCTTTTCTCTTCAACCATATTGCTTGTGAAACTGCTTCTACCCAGTTTATTGATCAGGTTAATTAAAAGTAGCACTCAGCTCAGCTACCAGTCATTCTCTACCCCTAACTTTGTGTGTCCTCCATCCAGTCTCAACCCTCCAGGCAGAGGCAGCTTCAGAGCCAGACTGCCAGGTGGTCTGGGAGAAGAAGCCCACGCCGGAGGAGGAAGAGAAGGCCAAAAGCCTCCAGCTTCCCCCCACCTTCTTCTGTGGCCTGGGCACCGGTGACAGCGACCCGGACCACAACAAGTCTGAAGACTTTGACACGGAAGTCCGCAAAGCACAGCAGGACTTGGTATGCAGTTTGCGTTATGGACACAAGACTTTGAAATCTAAAATGGGGTTCCCATTAGGGTTTGACCAAAATGGCTTTTAAGGCTGATACCAGTTTTTGGATTGAAGCTGCAGTTAAACATTATTTTGTGCTAATATTCAGTATCTTGAAATTTGACAATTTTCATGCCAAAATATTCCGAGTATTCAGTGTTTCACCCGGAACTGCATTCCTGTCGGAGTGGAAAAGCCTCTGAAACGAGATATTCATGCATACTTGGAATCTGATCCAAATATTGCACTAGAATCCATTCTGGTTAAAGGCTTCACATATGCAACCAGTTTGATATTGAGCATTTCTACAATAAATATGTAATCAAACACACTGCATCATATCCATCATACCAGAGGTATACTTCATCTACTCCAAAACATGCTGAGATATAGTTTGAAGTGTCAGCTCAGTTAACCTGAACAACAGTTGTTTTTTGGCTTTATTAGTTAGCTAACTAGCTAGCACGCTAATTTAACAAAGCAGCTAATTTTAACTACTTGCCGCCACTATATACAAAGCCAGACATGTAACGTTAACTATTGTACAAGTCACGTGCTTACAAGAAGACCAGATACGGTTATGGTATCTGATATCGGATATGGTTAGCTAGCTAACAAGCTGACACTAGATACAATAGATCAGATGTGTCAGTGGTGAATTGACAAGCCTCAATCCAAAACCGGCACAGAAATTAACCATTTCTTTTTCATACTGTTGAGATGGCCAGGTCACAAGTTTCGATATGCAATCAGCTGTTCTCAGCTGCTGTTGCCAAGAGCTGAGGACCTCCAACATGGCTGCCAGAGGGCACCTGAAACCTTCTATACTGTCAAATTATTAAAATGGAATTGATTCCTTGACTGTTTCAGGATGCCCAGTTAAACACAGCAGTGGAAGCTTCCAGCAGCCCTGCCGAGACTCCAGAAGAGCTGACCTCAGACCAGGCATCCAGCACCGCGGAAGTTGCAGGCAGCGCCTCCACGCCAGAGGACCAGACCTCAGACCAGCCATCAGAGACCCAGAATGAAGCTCCTAGCAGCAGCTCTCCCATTGACCTGTCAACCAAGAAGAGCCCTGAGCCTGATTCCAATAACGCTACTGCTGCTGCAGTTACTACTACAACTACTAGTCAAGGTATACACTACCTCCTGTCCCTTATTACACAAGGAAGACCATTCTCTGCCTCCTTGACGGGCTATCCCTTCTGTGTGGGGGGACACGGGGTATTTTAAATTCGAGATACAAGCTCAAACATCCCTGTTTTCTTTTTTTTCTTTTCTGTTTTTTATAAATTAATGTAGGAATCCCGTGCACAATAATGAAGTATAACATCAATTGCGTACAATTCACTATTTACCAATAACTTTGGCTTCATGTTCCTCTCCCTACAGACGCATCCTTTGGCTTCAACTCATTAGGAGGCTTCTCCTTCGCTGACCTGGCCAATACCACAGGAGAATTTGCTTTTGGACAGAAAGGTCGGCTTTGTCTCCTTGACTGATAGAAATAATGAAATGCTCTTACATCCTCATTTTTGTCAAGTCCAGGTGACTTAGCATGTCCCAAGCAAGGCAGTAGCATTATATTTTATTACATTTCTTATGTCATATTTTCATATTTTCCCCTCTTCTGTAGACTCTAACTTCTCGTGGGCAAACGCCGGAGCAACAGTGTTTGGACCCGCAGTGTGCTCAGCACCAAAGAACAATGGAGAGGAGGAGGGGAGTGATGAAGAGGAGGCTAATAATGTGGATATTCACTTCGAGCCAATAGTGTCACTACCAGAGGTAACTTACTGATTTTAATAAAATGGGAAAATAAGCCATTAAATAATAATAATAATAAATTAGGTATCCACTTAATTGATATTTCCCTTAGAGGAGTTGCATATTACAAGAATTTACATGAGTACATGTCGTGAATAATTTAACTCCAAATTACCTGAAGTGGAAACAAAGTGAAACAATCAGTCTTTTTAACACTGTTGTTAATGGAAACACTAGTCTGTAAAACTAAATATAATAATAATAATAAACTTTATTTGTATAGCACCTTTCATACAAGAAATGCAGCTCAAAGTGCTTTACAACAAAGAAATTACATGCATGAAAATAGACATAGAATGAGCATAACATAAGATGGAAAATAAAACCCACTGAATAATAAAAATAAAGTTAAGAAATAGAGTACATAGAATGCATAAAATCAAGTAAAATACAACATTTTAAAAGAAGTGCAGCAGTGCATAAGTGCGAAGCAAGTGCAAAAAATAAAAAAGAGTTTCAGGCCTGTATCAGGAAAGTCATAGCTAGTTAAAGGCTAAAGTGAAGAGATAAGTTTTAGCTTTCTTTTAAAAAATATTTAGCGAGCTGGCTTCCCTGATATCTATGGGTAGTGTGTTCCATAGCTTTGGGGCATAATTGACAAAGGCTGCATCCCCGATAAAGGTGCATAAATATAGATAACATTTCTATTCATAGATTTTATATATCTGTAAATTATATTTTGTATTTATTATACTTAAATGATAAAAAAAAAAAAAGACATTAGCCTATTACAGCCAACGTAGCATGATGGGTCCTTCACACGTTAAAACAAAGGTTGATGTCAGTGCAAGATACAGAAGAGTTTTGTCTTGACCATGTAAGCGTAGTAAAGTTTGACGATGTCCCGATTAGCTCCGTTAGACACTAACAGAGCTGCATCATTTAAACTATCCTTAAGAGCCGCCATTGTTGTTTGTTGAAATTCTGCAGCGCGTTCCTTTCTCTGTCATCAGCTAACCCGCCCCGTAGTGCTGATTGGCCGCTCATATTGAGCAGAGCTGAAACCCAGTCCAGTTGCTCGGGGCCAGACAGGCTGGTTTGTCTAGAAACAGGCGTCAGCTATGTCTCCTTAGGTGAACTTCTATTTTTAGACTTGTCATTTCAACAGTTTCATATCTATCATTTAAACATCACCGAGACTAAGCATAGTTCCCATCCCTTTAAAAATGTATCATAAACTTAAATTTTCCAGATTAATGTGCTCCAGGGTTCTAAAAACTGTGATTTTCCCTCTGAAGTTTGGAGGACACCCTCATTGGGTCCAGTGTCATGTATGCAGCCAAACTTTTTGTCAGGACTATGAATTCCTTGTGGGTGTGCCCCTCCCACTGTCATCTCCTGTGCAATAAAATAAACAAAATCAAAGGTAGAAGGACACCATTCTCCTTCTGGGAGAGTAAAATATCTCATCGTAACATCTTAACATGGCATCTGCCATCTGGTGGACGCTTTTGTCTGCTGTAGCCGGAATGGCCTGATGATGTTGCTGCTACTCATTCGTATTTTATAGCAGCTTGAGTCCAAACATGGCCAAATGGTGAACCTGGACATGGAGCACTTTCTGAGACTTTCTAAGTTGATTTTGACAATGAAATCAAACTTTTGATTGTCTGTTTTTACACATTATACTGTATTTGTTTTTAGAGTTGTTCCGATACCGATACCAGTATCGGAAATGCCTCCGATACAGCCTAAAATGCTGGATCGGATCGGAGTCTATGCACCGATCCGATATCACGTAATTTATTAGCCCCGAAAAAAATCAACTTTAAAGTAGTTTCACCCGGATAAAACGTCCGTTTTCCCGGAAATCTATACTTGTATACTAAATTTATACTGTTACTCTACTATTTAAAATTTTAAATATCTTTTATTTTACTAAATTGTGGCTGCACTTTAACAGTTTTTTAAAGGAATTGTTATTTATTCCTAGATTTATTTATTCATGTTCTTTTTCAGTTATGACTGACTGTCAAACTAGATAATAAAGTTCTATGGCATTCATTCTCTGTATGTATTTGTTCATGTTTTACAAAGGGTTTATAACAATGGCCATACACAGGCCATACAACAATGATAGCAATCATGTCACATCCATACAGGGTTAGTAGTATACAGCTATTAAAAAATAATAATAATAATATATATATATATATATATATTTTTTTTTTTAATGCGCTGGTATCGGATCGGTACTCGGTATTGGCCAATACGCAAGTCCAGATATCGGAATCAGTATCGGGAAAGAAAAAATGGTATCGGAACATCTCTATTTGTTTTGATATGCTGAAGGGGAAGGCATGTTATCAGATCATGCTCAACTGAGAGAGCTACAGGATCACACCACTCATCTTCTCTGGCTAACTGTCTGTCAGGTGGAGACCAAGTCAGGCGAGGAGGACGAGGAAATCCTGTTTAAGGAGCGCACCAAGCTTTACCGCTGGGATCGGGACCTCGGCCAGTGGAAGGAGCGTGGCGTTGGTGACATCAAGATCCTCTACCACCCAGTCAAACGCTTCTACCGCATCCTGATGAGGAGGGAGCAGGTGCTGAGGGTTTGTGCCAACCACACCATCTCTCAGGCCATGGAGCTCAAACCCATGAACACTTCAGCCAACGCCCTGGTCTGGACCGCCACTGACTACGCAGGTACACTTGGCATGCGCACTGTCCATACAAAAAGTTAATTCATGCACACACAGGATCACGTCTGCATTGTTTTATTGTTGGTTGATGTTTCAGTCTTAAGACCTTTCTCAAAACGTCCATCAACTGGAATCGTTTTTTCTATGGACTGGAGACTTCGGGGGACTAATTCTCTGCATTGCAAAAGAGAACCCAGTGGTTGTTTGTGTGTTTTGTTTTTTTGGATGCACAAGGTCAAACAAATAGCTTTTTTAATAGTGGTGGATAGTGTTCAACAGAAGGCTGATGATATTTTTTGTGTTGAAGCTGCTGACAGACAATATTTTGTGCTGACATTTAATATTTTTTAAATATTCATATTAATATGACTGATAGCAATTTTTTAATAAAAGGCCCCATATACTGATTTGAACCGAATGCTTTTTGCTCTCCACTTGCTGACTGTTTAATGGTCCTCTCTTCATATCTTTCCAGAGGGCGAGGGCAAAGTGGAGCAGCTGGCCGCTAAGTTCAAAACCCCCGAGCTAGCCGAGGCCTTCAAGAAGACCTTCTGCGAGTGTCAGAGCCACATGGGCCAATCCAGCGACGATGCCTCCATCTCCTCACCACAGAAGTCCAGAGCCCAAGAGCACTCCAGAGAATCAAACCCCCGGGTGTTCCTCACCGTCGCAGCCGACGGCGAAACCCTGGGCACCGTCACCATAGAGCTGTTCTCCCATATCGTCCCCAAGACGGCGGAGAACTTCCGGGTCCTCTGCACCGGCGAGAAAGGCTTTGGGCTGCGGAACTCCATCTTCCACAGGGTCATACCAGACTTCATGTGTCAGGTGAGGAGGAGGAGAGGTGCACTTTATTGTCAAGATTAGATGACAGTTTCACAGATGTAAATGATTAAAATGTTAAACTTGTACAGAGCTAAATTGTTGTAGAACCATACAGTTAACTTTATTCAAATCTTAATACAAATCACAAGTAGGTAATTTGAGTCATCATGAAACTTCATTTCAGTAATTCAATTTGCATTTGATTGTTCATGTTCTGTCCTAGTATGCACATTCTGACCAATTTAAAATGGAATGTGAAATGGCCTTTTTGTTTCTACACATGTCCCAGAGTGAGATTAGATTAATTGCTTATAGTCACCATGCCAATATTTTACCTGAGACCAATTGGAACAACGCAAAATGTTAGCTAACTAGCTTCTGTGTCTAATGTTGGGTCCATCATAGGCAGGGCTGGGTATCGGTACTCGATACCTTTAAGGTATCGCCCGAAATAACCCACTACCAAGTAGTATCGAAACTTCTCCAGTCAAACGATACCTGCATTCGATACTTTTTCTACACAGATCTAGAAAAAAAATTACTATTTGTATGGTTTTGCTCGCAGCCAATCACTGCAAGCGTTCTTCGATTTAACGCGACGTGTGATTGGCCCACTACCGCAGCAGCTACAACCCATACAGTCTGTGGTGGTGAAGTCGAGCACGTTGTGTGTGACAGAGTTGGCAGTTCAGCGTGCCGAGATGCCACCAAAACATTAAAAAAAAAAAAAAGGTATCGAATGAAGTACTCTATTGGTATCGGTATCACTTTAAGGGTACTGGTATTGGTACTGGTATCGTAATTTTTTAAAACGATACCCAACCCTGTCAATGTCAGGCCAACTCCACATCGCTCTGCCAATACATGATGATCATTTTGTGCAAGTTTGTTCCTTTAACAGTTTTCATTCTAAAACGATACCACAAAATGTATTGAATTTAAATAATAAAACAACCTAAAATAACATTAAATAAGACTGTGTTGTTACGGTCACGGTGAGAACAAGGGTGGTGCGTTTACTGGGATTAGGAAAGGTGGTACAAAAATACAACCAATGACACTTACCATAATTCTTGATGTATTTTACGTCAAAAATTTCACCCAATTCTAAGCCGATTTTGAAGCCACGAGCAGCAATTTGGGGTGTTGGTCATACAATGTTTATTTAAAATATCACAAACCCTGATTTTCAATATTCATGGGACTTTATCAGTAGCAGAACTCCATGCAACACCAGTCACAAGTACTCCTCTCTGGTGTTTCAGGGCGGTGACATCACCAACCAGGACGGCACAGGAGGCAAGTCCATCTACGGTGGCAAGTTTGAGGATGAGAACTTTGACGTGCGCCACACGGGCCCAGGCCTGCTGTCCATGGCCAACCGCGGGCGCGACACCAACAACTCGCAGTTCTTCATCACGTTGAAGAAGGCCGAGCACCTGGACTTCAAACATGTGGCCTTCGGCTGGGTCCGGGACGGCATGGATGTGGTGCGACAGATGGGCGAGCTAGGCAACAAGACTGGCAAGCCCAGCAAGAACATTGTCATCACGGACTGTGGACAGCTCTAGCTTTTCAAACTTTAAGCTCATGGCTTACAGCTGGGATAGGGTTCTAAAGGACTGTTCAGACTACAAAGACCATTTCAATAATGATCTGTTCCCTGTGCAGTGCATGGCTTTCTGCCAAAACTGAATTCATAGACATTAAGCATCTGAGAATTAAACACTGATTATAGGATCACTGGTCAAGGGACTGGAGCGTATAAACCTGACCTCAGGGTGGCCTGTTCGAGGTTCCTTAGAAGGGGAATTCTTATTTTGCTATCCTTTTTACAAGGCCTCAAGCAGTGCACTTCATAGGGAATATGATGTAGTATATGGGAGGAGGCATTTGGAGCAAATCCAATCTACTCTTGCTCTATTGCACTTACATCTTTAACCCTCAAAGGAATGCTCATTGTTTCCTCAAACTGTTTATTTTGTGTGTATAATTGTACATGGACTATTTTTTTTTAATGTCTTTTTTTGTGTTTTGTCTTGCATGTGTTCCAATTGAACGTGCTGGTCTTCTTCATAAGCTCCACTTGAGTAGGTTTTTCCTTTTGAATAAGTCTTAAACAATTGTAATTGAAAGGAGAGGTTGTTTATTGAAAGCACCTATCAGTTTGTAACCATATTCCTGCCTTCTCTCCAAATGATGCCTCTGTGTACTTTTACTGTGGATGTAATTTTCCCCCAGTGATTTTTCTTTGTGTACATGGATTTCACAATTGGAGTTTATACTTGCCCACATAAACTCTTTAGAGTCATCTTAATATAGCCTTGTCCAATGGAGGGAGGGTGGATAGATACTATTATTGCATCTGGTTTGGGCTTTGAAACCCTCTATTATAGTAAATCGAGATTATCACAGTTGAAGTTGAAATGGTGCTTATTGTACCAAAATAATATGCTGGTAAAGGAGAAATAAAGTTGCTTTATAAGTAATGGATGGCTGCTGTGGTTTTGTAGGGTGAAGGCCAAGACTAAAAACAAGCAATCTATCAATGTCATTTGATGGTGGTAAGTTTGGAAATGTGGGGAATTGTTTTGGGGTAAAATTATGTATTTGCAAATAGCGCTAAAAATGAGAACGAGGTAAGTTATAAGCTTGAGAGAGTTGCTCAAAAGAGCTGAATATTTTGTCTTTTATGGTCTTGATCCCACTCTTACGCCACTTGTGAAATACTTTATCTGAATGGGATGGTGCAAAGGCATGATTAGAATATATGGGGGCGTAAATGGAAGGTGCCTGTAAACCAAAATGGTTTCTGAACTGAGACCATATTTTCAAAGTGCTCTGAACAACAGGAGTGGAGCTACATTTAACTGGAGGAATTTGGAAGTTATGAGCATGACAGGGAGGGAAGTGAAATTTGGGTGAGTGATTCAACTTTAACCCAAGCTGGGACCTTTGGTACCTGTTGCATCCAAAAGAGAATTTTAGTGATATTTGCCCAATAGTAGTAGAGGCACTGCCAGTATTTCTGCCTCTTAATGACAACAAAAGTAACTGCATGGTTTAGTTTAACAATCAAATTCTAGTTAGTAATCACAAAACTGGATGAATGTGGCAAATTATTTATTTGGTTCTTAATTACTACAGCCAAATTGTAAAGACTGACAATATTCAATATTAATCACACATTGTTTGAGGTTGATAGCATGTACTTTGACTTTGGCACTTTTAACATAATTTAAACAACACCATTGGAAAAACACAAAATCCATGCAATACTTCTACTCCTCATTGAATGACCTAACCCAGAGCTCCTCTCACCACTGCTTTGTTGGTCCATGTTGTCACTGTCAGTGACCCATTAGTTAACTGATCCAAATATCAAATTTCAATATTGCTGGGCTTGAGGAGGAAGCAAATTTGTTCATACATTGGTTGCTTCATTTGACAAGTTGAAGCATGTTGGCGGATTGCATTTCTCTGGAAATATTCCATGCAATGTATGCGCCTCACTGTACAAGTTGTCTGAACCTATAATATAATTAATTTCTCTGTTAGTTGAGTTTACTAGTGGGGTGGGCATCACTGGAATGAGCTATTCCTGGAACCAAAGATGATGATATTCATCCAATCACAGATGAACGGATATAGGTTTCTGAGAGAGTCCAGTGATAATATGGACACACCCCTACCATGACTATTGCAACTATTTGGCACTCCTCTCCTGAACATGCATACATATACAGTACATGCATGCACACCCACACACACACACACACACACACACACACACACACACACACACACTACATGCATTGTTGAAGAGGAAGGATGTAGATGACTCCAGATCTGACAAAAGCCTGCTCTCTCAAGTACTTCTACAAGAGTCTGGGCATCTGACAACTTCCAAGGCTCTACTATTTCCACCAACTGATTTTAAGAGGTCAAACCCTCCTCCATCCTCCTCAGTTTTGAAAACTGCCCTGTGAGACTTTCTTCAAACTCTGCAGAATCTCCATCCCTGTGTGAAGCAGATATATGAAGATACAACAAGAGAGTTCTGTAAATTACACTTCTGCACATAGGCATTGCTATCAGACCCTTCAGAAACCTACTTACTTTTATAAATAGAGTACTAGATACGTGGAAACACAATGCAGGCCATGCCCAGGGTTTCCGTTAGACATTTTTTTTGCCAGCCAATGTGGCCGGTAAGATTTCAGGATTCCGGATGAGTACAACATTTACCTGACAAATATTTTAAATAATACATTTAAGTACCAATAAACAATACAAACCAAAAGTAGGCTAATGATCCAACAAACGCATTTTTTTGACAGTCAACATAAGGAAACTATGTCTTAATGATTTTCAGAGGTGGAAAGTAACTAAGTACATTTACTCGAATGCTGTACTTAAGTACAATTTTGAGGTACTTGTACTTTACTTGAGTATTTCCATTTTATGCTACTTTATACTTCTACTCCACTACATTTCAGAGGGAAATATTGTACTTTTTACTCCACTACCTTTATTTGATAACTTAAGTTACTAGTTACTTTGCAGATTCAGATTATTAATACAAAATATAATCAACTAATAAATTGTGATGTATTATTATAGATTACTGTAAGCTACCCAGCAGTATATAAAGTAGTGGAAAACAGCCCCGCTGTTTACCATTTATTTAGAAAGATTCCACAGGTTTGAATTTGGGGAAAACAAAAAAAAAATAGGGGGGAAACCAGTTTTATCTCTCAAAAATGTATTCTACTTTCCTGTATCAGACTGGATTCACAGCAAAATCCTCCTATTGACTTACAGTCAATTGACTGCCCTGCTCCACATTGGGGAGATGGGGCCAGTGGTGGAAGAAGTACTGAGATCAAAATCTTACTTAAGTAAAAGTACATAAGTATTGGCAGCAAAATGTACTTAGAGTATCAAAGTAAACGTACTCATTATGCAAACTGTCCCCATTTAGAGAGTTATATTTTTCATAAATTATTTTAATATTAATACTGATTTATTGACATACATGTACATGTAAGCAGCATTTTAAAGTTGTCAACGTGAATTTAATCTTAACAATTTAGCTATACTTTTGGGTAGTCTAATCTATACCAATGCTATTTTATAGTTATTTTATAAAGATGATCAAATGTTTTAAATATAAAATATTGATCTGAAAAGTAACTAGTAACTATAGCTGTAATATAAATGTAATGGAGTAAAAAGTACAATATTTCCCTCTAAAATGTAGTGAAGTACAAAGTAGCATAAAATGGAAATACTCAAGTAAAGTACAAGTACCTCAAAATTGTACTTAAGTACAGTACTTGAGTAAATGTACTTAGTTACTTTCCACCACTGGATGGGGCTCAGTGCTTTTGGGGAGAAAAGGAAGAATCTGAATTCACCTGATTGAAAGATGTAAAATGAATCTATGGCAACACTAGACTTCAAACAGAATACAAAAAAAGTTGCAGTATACTGAGAGATTTCTTAGGAAGACCAGAATGGAGAGAATGACAAAAATCAAGTCTGCTGGTAATAAAAGCATGCATTGGTCTTTCTGTATCACTTGGATAGAGAAACGACTGAACCTTTGCTGTCTGATAGAGAAAAGCTTGTTTGGATGACACAGATGACGTGGCTTCAAACTTTAAATCAGGATATAAAAACACACCTAGGAGAACCCGCCACTAACGTGCAGCATGTCTCACTGCACACCAATAGAGGGCGCGGTGGTCTGCTGGAAAGGGCCCGTTCAGGCGGTTCAGGCCCCTGTATTGACGTCATCAGCACGTAAAGGGACCGTCTCGAGGCCCGAACAGTCTTTTTCTTCTACCGTCCCGTTAGGTTGGGAGGCCTGCAGTTTGTCGCTGATACCATTAACACCGAAACGACAAAATGATCATCTACAAGTGCATCATCACCGGTACGGATTCATATTTTGTGTCGACCTTCATGTTTGTGTGGTAGCGGTGGTGGTTTTTATCTTGTTATTTTAGAGTTGCCAGGGCTAACTCGTGTTAGACTGTTCAATAGAGGCCCTGCTAATTAGTATAGCCGCAGAAGAAGTCATGAGCTAACTAACTAAATGGCTGTGAAATGGTGACATAAACCTAATTTGACTTTCTACCTAGCGTTAGCCGCCCTGCCAACTAACCACGACGAGCCCAGCTACCTTTTTAGCTTCATTGTTGGTTAAAATGCATGTCGGGGAAGTCCGCTAACCATGCGGTACCAATATGCTAAACACCGCACCATGTTAGGGTGCCGGCAGCGGGATAATTTGATACAGGAAGTTGGTCTGGGGGGTAAAAATATAACGTTAGTCATGATGGAGTAACGTTAGGGACCACTTAGCATCAGAGTTATAATGGTGTTAAAGTTTAGTCGCATGCCCAGCTCGCTACTTCAGATTTTCGGTAAGTTAACATCACCGTTCCGGTAGCCTACACTGGGGCTTCCGCTGGTTGAGTCACAGTGAAGAAACTAAACATGCCGTCCATTACTTTTGCTTCCGCAGGTGACGAGATGTTCTCGGACATTTACAAAATCAAAGAATCTGAAAACGGGATCATCATCGAAGTCGAAGGAAAGGTGAGTCAACGGTACAGGTAGATGGGATCTGTGTGTGTGGCGTCAGACCTGGGAGTTCCCATCTGTTTGGCCTCAGGCTAGGCTAGGCTAAGCTAGTACGGAGAGACCGTTATACCAGACTCAATTAAAAAAATCTGCTAATTCAGCTGCCTTGATTATCGGCAAAACAACATATCCGGTAGTACAATTTTTTTAGACTTATGAAACGTTAGGATCCAGTTTTCATTTCGGCATACATCCAGCACACAAACAACACTACTGAACATTAGATTTGAACTTTTAGACTTGGTTCGCTTGATATTCCCACAATCTTGTTCCACCAAAACACTGCGGAGGGCGGTAGTGAGAACATGTTAACCACTTATAAAAGTCTAGATTTCATTGAAATAGAGTTCTGCTTTGTGCATCGCATGTATGCCGAATTTACCAGAAGACCCTAACAATTCGTAAAATCTCATAAGTTGTTGTACCAGATAAGTACATGTAGCGATGAGCAAGGCATCATTAAACTGACAGAATTTGAAAGGAGTTTGGTATGGTATCAGTGCTACACTAAGCTGAGACCGCTGAGCAACTTGAGCCCCTGGCCAACTCCATCCTGGTTGTGGTGGTCATGGACAGCAGGGGTACAATGTAAACATGTATTATATTCATATCCAGTGAGCATTTTGTTTTGATAAGGTAAAATATTCATTGTAGTGCTGACCCTACCACCACATTCTAGTGAATGCAGATGGCCTTCAGCTGACAGCTATACTGATTTGAAGTGTAATTGTATAGGTAATTTAGTGAATGACAATTTAAAGACCAATGAAAATGGCAATAACATTTACTATCTGCTGATTTAACATTTTGTAACAGAATTATAGCCAAGAACATCACAATCAAAACAAAGTCCTAGTTGAGGCAGAGTCTAGATCAAGGGCAGTCACTACTGTCCAAGAGCTAAACTCTGAACAGATGGAATCTCCTCAGACCAGTTTCAGTGACGGCACAGTTTGTAACCAAACTGTTATCCAGGGCTAATGTCCATCACCTCTGCAATGTGGAAAACATATTTATTCTGCTTTATTTCAGTCCACAATGGCTAGTAAATTTCAATTTGGCACTTTCACTTTATGGCTTTTTGGGCATTAATTGTATGGGATTCAAGTGGGAACAGATGCAGTAGCAGTAGTGCTCACTTTGTTTCTAACCCCTCTCCCTGTTCATCCTCTTTGGTTTACTCAATCTGTCCTCACATCTCCTTTACAATCTTTTCCTATCGTTCTGTCCCTCACCTCGGCTCTCCCTCG
Source organism: Centroberyx affinis (assembly GCF_046629955.1). Classification (NCBI taxonomy): domain Eukaryota; kingdom Metazoa; phylum Chordata; class Actinopteri; order Beryciformes; family Berycidae; genus Centroberyx; species Centroberyx affinis. Next base: position 190,207 of record NW_027280287.1, on the reverse strand, counting down.
CCATCCCTTTACCCACCTACACTCTCTCCTCTTGCCCTCTCGTCCTCTCTCTCCGACCCACCCGGTCACCTCGGGACAACCACTTTCTTCTCTCTCTGATTTTCCTCCCCTGTCCCTCCGTCCCTGCTTGGTGTGGCCAGATGACCAGCCGTAAGGAAGACATTGATGGTTCATTGATCGGGGCCAACGCCTCAGCCGAGGAGCAGACGGAGGCCTGCGAGGGCAGTACGGTCAGCGGCGTGGACATCGTCCTCAACCACAAGCTGCAGGAGACCGCCTTCACAAAGGACACGTACAGGGCCTACATCAAGGAATACATGAAAACGTGAGTATCGACGATGGTGGGTGGGTGCGAGACAAAATGGACTCGCATGGTATCTGCGGGACCTTCAGAAGTCTGGAAAGCATCTAAATTTAAGGCTTTTAAAAGTATTACAGTATCTAGTTGGTAGAGGTCTTATTATTTTCACCATGCAATGACAGGTTTCCTTGCGCTGCCTGTCCACTCTTAGAACAGGGTTAGTAGTACAGTATCCAAACATTGTTTTTTACCAATCTGCTTTGTTAAACGCAGTTTGACTTAATGTCCCTTAATCATTTTCCTGGTGTCCTTTTTCTTTCTGTGCCCATTTATAGTTTCACAACGTGCCTATGTTCAAACAGAAATAGGCTGGTTTTAGTTATTTAGGTTGTCAAATTGGTCTTAAATCAAATTCCAGATAGCATTTTAGTAATTCAGCTTCCATGACCCCGCGGATGCCCTGTGCTCAGGAAACAGCCTAGCTCCAGCTAAGCGTGTGCGGGGTATGCTGGATGGTAGAAGAAAATGGCAAATGCTAACGGGAGTGTGTGTCTGTCTCTGCAGGATCAAGACCAAGCTGTCTGAGACCAACCCAGATAGAGTGCAGGCCTTCGTGAAAGATGCCCAGACAGAGATGAAGAAAATCATGGGAAATATCAAGAACGTCCAGGTAGCTACACAGAAACGACGCATTTGGTACACAAGCACACGTCTCTTCTCAAGTTGTGCTAATGGTTGCAATGGAAACCGTGCAGACTCTGGGTCTTGGTATCTTTCAGGAGTATTTACCAACCTGCTTCAGTTGTAAACGGGCACTGAAGCATGGCAGTTGTTACTGGTACTGATTCCAAGCATTCCCCACAATGCTGCCGCACCCAAACTCTGTGCCGTCATTGAGTGAGTCACCTGGTATGAATGGGTGTATAGACATTTCCACAGATGTGTTCCTTGAATGAGTCGTTGCATCATTCTGTAGCATACTGTCTTGTATGTCGGTGTCATGAGGACGGCCTGTCCCAACTGCTCGCAGCTCTGGTTGTGTAACAGCGCCTAGTAACATGGCTTTGATTAGTCTAGTCTACATGTTTATTCATGTAGACCTTTCCTGGTGTTGAATTCATTTGGAGCGTTTTCCATCATTTAAACAAGTTCTCACCTCTGTCATGATGCTGCCCCGGCCACGCCCATCTCACTGTGGTGACTCACTGCCTGAGTTATCGGTCTACTGCAAAACATGAAACTAGACTTCTAGGCTCGGACTTCACATCAATCAGAACAGGCTACTGCTGGTCTCAACCACAGTCAACATAAAATCCTGAGCTGTATTACAATACTCATCATTCTCTGTCCCAGGTTTACTGTACAGGAGTTCAGTTTGTCGATTAATCGATTAGTTGTCAACTATTAAATTAATTGCCAACTATTTTGACAATCGATTTGAGTAATTGTTTTAAGAAAAATAAGTCAAAATTCTCTGATTCCAGCTTCTTAAATGTGAATATTTTCTGGTTTCTTTACTCCTCTATAATAATAATAACTTTATTTGTATAGCACGTTTCTAAAAACAATGTTTACAAAGTGCTTTACATACAATAAAATCCAACAGCAGCAATAAAAGAAAATAGGCATAAAAGGTAATATATGAGGTAGACGGGTACTACTAAAAACGCACAAACAAACAGAGATACAGTTAAAAACAGATCGAAGCACAAAACAGGTGACAGTAAACTGAATATCTTTGGGTTGTGGACAAAACAAGACATTTGAGGACGTCATCTTGGGCTTTGGGAAACACTGATTGACATTTTTCACCATTTTCTGACATTTTATAGACCAAACAACTAATCGATTAATCGAGAAAATAAACAACAGATTAATTGACAATGAAAATAATCGTTAGTTGCAGCCCTAATCTACACTGCCCACCTGTCTTTTTTATTAGTTACAGAATGTCACACAGACCTGTTTTCCAGTACCCTTTTTAAATCCAGATTTCAGTTATGCATTCAGTTATGCATTAAAAATATCATTGAATTGCTGAAATGTCTGTTGACTTGGTTTCATAATAGCTGATTAATCTAACTGCCTAAGTTACAGGACAAATGAAACGCACAAAACAATTATATATGCTTAGACTCATCGGACACTAAATTATTGAAACGCCACCTGTGGAGAGCTTACAGCTAACTGTCTCAGAAGCATATTTCTTGGGTTTAATGTTGGTTTTGATTGATTTTTTTTCTGTTGTTTGAGATACTTGCCCTCAAGCAAAAATTAAGAACTAGCCTCAGATTTAGGAGTGCTGACTTTTGTTACAAGAGTTATTCAGATGTTATCACAGCATTGCTGTTGGGGCGACAGCACCGCCACACGACTGAGGAGGGCAAGAGATCGGCAGGTCTGCATCAGCTAAGGGACACTCAACACATGACCGGTTTTACTTCATGTTATTGAATGTTTCCTTTGAATATATATTTTCCCCCTTCCCTTATCCAGAAGCTCTGTGCTCCAGTTGCAGTGAGCGGTTGCCGACGGCACCCGTTTTGTGTTTTGTCTCCTTTTTTTTCACGGTTCCCTCGGCACGCAAAGACTTTTTAAAAATATACTGTATGTATATAATTTTATAATTCAGCTTTCCCCTGTCCCGGGGCTCACCACACCCATCCATTTTATACAGAGGTCATTAGTGGGAAAATATATAGGTCTAATACATTAATTAAATGTAGAAGATGAGAGTAACTTGGATAATGTAAAAACATAGCCTAATGCAGGTGACACAGTGGAGTTGTTTATTTTTTTTTTCCCTTCTCAAGACTGTTCTATGATCCGACAGAGGCAGTTGTTATCTGTGATCATTTTAACAGCGTCTTAAGATGCTTTTCGGAAACACCTCCTAAACTAAAGAGATGGATGTTAGGGTCATCTTAGCCTTAAGATGCTTTTAGCAAACATGGTCCAGATCTGTAAGACACAGGTGAGACAGAGCGGGATCTGTACTGCTGACTTAATCTTCCCAGAGAGACTTTGTGGGATTTTCCTTTTGTTTTTTTTGTTTTTTTAACCCGCTGTCTTTCTCTCCCTGCAGTTTTTCACGGGGGAGTCCATGAACCCCGATGGCATGGTGGGCCTGCTGGACTTTCGCGAGGACGGTATCACGCCATACATGATCTTCTTCAAAGACGGTCTTGAGATCGAGAAATGTGTAAGTACTCTGCTCAAGTCTACAAAAACTTTGGCTTTTCCAAATGTTCCATAGCGTTCTTTGCGTCGGTCGAGATGAAAATTGGCGTACTCACCCTCTTGACTTCAGCTCATAGATATAAAACACCAGTCTTTGTTCACTTGCTTAGTTTTGATGCCAGGTAAATGAATGTTAACTTGTACCTCCCTCTCCTCCTCTAGTAACAACCTGGAACCACATCTGCTTTTCAACTGGCTGCTGGTTCTGAATGGACCCAAGAGCACAGACTGAAACCTGAACACTCTTCTGCATCATGCCTGAATGGGAGCATTCCTGTACAATCCATTGTATATTCACATTATGGCCCTGAACATCAGTTCGAGGCTGCCTGAAAGTGTTGAGTCAAATATGATTGATCACTGAAAGCAGTTTTTAAATTAGCTTTTGTTTTCTTTGCCATGTTTTATCTTGTCCCAAGGGTGGGCCAGTTTAAGGGATTATTCCCCAAGAACAAAACAAAGTGAAGGAAAGTGAAAGAACACTCTAACCCTTTCCAGAATGCGGTTCTGCTCTTCACGTTCTGTCAACAACGCTCCAGGAAGATGATTTCTATCTTCCTATCAGGACACTGTTTTAGCAATGATCCATCAATGGGTTGACTCTCTTAGACCTCTTTTGTGTGGTTTATGGTTGCATTAAATACGATTCCATCTACCTTGAAAAGACAGTGTAGGATTCTGGTTTAAATTGTGAAAATAAAACCCGGTAACATCATCTCCAGTTTTGCAGTTATTCTGTGAGTACTTTGTTTTACTCCAAAGCGTACACTTTATGCACTTCTTAAAGGGAAATGCTATTCAGTTTGGTGTTGGTATACTGACGTGTAAAGCTGCAGATACTTGTAATCTGATCCAGTCGATGTATAGCCAGCTCCACTAACAATGGAGCCCTGAACTCGATCTGTCCCGGACCTGAAAATACCCTGATTCCACAAAACTATCCTATTGTCACCATCTCCACCTTTGTCCAGGGCCTTTCTACCCCCCCTGATGATATCCACTGCACCCATCCCACTGTAACATCAGACACATTGTCATTTACCAAGTAAATACTGAGAGCAGTTGCCATAGTGACACTAGAGATGATTTCTACAATAATATATATGCAATATCAAGTAATTTTGGTCTTAACGCAATTCCTTTGCTTCAGAGTATCAGTTCTACCATTGAAATTCACTGACATTTCCCTCAGTTTAGGTGAGGATGTCTATTCTGTGGAGTACATAAAAAAAATGACATTGCACAGAACATATCGACAATATTATTTTAATACTTGCTGTACAATTCATTTGTGCAAAAGTGTTCAACCTTCCCAACAGATCTCTTGGCTGTCGACTGCAGCAGCTCTTCAGCATTAAATCCTACACAGAAATGCACCGCCACCACAATTAAATGTGGTTTGCAGTGCCAATCACATTACCATTCCCCCGATAAAGTAACTCAAAGTAGGACAAAACAAAAAAGTTGTCAACATAATCTGACTCCACTAGCATAATAAACACATAGCCGCTGCCCGTCCAGCCACAACAGAAGGTCCAGATACAATGCTGCATTCATGTCATGTGGGAAAACCGGTAGATACAAACTTCCTACTGCTCACCTCAGCTTTCAGATTGTAAAGACTACTTGGGAACTAAAACAGGAACTCAAATGCATCATATAAAGTACATGTGTGTTCAATGGTATTCAGGTTTTTCCTTGTTGATGACATCAATACTCAGGAAATCACCAAAAACCCAAGTTCATTACCACACTAGAGAGCAGTATGTTTTCACCTATCTACTCTTTCCCATGTGACGCGAGTGCAGCATCAGCACCCAGGTTCGGAGGGCCTTGTTGAGGCTAGTCGGTCTTCATCTCCTCCTCTTCGTCAGCAGACCGGTAGTGGCAATACTCTGGCTTCAGCTCCCAGGTGCTCTTGTGGGCTCCCCGGGTGTTGTACACCCCTATTTCCCTCATGATCTCCTTCAGGTAGGTCTGGAGCGAGAGGAGGGAGAAGTAAATACAGGGAGTCTCAAAAACAAATTTAAAAAGCACCCTGTTTTGCTGTTCTCCCATATGTACAGGGTGTCCAAAAAGTCTGGAATCATACGAATACGTTTTTCTTGTTGGACACACTAGCTGTCGGGATAGATGAGTGGTTTAACTAGAAAGGCCAATGGAGAAAGGAGCAACAAACCCTCAACTGAAGGGGGTGAATACCGTATAGTTAGAATTACTATTCCAATGCATGATTTTCAAAAATTAACAACACTGTAGAAAGTTGGTCTGAGAAAAGGCAGGGAGGAACATTTTGAAAGCCGAGACATTTTCATTCTACAATTCAAAAACAGCCACCAGGTGCCGGGGTCTCTGCTCTCCGAACGGAGCCATGAGGTTCAGTCCAAGTCGTGGCGAGCAGTTTTCATACTCGTTTAGTTTCCCTGAGATGCCACACCCTGCTTTATTATGGCACACCCAGACAGCTTTTTTCCCCCCCATATTTTCTCTGTGTCTTTCCTTTCTGTACAGCGGTCGTGCAAAATTTAGAACTTGAACCGCAGCATTGGAAGGCGTTCTGGAAACGACACAGCAGAGCATTCAACAGGCGTGTGTGGAAGCTGCTCCTGCTCTCCACTGGCCACTAGAGGTCTCTGTTGAGCCAGTATTGGGGCTTGCCACCGTACCTGCTGAATAGCAACAGGGCGCTGTGTTGGGGAGACTTTCGACAACGGGCATTTCGGTTACTTCAGTTCAGTTTTTTTTGAGCGATCGCCAAGTGCTTCGGGAGAGAGATGATGCAGCGGAGTGTATTGCGGCGTTTAACTCCTACTCAGCCAAACGGTTATGCAATCAGATGCAATCAGAGGGAGAGGAGGACCTCGAGGTCTCATCAGCACCTACACACTGCTGTTCTCTGCTAGTTGGAACGGATCCACTGCACTGAATCGATCCATCCCCTTTGTGTGTGTGTGTGTGTGTGTGTGTGTGTGTGTGTGTGTGTGTGTGTAAGCGTGCGTGTGGTGCACCCAAATTTGAGCCACAAAAGATGAGAGTGTGAGCCGGAATGTCATGCTGTGGGCGATTTGTTCAAATTTAACAATGCAAGGTGGATAGTGGGCAGGTATATTGTTTTGTTTTTTTGTTCCCCTGTGTGTGTGTGTGTGTGTGTGCGTGTGTGTGTGCGTGTGTGTGTGTGTTCCTGCTCACCACAGGTTGTTTGGTGATGTCCACCAAGTCCTTGATGTTGTAATACTGGTGTCTCTCGAAGGCAGAGAACAGCATGTCCAACACGACCTGCCGCTCAGCCCGCACCATCTTCCCCTCCTGCTTCTTCTTCTTCTCATACTCCACCTGCATGTGCACACCGGGGTTAGACCACCTCTGTTCGGTTCTGGGTTTCAGTGGAGAGTTTTAGTGTCCCATGATGGTCTAAATGCTGCTTCGGAGGCTTTTCCACCCTGACAAGACCTTCAACTTTACCATCAAAAACCTATATCAGTCAAACTAGTGCACAGAGCTCAATACACCAACAGACTTCTATTCCAAAACACAATACATGCATTAAAAAAACACCTGTACCTGAAATTCATCAATCAATATTGCCAAAATATTGACAATTTTGTCTGTAAAAGTGTGTTTGTCTTGCCAAACAACTTAAAACTGTGCTAGAATTGGTACTGTACTATCCATCACTGTAACAGTAAATATTACTTTTCCTCAAATGGGGGACATCACATTTTGGAATTAAACTAGTTGCACACAAGGCCATGCCAAGCTCTCAGTGACAGCCATGCACACACACATCCACCCACCCACACACACACACACACACACAGACAGCCTTCCCGTTATGAGATCTTACATTGACGACGTGGTTGGCTACAGGTTTAAAGATGGTAGTGACGGCTTTCTCCAGCTGCTGTGACAGACGCTGAGGCCTGGTGGACTCCTCGATCTGCAGTCTGACACACACACACACACACACACACACACACAGAGTTTAAATACAATCTATTCTCTAAAGTTTCTTGTGCATTGTCTGATCTAACTTCACCGCCGCAGACAGACGGTTTTGTTGGCATGCAAGCAGCTGTCAGCACACCAAGGTCAAACTAAACTAACAAGGAACGGCAGCTGCTTTGTTCAAAGCTATTCCACTTTTTATTTACTCTTTGTTGGTTTCATCTCATCTTTATTCGACTAGGCAGATCAAATTTGAACAAATTCCTAGTTAGAATGATGACCTCGCTACACTGGGAAGGTTACAGGCCTTGGAATGACTATTAAACAAGAGGCACTTGAGCTGCCTACTGTCCCACTATAATCACCATGATATATTAAACATAACCAGTTATGCTAATGAGGCCATCAATGAAGCTCAGCAATACATTAATCAAGAAAATCAGTTTTTCCTCATTAATATGCAAATTTATACAAAATTATATCAGATCATCTACTCTATAGTGGGGGAACCTGTGGTGTAAATATGAAGTTTCTATCATGTATTGCTTTTGACTGAAGAATGTGTCACAAACACACAGACACGCACAGACGTCACCATGACGACATAATGTTACGCATACCAGGTGCCATGGTGGAGGGATGTAAAAATGGAAGATGACAAAACGTGAAAAGTGAAAAGAGAAGGCTCGCATTGTGAATTCTGAGATGAAACCGGATTGGACAGGTGTTGAGTATGTATTCTTCTACACAAATATTACCATCCAGTCATGTCTAAAGAGAATCTGAGCACAGAAACCTGAAAAGACTAGAGTGCTGAACCATTCCACTTCATCCAGCACCAGAAAACTATTTAGGAGGGATTACTGCTTTTACATGACAGTCTGCACAGAGGTGTGTGCCTGTAATGTCAATGACTGCTGACAGTTGGTACAGAAATGGTGCATGTACAATGCAAACTGTCTTGTGTGTTTGCCTGGGGTTGTATCGTAGCATTTCATCTGCCACAGAGCGCACATTGGATGCAGTTGCTATAGCGATACCATCCTTCAACTCTGGCTGCTATCATGGATTCAAATGGAGAGGAGACAGTGTCAGAAACCAGTTACAAGGCAGAGTGCATATAAGTGTTTAGTGTATACCGCAGACTGTAAAAAAAAAGGAGACACTTCATTGTAAATGTGTATATACACATTTACAGTGAAGCTACAGCGGAATTAATTCAGCACATTAGTATAGATTTTGTCACTAATTATGTACAAAACTAAGATAAAAGTAGGGCTGAACAATTAATCGAAATTTGATCAAAATTGTAATATGGCCTACTGCAATTTTCAATTGGTGCAATATTTGTTAAATGCTAAATGTGTGTCAAAATACCATTTTAAATCAAATATTGTGGTGCTGCAGAGATGTCCTGGCCTACACATCATATTCTACAGACTTAAGAAAACATCTTTGTTTGGTACAGATCCCCACAAAAATCACACCATAATCATTTTAATACGTTTTTCAATGAAAATGAGAATAATGATGTAAAAATTATCATTCCCTCTAATATCGCAAATCATATCACAATTGCAATATCAGTCAAAATAATCGCAATTAGATATTTTTTCAAAATCGTTCAGCCCTAGATAAAAGCAAATTTAACAGAGAGAATGAGAACATCTTGACTGTTTCTCTGGTGGACGTTAGCATCGCTGCTATAGAGGAAGCTGCTTTGTGTATTTGGTATTTCCACTCATTTGGCAGCTCGTCATTTATTAATCACTCCTAAACATTTATGAATCATTCATCAGTAGTCAGTCAGCCCCTTTACTGTAGTGGAAATGTCTACTGTGGTGGCACTTGCCCCTCCAGCTACAGAATACCAGCACACTTTGCACACCCAGTATGTACGCTGCAATCCTGCACGTTGCCTTTTCTCATACTCATACATTTCTCATACATAATCATTGCTGTCGGGTGAAAACCCTCTATCTCCACAATACCAGCTTGGCAGGAACTAAGAAAAAGAGCCTTGTTTTAAGCTTGAAAGAGTTTCATAAGCCTGGATCAACCCAAAGAAGACCATGTAATCCTTCAATTGAAGTTAAAACATGAAAATCACCAAAACTGCAGATAGAAGGTTTTCACATGACAACAGTGATACACACACACACACACACACACACACACACACACACAAGTTAGTAGGTTCTGTTTCTGACACCACTGCTGCTACTTATGCTACCAATGCTGGAATCCAGGCATTCCACATTTCATTCATATTTTCACTCATACATGTGTTGGAATTGTGAGTTGAGTTTGTTTATACATCCCCCATGTGCTCTATTCTTATTCATATCCTCTCTTTTGCTGAATCCTGTTACTGCAACCCAACTTCCCCATAGGGATCATTAAAGCTTCATCTCATCTCATCTAAAGTAGCTCAAAGGCCTGTCTAGTGCACTCAGCCACTCCAAACTGCTGCCTTTCCAAGCTGAACCACTGGAAAGTTCACTCACTTCTTCAGCTTCATGTAGTTGTCATTGACAGCCGGTCTGCATTCAGCTCTCTGCACCACCATCCCCTCCAGGCTGATCTCATCTGAAACAAAGACCATGATTCTCACACACACACACACACACACAGATAGATATGCATACACACAGAGAGAGGAATACACATGCACATACAGTATACATTATAGACCATGGCATACACACGTACACTCTTCTGAAACAATGTCAAACTTTTCATGGTGGTGTAAAATTCAATCTACATTTGAATGCAAAGAGGAGGACAAATAGGGCTGTTATTTAATCCTCTTCAGATTCGTTCTGTTCAGCTCTAAAAATTCATATGGTCCTGAATATCAGATCAGAAAAAAACAGATTGACCAAGTCAGTACAGATAACGGCAGAAATAAACTCCACAAGCCATTCATAACCTGCCACTCCTCTCAACCCAGCAGCTTGACGTTTTCACACATTTCTGATTCACCTTGTATGGAGCCATTTCTTTTGTTCTATATTTTTTTCATATTGTGCTCTAGTTGTTTATTGATGTTGTTTGGTAAATTTCAACTGTCCAACCCACAACATTTTTTTCTGAACCATTTCTATGCCTCTTCTCTTCATCCCCGATAGTCAGTGTGAATTGCATTCATTGCCTTTTTGTCCAGGAAACAGTGGAGTCCATTTGGTGAGTGTTGGCGTTTTGTTGGTGACAGCTTGGTTTCATTCTGCATTGTTGGATGATCTGGCTGGGTTTGTATCTGGCCACATAAAATAACATGTCTGAGAACCAAGAAGTCACTCCATCTCGCAGCTATCAATTATCAAAAACATTATCTGAAAGCACTGAGAGAGAAGCTCACAGGGCAAACAGACACGGAGAGAGAGCAGATCTCCGTCCGAGCCCTTGAGGAGCTGGAGAAGTCAACAAATGGGTGACAACATTGATAATGATGGACTGACATAGCCCAGATTGCCAGTGGAAGTGGGAGAGAGGCTTTTCTAATTTCCCAAAAGACAACAGTTGAGAATTCTCAGGTATGTAATCCTGCACAGAGCAGGTAAGCAATGAAAATGAGATAGGGGCAAGAACAGTAAATCCTCTATGTATTTTACCAGAACACTTGTCTGTCCAGACGGGGTGCAAACATTAGAAAGGTGCATCACTAACTCCCTGTGTGAGTTGTGTGTTTGAGTGAGTAAAATCAAAGATGTAAAAAATAAATACATAAATAAATGAATAAAAAGTAGTAAAACCACACACACGAACACAAAGTCGAATAGAAAAAACACTTTGAAGCAGGTTATAGATCTCACTGATGTCCATCTTTGCCTTTTCCACAAATGGATGCAATTATGTGCAATTATTGGCTGATGAGTGCCAGAGCACTTGCCAGCAACTCGACTAAAACACCCACGCACAAAAAATGTGCGCAAACATATGCACGCGCGCACACGCACATACACACACACTCAAACACTTACAGTCCTACCCTATCATCCTCGCCATGCAGTAGCTATAGGCTACGGTCAACCAGGCTCGCGGCCACGAGGGAGCAAGGACCGCCTTCCTCCTGCCACTCAAGGCTTCATATTTCCTCTCTCCGGGATCCACAGGGATCGGCCTATGTATGAGAGAAATGCCCTGCTGCACATGGAGAGAGGCAGAGAGAGAGGCAGGAGGCCAGGATGGAATGTGCACTGACCATAGAGAGTGAAGCTCCAGGCTTCTGTGCGGAGGAGGAAAAGTTCAAAGATTGAAAGAGATTTAACATCACTTTATTGCAAAAAAAAAAAAAAAATCCTATTCCTACATTATCCTATTCTCTTAGGGCATCATTATTTACGAAAATGAAGAACCGGCTCCAAAAGACATAAAACCAATTCCCCAATCTGTTCTCCAATATGCCATCAAGAGGAAAAAAACTAAAGATATTCCACGGACAACGAATTGGAGGTTGATTGAAGAGTCAAGCCGTATCTGTTCAAGCCAAATATTTGTTCACGACAGATGAGCTTTATTCCAATGCAGTGCTGTTAAGTCAAAAAGAGACAATCCACCCATATCCCCATTGGACAGCACCCAGGGTGACTTTATGGCAATATGGGCATACTTCTCCTCTAACGACACAATTCTGTTTCATTTTTATCCTTTCATGATGTAACATCTCTAGACATAAAATAGACTAGCAGAGTAAGGAAGTAAAGAAGCTGCTCGTAGAGTGCCAGAGATAAATAGAGGGAGAGATCATGGGTATCATCAGGTTTCAGAAAGCCATATGTAAGACTTTCTAATGCTATGGAAAGAAATTAAGACCAATTTAAAAACCAAAAGAAAAAAGTTTATTGCACTACAAACTGTGTTCTGTACAAATCTAAGAGTGGACATGCAGTGCAAAGAAACCTGTCATTCCATGGCAATAAGAATAAGACTAACTGTACCGAAGACATTTTAAGGCTTCGTAAGACTTTAAATTTAGATAAATCTTCAGAATTTCAGTTGATAAAGAGAAAGGGCCAAATGAAGACGATAGAGCAGGAGAGATGCGAGGGTGAGGAGGTCTCTCATCCGCCCCCTCATCCTCCATCTGCTCCGAGGCCCTTTCCTCAAAGCTCTGACCTCCCTAATGTTAAACACAATAAACAGCTCACCGCCCACCCTGCCTCCATCCACCATCACCGCCTCTCGATCGCTCTCCCTCTTCATCTACATTTCAACATATTCCAACGAGCCACCAACACCTCGCTGCATGAGGTAGGATTTGGCTGTAGTTCTTCACTTTCCCCCCTTTACAGTCCTCTTGTTAATTCAATTTCCCACTAACTTACAGTTTTTATTAGTGTCAGGCCTTTCACTCCATTCAATGTCTACAAAAACCTTTTCTATAAACCTCTTTCTATAACCTTCGACCTCTTGCATAAGCCCCTTCTGTTACCGTCCCTCAGACTGTTGATGTGACGCTGGCTCTTCTCATTGTCAGCTCACTCTCCAGCAAGACTTTTATGATTCACTTTTAATGATTTCATTGCTTCTGAAAATGATGATGATACATGAAACGGCCTCATTGCTGAATTTCAAATTAGAGTGTTTTCATTTAAAGCAGCATGTGTCTCATCCAGCCCATAACTGTGGCCACATCGTAGATTTAGTTTTAGCCCTTGGAATAAATATACTGAGGACATTTTTGTCTCTGATTGTCACTATATTGTGCCCCTCCTCATGAGTATGTACCTTAACATGGTGAGGATGTTTGAGTTCTTTTACAATCTCAAAGGCTATGCTGTATGGAGTTTATGCTCCTGACAGGTGCAACCATGGTGGACCGGGGGAGGGGGAGGAGACAGACAAAATGATACTCATCCTTACCCTCCACTTGGAATCCTCTACTATAGAAGAAGTCCAAAGTGCCATAAAAACCATGAAAACCAGCAAAGCGGCAGGCATAGACTCCATCCATGCTGAGATGCTAAAAGCTGACCTTAGTATTCCGTAGTATCTGGGATAGAGAAACCATCCCCAAAAGACTGGACCACAGGCCTGATTGTTCAGATCCCTAAGAAAGGCAACCTCCAGAAATGCAACAGCTGGTACGAAATTACACTCCTTTCCATCACCCAGCAAAGTTTCCTGCAGAGTCCTATTGGACTGAATAGAGACAGCTGTTGATCCCTCACTGCAGCAGCAACAGTCTTTGAACCGTGCCTGGAATGGGATGTACCTCTCTACATGAACTACATCGATTTCAAGAAGGCTTTCAGCAGTGTACATCGTGATATCCTATGGAAGATCTTACTATCTTATGGAGTCCCTCCTAAGATGGTCACATTAATAGGAAAGTTCTCTGAACGTTTCGAGTGAAGAGTCATCCTCCTTGTAAAGTCCGGTCTAAGACAAGGCTGCATTCATTCCCCCATCCTCTTCCTGACTACCATCAACTGGATCATGCACCAAACAACAGCTGACAAACCCAGAGGCATCCAATGGACCCCTTTTTTCCAACTTGAAGATCTAGTTTTTTCTGATGACCTACCTGCCTCATCCTCAACACAACATCTGCATGAGAAGACTGAACGACTTGACAAATACACAAAACAGGCTTCAAGATAAACACCACCAAACCCCACATGGTGTGCATCAATGCCACCTCCTCTGCACCAATCACCATAAATTGTGAACCACTTGAGGTTGTTGAGCACTTTGTGTATGTGGGAAGCCTAATCAGTCAAGATAATGGAGCACAAAAGGATGAAAAAGCAACGACTGGGGAAAGTGTGCAGCGCCATGGGCAACTCTGCGAGGTCTGGTATAGCCTCAGGTCCGAGATATGACTGTACAATAACCTTGTCAAGTCTATCCTACTGTATGGCTCCGAGTGCTGGTGAATTGTCACTAAAGGGGAGATTTACACAATGGCTGCCTCAAGAAGATCTGCCTCATATTCTGGTCAAAACATCATGAAGAACATTGTTCTTATGCTGAGCCAAAGTTGACTGAAAAACAAGATCATGAAAACTGAATAATATGGGACCTTTAGATCTCTATTTCAAGTTGTCAGAAAAGTGTTCACTCTTGCTTCTTTAATGGTCTATTTTTTTCTGGTAAAATTTTGGCTCAGCTTTCCCACTAATGATCTGTCAAATTTCTTCAATAAACTTTCCTCATCAGCCTTATATGCTACAGCTCCCCAAAAAGGAGATCCAAATCTTTCGTTGGTGTATCTCCTTGGATAAATGAAAGCATCCGTTGTCTAAAAAGGGATTGTAGAAGAGCTGAATGAAAGTGGAAGAGCACTAAGCTTATGGTCCATCCAGTTTATTACTGTCCTATAATCCAAAAATTAAAGATGCAAGAGCACAATATGTTTCTGAGCTAATCTCTACCAATCAGCATAATCCTAGATTTTAATTTAGCTCTTGACCGTCAACAGCTCTCTGTCCTTTGTGTTCCAGACTATTTTAAGACAACTAGTGTTCAAGCTTCTTGCAAAAAAAAAAAATCCTTCTGCTCTCAACAATTTAAGGCTAATTTGGAAATTATCCATCATCTCTGAAATCCTGGAGAAGGTTACATCCAGCAAGTTCTAGAAGTGTTGGACAATAAAACATATTGTCTCTTCCAATGTCAGGAACACTGCAAATACTAGATCTTCCTTAGGTTTCAAGACTAAAGGTGAGCGGGCTTTTGGATCTGAGGCTGCCAGAGTCAGTATCATCTTTGTAATCTCTTCTTAAAACAAACTTTTATCATAAAGCCTACTCTGTGGCTTTTATTCATTTTGCCCATGTTGCTTTGTTTGTTATTATTCCTGTGGATAACTGGCCAAACATGGAAATGGATATCAGAAAATGTTTCAGTAATCTAAAACACCAATGGTAAACATCAGGTTTTGGTGTCAGTCCCTCAGAATTAAAGAGCGAGGGCTTCTTTTTAGACTCATTTTGCACCAACGTTCAACAATCACACAGGGAGGAATCCATTGTAGAAGAGGAGAGAGACCAATTTCTCCACCAACAGCAGCCTCAATAGACCAGAATGCAATGCAGCCATAAGACATGTTGTGTTTTGAGGAAGGGACACAACACTCTTTTCTCGACTGGAAAAACTCTCGCTCCACCATCGCTACTGCTCTCTCCACCAAAACCATCATCTGAATCCAACAAGCTCATCCCCTCTCTGGTGGGTGTTGAAAGTCATTCTGGGAAATGTAGGAAATCACTGTTGCTAATCCAGACAACCCCATTTGAATCCTTGCATATGACTGCCATGTATGTGAATACACACACACACACACACACACACACACACACACACAGTAGTGACAGAGTCTTGTCTATACATTTATATATCACCAGTAGGTCACTTAGGTCCTCTGACCAGGGCTTACTGGCTGTCCCTCGTGCCCGACTGAAAACAAAAGGTGATCGTGCCTTTGAAGTGGCGGCTCCGACACTGTGGAACGCTCTTCCTATAGAAATACCATCTGAGGTCTCTGTTGATGCCTTTAAAAAGCAGCTGAAGACTAATTTATTCAAACTGGCCTTTGTCTCGCCTCGTGCTGTCTAGTGTTTGTATTTTGTGTGTTATGTTTTATTGTTTGTTTCTTTTTACTGTATTTATGGACTTATTTTTATTTTAACAATTTTACTCTTGTGAAGCATTTATGAACCTGTGAAAGGTGCTATACTAAATAAACTTTTACTTACATGATTACAACTGGAAGGGATAGGAGAGGGGGAAAAAATTCACTGATTGAATCTCCAAATATAATTTTCCATTAGAGCTCATCTCAACCAAGCCCAGAGGGAGGCTTCATTAAGGCAATTTAATGATGTTATTCATTAAGGTGGAAATTATTTTCCAATGCCTATGACTCTGTTTGGCCCACTGGCTGTGATGTTCACATGGGTTAGCACCTATGTTACCAGCCACATGCTCCAACTAGGTTTTGAGCCGGTATGGGTTTTAGAAGGCTGATACTGACTAAAAAATAGGAATGGATTCAGCGATTCTTACAGAATTTGATTTCGTTTCAGGGTGGAAAAGCCTCTGAATCAGCATTTAGACCATGGGACACTAAAACTCTACAATGACACCCAGGATGAAACCAATAAAACAGGTTAAGCTCTTCTCATAGTCAGCCAGTGTAGCGTTGATCAATTCTACAATAAATCAATCAAACTGCATCACATCAGAGCTGGATGACACTGACCGGACCAGATCAGATTTTTAATAAAAACCCAATATCGCCCCGACATATCAGACTAACTTTAGCCCCAACACACACACACACACACACTACATAAATAGGCTTGCATGATGAAGAGAGATTGACAGCTCTCCGCTCATACAAGACTCTATTTTAAGTGGTTGTCATGCCAGCTTCACAGCAGTCAGTGACTCCATGTTACACCACAAGCTCCGAGAGCAGCTCCATGAATAATTCAACACCTTTAAGAGGAAAGGAGAGTCCTTGCAGGCAGCATTTGGGGAAATTTAATCCAATCGTCCCGGCTGTCAGTTTCATAATGAGACCCAACAGCTGTAACTGAAACAGACTCTTGCGTTGAATTTGGAGATAATGATCATCCTTGATGAAGCGGTTTTAATGATCGAGAGGCAGAAAGCAGGTCAAACCTCCCACAATCCTCTCTGCCGTATCGCGGCCTCGTTTGCAATTCTAATGGAGTGCTGTTGATGATGATACCGCTAATCACGTTATGATTAGAAAATCGCTGCAGAGACAGAGAGAGCTGTCACTCTGGGATCTTTAACCAGATAAACACACACAGGAAGGAAGGGAAAGGCCCACACACACACAGGGTTCAGAATCCCTGCCAATACCCCACCGCAATTATTGCTGTCACTGCATTTGAATGGAGTGACACTGTTTAAATGAATGCTTAACTTGCTCTGTGCACTGCACTTCCATTTAGGTCCAAGTTGCAACTGGCTGATAACCTGTTGCACAAATGCAACACACCTGTGGCTCACTTTTTAACTGAAGAGCAGGCGGTCCACAAAGTCTCTTTCATTTATTTTGATCTTATTTATTCATTGACTGACGGACAGAGAGCAGGGAAGACTTGTCCTACATGCTGTAATCTTCCACATGCTGTCTTTTCTCATACTATATATAGTATATACAATATATTTGTCATTCTCCACCTTTTCATAATGATCCGATCTCCTCTACTTCACCATCCCAGGACACTGCTGCTCTTGCCTACTGTGTTCAGCACAGCCAAGTCATCCTGCGTCTGTCCTCCCACCATACTGAATGCAACGAAACACCTAACTTTAATAAGCAGTACTGTGTGAAGGGGCAGAGGGAGACACAAACACCACTGCAAAGCAAACACACCGCGTCTGCTGTCCAGCAATGACAAATGCTGCCAGCTTCCAGGTATTTTGTCAATGCCAGACTTCTGTACAGGCACTGTTAAATTATGCATATTGATTGGCTTTGCCTCCCCGTAGGCGTAAAAAAACCCCACATCTACAGTACACTACAAACCGTCTGGACTGGGATATTTCTGTAGCAGAAATGTGCTGGACAGAATCGAGTATAAACAGACAGTTGTGAGAGGACAGGGTTATCTTCCCAAGTGTTTGTGGATTTGTCTGTGTGTGTGTGTGTGTGTGTGTGTCTGTGTGTGTGACATCATTAGAGGTTAAAGCAATATTCCACTTCGTTTTAACACAGGGGTTATTTGGCATTAGACTGCAATAAAAGCCAGAATATAAACTACTCACCAAGATCAGATGCAGCTGGACGAGTTTGTAGCATTCTGATTTTTACTTCCCATTCATTTGAATGAGCCATGAAAATAAACTGAAAACTGACATTTAACACATTGGTGAACAGATTCAACAACAGATCCTGCTGCTGTGATTTTCAACTGACTGTTGGTCCAATGTTTTACAACATAATTTTGCCAAATAGCATTTTTATTGATAGAAGAGAACATAGCGAAGGGATACCATTTTGGAGAGATAGTTCCTGTTTGGGAGACCAGATCTACTTTCCTTTTTAAATACTAATTTTAGAGTAAACCAAGAATAGAAATGCAAAATGGTGACGGACCAATGACGGCTTTGTTGTCTTAAAAGCGGGATCTGTTGTTGAATCTGTTCACAAAAGTGTTAAATGAAGACAGAGACATTAAAAATGATAATGATGGCAAAATGATAGATAGTGGTGGTTACTTAGGACACTTGAAATAACCCCAACTAGTAGGTGATGAGCATTATCCAAAGCAAGAACACTGGAACTATTTCAGGTGAACAACCGCGTATTCATTCAGTGATTTAAAATCCAGGGTCCACTACCCTCACTTACTATTCCTTCCTCTCAAGCGGGACATCACTTTTTGTAAAATGTGGTGTAAATAAATGTGGAAAATGATGTTAATGCCTTTAACTATGTTGCACGCTAATATTGACTATTTTTGCTTTCAAGGGTTCCCCTATTTCTTTATTTGTTGAGGTGGATTCTGATGGGTTTTGCAGCTGCAATGAAAAATACTTTGCCATACTTAGCTTAGCATTCCAGCGTTTCATTTGTTTGTAGTTTGTGAAGCGAGGATAACACAACATCCGCACTGTGGTTGTTCGCAAAAAATCTTTTTTTAAATTCTGGAACGCTTTAAAAATATGTAATAACTTAATTATTTAACCTATTTTAAGAACAGAATGATTGGCAAACATGATCCAAATATCCCATTCATTTTCACTATAGGCAAAAAAAATTGGATCATGAAAGAATCTGAAAGGCCCGCAATGACAACAACACTTGAGAGGACAATAGAAACATGGAAAATAGTCCATCACTCAACATAGTGTTAGCATGGAGCACCGAGGCTAAAGACCTACCTTGAACACTTGGATCATTTTGGTGCCTTATCACTATCACTTTGGATTCTCATCACTTATGGGGCAAGTTGACCATTGGGACAATCTGCCAAAAACTCCTTTAAGCATCTTGCTCAAGGACACAGGTATGGCCACAGGGAATCGAACCCTCTTCGCCCTCTGGTTGCTCTTGTGCATTTTTACACAAGAGCAGTTGCACTAGGAGAGACACAATCATGCACACACACACACACATACACACACACACACCGACCCCAGGCTACAGCACAGCTAGTAGGCATCCAGACCCAATTACCAGCCTAGTGCAATCCCCCTGTGGGAAGACAGAGGGCGAAGCACTGGCCAATTCAAAAACCATTCCCTCACAACCAGCCAACCACTGACTATAATTGGTCCATTTCCTCGGCAAGAACCCGAAAACCTGCACAAAAGACTTGCAGACACACACACACACACACACACACAATCCATGCAACATGTGCACAGACAGACAGACAACTCGTTTTTGTGTTCAAATGACATGGAGGTCTTGGCCAACTGCTTGTTACCTCGGTAGAGAGGAAACAGGCTATTTACATAAACGCATTCCCTGTTGCTGCCATTTACATAAGTACAGGGTAATTGCCCGCGTCTCCCTGTCTCCCTGTCTCCCCTCCCTGTCATATCCAGAGATGAGATGCGGAAAAAAGAAAGAAAGAAAGAAAAAAAAAAAAAAAGCGTGACTGTAAGCCCCAGAATTAGCCTGGGTTAAACAGGCATTCCTATTCAAACTGAGACTCCAATTCACATCTAATTCTGTGCGGTAAACAGATGGGTTTGGCTGCAAAAGGAGTTTCACATTCAGACTCACACTAGCTGAGACACTTTCACACCACCAAGATTACAGAAGCAACCCCCCTCCATCTGGAGACTGGGGGGTGGTGTGTGTGCGTGCGTGTGTGTGCGTGTGCGCTGAAGCTCAACTCAATACCTTTTTCATCAAAGCTAATTAGGGAAAGAGAGCAAGAAAGAGAAAGAGAGAGAGAGAGAGAGAGAGAGAGAGCACCTGGAGTCCATGCTATTCTGGTGTTTGCTCTCTCATTCCCTCTCTCTCCTCCCTCCATGTGACGGCGTCCGCCCACCCCCTCCTGAGAGAAAGAGAGAGAGAGACAGAGAGCAAGAGAGAGAGAGAGAGAGAGAGAGAGAGAGGGGGGAGGGACAGACAGAGAGAAGCACAGAGAGACAGTTTGTTTTCAGCTCCCAGTGCTCTCTGTAGCTCGTCTGCTAGACAGCACTCACCCATCCACCACTATCACACACTCTCTCCAACACACTTGCTCTCACTGTGCGACAGCTGACAGCACCTTTTCATTTTCTGGACAGCACCAAAGGCTCTCACGCACCCGGCACCACATACACAAGTGAAAAGAAACAAAAAAGGTTTTCTTTGAGCTGCACACCCACAGAGACACACGCGCGAACACACACACACACTCCGGCTTGGAGGAGGCTGGGTTGTCGCAGGAGAGGGTGATCGGAGAATGGAATGGAACCTCAGAAGGATGGAAAGTGAACTGAGGCACATCAACCCGGACTTGCTGCAGCCCAGCAAGAGCTTCAAGAAGCCCTCGTCGGGCACCATTACCCTGAACGTGGGGGGCTTCCTGTACGCGGCGCACCGGACCACCCTCGTCAAGCACCAGGGCTCCTTCCTAGAAGAGCTGGCCAATGGCAAGAAGCCAGTGCAGCACACCGACTCCATGGGCAACCCCTTCATCGACAGAGACGGTCCGGTTTTCCGCCACGTGCTCAACTACCTCCGGACCGGAGACCTCCAGCTGCCCGACGACTTCCGGGAGGCGGGGCTCCTCAGGAGGGAGGCTGAGTTTTACCGCCTGAGCGAACTGGTGGAGGCCGTGCTGGAGTGGGAAGGCCAGAGGGCGGCCCAGCGGGAGCCCGCCTTCCTGGAGGTGACGGACAGCCACGAGAGGTCGCAGGGCCTCAAGGTGTACTGCAGCGACCCCGCCTTCATCGACAAGGTGAAGGGCCGGCTGGTGCAGATTTCCAAGAGCCGGCTGGACGGCTTCCCGGAGGAGTTCGAGGTGTCGTCCAACGTGATCCAGTTCCGGCACTTCATCAAGTCGGAGCCGGGCTCGCGGCTCGTCCTGAAGGAGGACAGCACCTTCCTGTGCACGCTTGACTGTCTGAAGCTGGAGACAGTGATGCTAGCGCTGCGGGGAGGCTTCAAGCTCATCACCAGCCTGGACAGCAGCAAGGGCTCTGTGGTGGCGGCCGAGGCCCTGCACTTCGTCAAGTAGGACGGAGGGGAAGAGGAGGGAGGAGAGAGGAGGAGAGGGGAGACAGGGAGGGGTGGGGGGAGGAGAGAGCAGTGCCTGATTCCAAATCCAACCCGACATCGCTAACCGTAAGGTACTGGCTTGAAGAGCTTGTAATGTGTGCCGAGCTGTAATGTATTATGGATAGGGAAAGGAGGACAGGTGGATTGGACACTATTCACGTCTTTACTGCACAATGTTGGCTTACAAACCCAGGATTTTGATAAGTTTGGGCTATTCTACAGCTATAATCAACAGACTGGTATTTTGGCATTAATCTTTTGCACCATTTTGTACACTAGTATCTATAGAACTCAGAATGATCCAGATCAACTTAGCATAGCAGTATCTAAATTGTATCTGAATAGGTATCAAACAGAAAGTACCACAAAAAGTACCATACTGTCAAATGGGAGACAAGCCAACAGCAGCTATAGGTAAAACCTAGGGATAAAATTAAGATTCTGACTGAACACACACCGCTTTACCAGTGGATGTGTCCCTGTACAAGAACTGCTTCTAATGCTTTGTCAATCCTGGCTGCAAAAGCCTCCACAACCAGCCGTGATGTGCACCATTGTGCCAGTGAGCTTTTACTACAGTGTGCGTGTGTGTGTGTGTGTGTGTGCGTGTGTGTGTGTGTCATGTTGCTGTACACGGTGTACATTGTGTTTAGTTGGTGTATTAGCTACTTGGATTTCCGTGACTAATGCCTCTCTCTGGAGCCTGAAGAGAAAGCCACAGTGTGTGTTACAGGCGTAGTGGACGGACTGATAAAGCGTCCACCAAATCAGACAGGAACAATACAAACTGCTTCTCGGATCACGCCCGATTGTCCCATAAGTTCAGTGTGAGTTTGAGGAACCATGATCAATGTAAGGGCTTTGAATCTAGCATGATGCATGTGCACTAAATGAACCACTGTGTGTTTGTTAGTGCTGTGAGCCTCTGTGAAGTAAGTGCCACAACAATGCCTATTACTTTTCAATGTGAATATTTTACAAATAAAAGTGAAAGTGGAACTCATGGCGGAGAATGTTTTGAAATTTATCTGCAAAAGTCTATGTGGGTGTTTCACATGTGAGTTAAAAAAAATGGGCTGAATGTCTTAATCAAGTCTATATGTTCTATATCTATCAAATATCATGTGAACACTAATGGTTTGTATGAACTCTTGAGAATCTACTTGGCATCAATGGCATAAAACATGAGAAAGCCTCAGTAAGCTCTGTTAAGTCTTGGTAATATACTGGAATCAAAGCTGGTTTGCTTGCCTCTAAAAGCTTAAGCCTCACTTCTTCATCACCCACTAATGTTTCTTAGATAAAAACCATTAAATCCCGACCCAGCTGCTAACTTCTGTATGAGATCGCTATCACTAAGCAGGCAGGGAGCCGCTATCTTTCCAGAATCTTCTGATAGAAACAGCTGGGAGAGACATGCTGGACTGGCTCACACTGTAATCACATTGGCTTTGGTCAGGAAACAGATGGTTTTATTTGCAATAAATGACTAAATTTACACTTCTCTATATGTGTTAAATACCATTCTTTATGAGCAGAACATTCTATAGGGTAAAAAGTCAGGAATCAGAGGGATAACAGTAACACCATATACTGTATATTTCTTTTTGTTACACACACTGGTTTAAGGCACTAGGGTTTTCTGAATGAAGCCCTGGGTTTGAATCCCACGTAAGACATGAGGGTTTGATTTTGGCTTAGCTGGTGGTTTCCATGTGATTCCAGTCTTTTCAGATACCCTGTAGTAACAAACAGCCCCCTGGATAGATAGACTCCAGCTTTCCCACCATCTGCTAAAAGAGAGTGATAAGTTGTACTGGCATGTTGCCTCCACACTGCAACAGTCCCGGCTCCAGAACCTCCTTAGGGAGCCCGCTCCTACCCGCCCAGTTCTAGTCGAGACTCTTGGTATTTTAAAAGTGGGCCAGTCAGTGAGACAAATCCTTCCCTCTTCCCTAAAGGAGGACCTCTTTTCATCTCTCTGCATTGCTCTCACATGTGTGTCATCAACACCACAATTAGGTAATGAGCAGTGTGATCAATTACTATTTTACTATATTTCAGTAATAATATTAGTTACAAATAAAAAAAGTTATTTTTGTTATCACCCTCTCCAAATATCAGACTTAAGTTGAATTATCCAAAAACTATTATTATTCCCCTCTCCTGATTTGTTTTCATCATAATTAGTTGATGCAAGAATGCCCTGAGCTACACCTCTATGAACTAGTTTAGATGAGAGGATGGCAGTGAAGTTGATTTTCTCTGGGTGGAAGTATTCCCACTAATTTGATTTCATCCAATAAAAGGAAACAGTCAGACATCAACAGTTCATTTGCTGATCGATCACAGTAGAGGAAACTGAGTTATCCCAATCTTTGACTGGAAAAAAGGAAGAGGAATCAAAAATAATATACTATAATATAATAAGTGATGTAATCAATAATGCTCCCAGGGAGTAATGAGTAAAATAATCATATTACTTTTGAAATGAGTAATGAGTAATACAATACTTTGAGTGCCGAGCCCAACACTGATCAATGTACACCACCACCGTTCACCATCAGCAAAGCCAACAATAGGTTGTTCTGTGTTTTCCTTCCAAAAGACTACTAATTAATTAATGCTCTCTTCATACGATAGGATGTCTGATTTCAGTATAAACTGCTATTCCCTCTTCCCATTTGAATTGCTTTGCCGCTCTCTGTCAAGTTTACTATTAACCATCAATGCCAAAATAGTTATTAGACAATGCAGCACAGTGGATTGCTTCAGAATAGAAACTTTATGTGGGGTTAGAAAGATGATATGGGGCCAATATTGGCCTTTAATTAAAAATCAGATCTGGTCCAGTCAGTGTCGTCCACCTCTGATATGATGCAGTTTGATTGATTACGTATTTATTGTAGAATTGCTCAGTACCACACTGGTTGTCTATAGGAAAGATCTCAACCTAAACAGATTCGAATGAGACGTTTTGATCAGACTCAACGCAAGTAAGCATGAATATGTTTTATCATTATAAATATTATTATCATCCTGGGTTTCAAAAGGAGAGTTTTAGTGTCACATGATCTAAATGCTGTTTCAGAGGCTTTTCCACTCTGCCAAGAATAAAATTCTGGGGAACCTGAATCCTTTTAAATGTTTGGAATGGCCAAATTTAATTATATTGCAAATTGGCAGCTTCACTCCAAAAACATTATCAGTATCAGGCTTCAAAAACCCATATCAGTGCAAGCTTATGTAACCTTACTTATAAAGCAGCACTAGGCAATATTTTCATGTAAAATTACACCTGCCTTATCAGTCTAAATCACAAAGTAGGGCTGCAACAGAGACAAATGTCCCATCCCCATATTCACCCTATTTGATGAAATGAAATTCTGGTGTTGGGTGTGCTCACATCTACAAACTGTATTTACTAAACAAACTAAACAGCAGTGAATGAGCGCTCCGTCCAGAGAAAGCTGGACTCTCCAACATTTCATGTTTTGCCTCTGGTTCCTTTGGTATAAGTTGGTGTAAAGTGATCATGGATGGGTAAAAGTGGGTAAACATGAGCGTGCTGTGTGCAGTTTACTGACAACACTTAATGATTTCAAGTCTTTCAAACAATTACCACTCGCTGCCATCTGGAAGCGTCAAGTCGACGGGGCAAAGTTGCCTAGTGCAGCTTTAAGTTGCCAGGCTTAACCACATGGAGAGCAACAATTGGCTAGCTCTGCACGTTCTGTATCTCTCGCTGTAGCTCTCTCTGTATTCCCCCTCCCTGCCGACTGAAACCATCTGCTATAGCAGGCACTGTCGTCGACCCGTTACCCTCACAACCACCACCACCGTCCCCGCCCCCATCATGATTCATACACCCACACGCACTCCTGACATCAGAAGGGCAAAGCTCATCTTCAGCCCACTTCTCACAAACAAAAAAACACAGACAACATACAACACACACACGCATGCACACCTTGTGCAATCAAAAAACGCACACACCTGAGGGGGTGGGGATAAACTCACTGAACCTGCTGCTGTTCAGAAAACACATGCACACACACACACACACACACACACAAAGGAGACGCCTTGCGCTGATAGTTTGCTGTCAGCGACATCAAACCTGAGGCCTTTTTAATTGCAGATCAGCTCCATGCATTTTTGATGATGAGGACTGCTTTACTTATTAGTTGTTTGCTCTGAGTGATGCAAGGGATAATGGGGGAGGGAGGGAGCAGGAGGTACAGGTAACATATGGTAACATATTTCATTTTGCAAAAAGCAGTCAGAAAAGCTCAGATTGGTCTTACTCTCTTCACCTGTTGCCAGGCAAATTCAACTCCTACATCGCACACTTGCAAGCTGCTCACTCTCTCTGTCTCTCGCACACCCCTCCTTGACATGTTGCCATGGCCGTGTACCGCTGCCGCTCGCCCAGCGGATGACTAATATACCTCAGATTTCTCCCGTCAAACTCCAGAATGAGAAGACGTGGCAGAGGGGGAGGAGGGAGAAGATGATGAAGAGGAGAGGGAGGAGGAGGAGGAGAGCCGGAGAGGTTGGGGCCCTTCCACTCTCGGCTCAGACAAAAGAGCCAGGAGCAATAATTATACAGCCACAGAGCGAGAGGGACGCGACGCATAGATACAGACAGAGAGAGACACAGGGGGCACAGTGAAACAGTGAGTGTAGAAACTTGTTTTTGACATTTAGATAAGTTTTTTAAAAGTCAATGCCAGTATTTTTGGATTCAAGCTGCTAATAACAGATATTTTGTGCCAGTATCTTTGAATTTGACCATTTCCATACCAAAACAATCCGAAAAGGATTCAGTGTTTCCTCCAGAATTTTGCTCTTGTCAGGGTGGAAACGCCTCTGAAACGTCCAAAATCAGCCTGATTTATCGGCATAATGATGTACTGGTCTAACTCTGGTGTGTACCCAAGTGAGTGTTGGCGTGCAAGAGTCTCTACACATGCACAAGCCCATTTAAATCTATATCTAGAGACAAACTGTGCTGGCCTGCTGAGCTTCTGGATGTCAAACTCAGAAATGGGCTGTTAAGAGTAAATTGGATTCCTCCTCATTTGAAACACAATGGTGAAGGGAGAAAAAAAAGAGCGCAAGCTGCCCTGTAGGCCTTCAAATCCCATCTCTGACTTTAATGCAAAAATGATTAAATATTAGCCAGTAACACTATGCTATGAAAGCTATTAGAGGCTTGGTCACGAGTAGAAGAGATATGCAAGAAAATATAAGAGAAATGGCAAATGTCCACAGCTTTTCATCACTCTCTATAGCAGTCTTTGTCTAGTTGACAGTGCTTGGTGTCGACTGTATTCATCTCCCCATGGTACAGATATGAACGAGAAAAACATTCTCTCATTTGGACATTTCCGCAGATCGTTTGCTTATTATTTCAGGAATCTCTGTGCCTCTATTATAAGCATTAAGGACCCATAGGAATTGATACACAATCAAACAAGAAGCCAAAAACAAAAGCACTGCCTGTAAAGTAAACTGGTCTCTATTTATAGAATAGAATGCAATGGAAATTTGTGACATGTGACATGTCTCATAGCTGAAAGAGAGAATATGATTTACTAGAGCTTATTGCCATCACAGTTTCGCTTCATACAATAATCTAGAAAATATTCTCCATTGTGCTTCACTAGAACCTCTCCAGTCTCTGATGAAGGCTGATGGTACAGTCTCCAGTAAGAATGTATTGGAGACAGAGCACAATGTCTCAGCCCTCTATCATTATTCTGGATGTCACGTGTCTCTTTTGTGGGAGCACAGCAGGGCTTGGACAAACCTCTGTTTCAAGGAGCAAAACAGAAATGAGAGCGCGGCTGAAAAATAGCTGGCTCTCTCTCCGTTTTCACCTTGGTCCAGGACGACCAAGCATCTCCGAGAAGATACAGACAATTCATCCCCTTTAACATCACAATCAAAATGACTGAAAGGCAAAAACCGATTCTCGAAACCTGATGCAGAGCAGTCCTGGGCTGTCTGCCCACACACACCAGTCTTCCATCGATAAATTCAGGCTCGTGTGATCTGGTAAAGCACAGCAGGTTTTTTCCTTTAATGATGGGAAGGGTGTAAAGCCAGAGTGTGTTGCTGCCGAGAGAGGAGGTGGAGAATGGCAACAAACCAGCCGTCTGGCCTTTCTGAATAGACAATCAGGCTCTCTGGGTGCTGGAAAAACCTCCAGACATCTCCAGTGTTTCAGTGATGCTAAGTGACAGGTGCTGCTGGTCTCCGGGTGTAGAAACTGTGAGTAACACTCTATCCTCAACAGCTATCATCAAGGAGCTCTTGAGCAAGGCACTTTGAGATTTTTCCATGCCATTTCTGACAGTGCTGTGAGAGCAGAGAGCGCTGCAACATGACAGAGCTGACAGCTCCAACCAGCTCTGACGGTAAATATGCCTAAGAGGCCGGCTCTCTCCGACAGCAGGAACTCTGAAGCCTGCCCCTGGGTAAATGTAGCAGAACAACGTCTCTGCCTTCACTCTCTGAGCACAATACCGAGACGGCTCCTTGACGTCAGCCGTGAAAATAGCCCGAGCTCAAGCTCATCAGTGAACAGCAGTGTGGCGAGAGGAACTGCTGAATGCCGGAGATGAATGCCAACGACTCCCTTTCACAGCGTGGGACTGAATCCTACTGAATCCTTGTGAATGAAGTTTGATAGTCCTGGAAACATGTGTTAGCGTCCTCTGACTACAAAGTCTGGTTTTACTGTGAAAGTCATGCTTTTCAAGAGGCATCCAGTCAAGAGATATTCCTCTTTAAACTCTCAGCGATTCATGAGCCACGGTTTTGGAATGAGCCCACAAAGCTGAGCCAGCCACACTCCTTCAATAAAACACCTACGACAGTCTGCCCAGGATCCATCACACAGCCTGCACAGTTCTAAAGGTTTTGTGCATGATGCTACTACCCACTGGGGATTTAAAACAATAACACTATTGTGAGGACGACACAAGTTTAAATACAATCTCATGCTGTCAAATCAGCCCCTGACACCCGTGAACAGCACGTCTGGCCTTTATGAAATCAACAGCGTAGTTACGACTAGGGTTAGAACAATATATCGGTTTGGTGGATCCTTTATTAAGAACAGGATCTAGTCCAGTCAGTGTCGTCCACCTCTGATATGATGGATATGATGCAGCAATATGTATTGTAGAATCAATACTACACTGGTTGTCTATGGGAAGCCCTTAAGCTGAACAGATTGTAATGTGACATGAATATGTTGTTGTTACTATCATTATTATCCTGAGTTTCAATGGAGAGTTTTAGTGTCCCTTAGTCTAAAAGGTGTTTCAGAGGCTTTTCCACCCTGGCAAGAATAAAATGCTGGAGGAAACACTGAATCATTTTTTGTAATTTTCTGGGCATGAAAATTGTCAAATGTAAAAATACTGAATATCGCCACAAAACATCAGCTTTGATCCAAAAACTATCAATATCAGCCAAAAACCAATATGGGTCAAACCCTGGTTCTGACAGTTGGGCTGACTAGGCTTTGCTTCATCTCTATGCCTCATCTCTATTCACACATGAGAAAACCAATGTGACACCTTACTGCATGTTAATGCCCACAATAATTCATCTGCTGGAGCATGGTGTGATATTAACATCACGATATGGACCAAACGTAGTCCTCGTTAGCCATACTGTGCATAGCTGATTTCTACCCAGGCTGACACACACACACACACACACACACACACACACACACACACACACACACACACACACACACACACACACACACACACACACACACACACACACACACACACACACACACACACACACACACACACACCTAATCTCACCTCAGATGGATCGTTTCCATCATCACCACCACTCAAAAATATCACTTTTCAGGTGTTTAACGCTTTTCTACCTGAATTAAATACAATTTCCCTCTGTGAGAAAAAGAACCGTCCTCTCACAGTTTGTCTCCAGTAACATCACAGTTCAGGTGATATCTAACTCAATTTTCTATTTCTATTTAAAAGGTGCTTTATTGGCAGAAATATTAAAAGTACTTATTGCCAAAGCAAAACCAACCAATATAACCAGATTCAGTTAGCAGCCATGACAATGAGACATTAACAACAAATGGTTATCAAATCATTCAATCAATAGACAAATTTATCAAAGGACATGATGATCTGCTACATCCCCCCCCCCCCCCCCCATTGTCAACATCCCTACTGTATGAAATTGTGACAGCTTAATACATATTTTGCTGCAAGTGTTGCACACTATTTGTTTTCCTCCTAGGATATGTTGTATTTTTTCATTCAGAGGGAGGTTTTCAAACAACACGATACTGAATTCAGGAAGACTAGGTTAAATTTAGGAGGTTTCTTTTCAATATTTTCCTCTTTCTGTGACTCACCTCAAGGGTTTTTGCCTTCAAAAAAACCCGGAACGAGAGCAGAGAGCTATAAGCTTTGACCCTGAGCAATTTCACCTAATGATTTGGTGTGAAAAGCTCTCGGCATTCAGAGAGAAAAATCGAGAGAAGAGCACTGTGCTCTATTAGTACAGTACATTACATCTGGGTGTCTGAACAGGACCACACATGGCATAGCAATATGGTTCAGGTTGCTGGAGGGTATCTGCAAGCCCTTAAAAAGTCTGAAAACACCTTCAATTATATAATTCTAAGGGCTTAAAAACATCAAAATGTCTTAAATACATACCATCACCATTTTTTAAGTTTCATTTTGATACAAAGATGAAATTCAATAGTTGTACTGACAGATTTTTTAATATTCAATAATATCTAGTCAAAGCAGAGATGCAAATTAAATAAGGCAATTGCCATGAAGATGGTTTCACCAGAAGATATGACCGGCAGTAGTGTCAGTTTTATTTTCTCAAGTTGTATTACATTACTTGCACTTAACAGTAAGTTTGACCCACATGTATGTTGACCCTTATAGAACAGGGTTAAAACATGCAAAACATAAACAAGTTTTCATCATTCATCCAGAATTTTCAAAGGCTATGTTCGATTAGAAACATCCTGTTTTTTCCAGCCTTCTTTTCTTTATTGGTTGTTAAATTGGTCTTAAAGCTGAAATCTGGGATTTCCCTGATCTCCCCGCTTTGTCTCTCCCTCTGGCAGCGAAAAGTATTTGAAACACTGGGCCTCATGCAGGAAGCGATATACGAACAAATTTTCTCTTATTTTTGTTCGTATCCACGATTTGTTCTTATTTTGTTAGTACCCATTGATTTCTGGGATTCACCAATGTTTTCTTATTTTTGCTCTTCTCTTAGGTAAGAGAAAATTTTACGAGTGGTCGAGAGCACTCTTACCAAGATAAGAAAAAAAACATCTCGTTTCACAGTCCACAAATTGTTTGTCCAATGCAAGGAAACATAAGTTTTAAATTTGAGGAACATAAAAAAATGATCAAATTTAGATTATTTTATGTTTTAGAGTAATTATAATGATTGGATTATTAAATTTGTGGGCTAAAGAAATACTATTGGTCCATTGATCCCAATTAAGACTATAAAAACCCTTGGATGATATTGCATGTGTTCAGCCTCTGAATGGCTTACATACTGCTCTTAGATGCTTTGGCCATCCAGGCCTTAAGCAGAGAACGTGTTTTTAGAGATCGCACAGATCTATTTGATGAGACGGATGAATGGCTGCTGAGCCGTTTCAGATTGCCAAGAGCGCCTCTCCAATTCTTGTCCATGTGCCAGAGTATTTGCACACGGCACAACACCTGCCCTTATATGGTGTTTGGGGGGGCGTTACCTATGCTAATAACAAACAACTGTCCTCGTGCCTCCAATTTATAATCAAGTGGGATTCATCATTAAGCACACCTGGGTAAGAGCAGATTTGGATGGTTAAGAACGTTTGGTGCATCTGGAGTTGACTTCTCTTATTTTTTCTCTTAACAGAAAATTAAGAGAAAATATAAGATAAATTTAAGAGAATGTTGCTGCATGAGGCCCAATGTTTGGACTACAACCAAACAACCATGTAAGCATTATATTATCAAAGAAGGTGTAGCAAGCAGTGTCGTTTGGCAATAACATTGCTTTATTATGGTGTAAATATTGTAGCCGCTAACATATCAGTTAGTTTGGCCAAAAATGATTTTCAGTGTAAGCTCTTTGGGTCGACTAGTATGCTAACTAGCTAGCGGCATTCAGATACCCTGAAGTAGAAGTGGATGAGGCAGGTTGAGGGAAAAGTGGGTACAACAAAAAGTACATTACAGCACTCCATCACAAAATAGCTCCTGGAATGCACTGACCATCACAAAATGATGATATCTACCAGTGTAAGAATATCCACAGGTGGGTTTTTCCTTTAAAAAGTCTTAAATTTGGCTTTCTGAAACCTCCAAACATTTTGCTCTGTGACTCACCTTTAGTGTTTTTACCTGCAGGAAATCCAGGAACACAGGCAGGGATGAGAGCTTTGAGTAATTTCAATGGATAAGTTGTTGTGAAAAGCTCCCATAGAGGTAGCTAGAGGAAGGATGGGCTGCAACAGAACAGTACATTACATCTGGCTTTCTGTTCTCCTCTGCCAGCTTCTGTGGCAACTATGCCTGTTGCTTAGCAACCTCTTAATCAATACCTGGTCCTCGCTGGGACAAAGCAGAACAAAGAGAGGAAAAATAATGGAGGAAGACTTAGCTAGCAGCGTTACATTACAAAAGCCGTGTCAACGCACCATTCATGTGTGCGTCAAATCACTGGCGGTCACCATTAGCAGCACATAGCACTTGTTAGCTCATTGAATACATGTATAAGAGCGTTAGAGAAAAGCATTATACAGGCTGTCAGAACTGTCTGGATCACAAGGATGAGCCAGTGTGTGGCTGGCTGGATTACACATTTCCTAACACATATGGAGGAGGGTTTTCTGATTTGAATCAGCTCCATTTTGCTTTCTGGGGCTCCCTGAAGGAAAAAGTTTATTCTGTGAAAATCCAAAACCAGCAGAGAATTACCGACCCCTGCAATCTAATGTTGATCTGGATATTTGGTTAGATATCAAGAAACACGGGACTAGTAGTAGTAGTGTAGTAGTAGTAGTAGTAGTAGCGAAGTATTACTGTAATAGACCCATAGTAGTAGCAGTAGTACTAGTAGTGTAGAAGAATGGAATATTACTAGCTATGGGATGCGGCCCAGTAGCAGAGTTTGTCCTTGAGACAATCAGTAGTCTTTAACTGCAGCTGTGCTGTTTCCACAGTTATCAGAACAAGACAATGAGTTTTAGAAGATATTGTATGTAACTTGTCTCCTTAGAATGAAGTAATAACCTTGAAGCAGAGTACTAACCAACGAGATGTGCTGCTAAGGCTTGACTAATTACCTATGCATAGAAAGAGTATATAAGCTGCACTATTTTGTTTCCTCTTCTGTGACTTACTGACTGCTACCTGCTGTTTATGTAAGCTCACTATCTCGCAAGAATAAAGATACATAGCAAAGCCAAACAAACAGGGTGAAGACAAAGTTTTCTTCCACAGTAGCAGTAGCAGCAGTATTAACAGTAGTAGTAGTAGTAGTAGTAGCAGCAGTAGTAGTAGCAGTATAAACAGTAGTAGTAGCAGCAGTAGTAATGTAGCAATATTGTACTGTATGCCATCATGTTGAGTTCATTGTGTGAAGGACAGTGATTTCTCTGTGACTCAGATGGTTCAGAAAATCTGTCTGAGCAGCAGCAGAAATGACTGAAGAACTACAGTATGTCTACAGGAGACAGACCATCCTGCTGTAGATGCTGTTAACTCCTAAACCACCATGTAGGCACATGTATTTTTCATGCAAGTTTCAGTTTTTTCTCTTCACTTCATTTTTATATAAATTGTTATTTTCTTGATATTAAAGATTATCACTGCTGTTATGTCAACTCCTCACCTACTCTAGGTGATTTTCAAGTGGTTTATTTCATTTGAAGGTATTTGCAGTCCTTCGGATTGAACAAGAATCAACTGAGTGGTTAAAATAATGCGACAGCCCACTGCCACGTCCGTCAGATGTGCAGATGGACCTTGATTTTAAATAAATGTGCTCTATTAAAGCATTAATTTCTCTAAACTTGATTGTTGATGTCCAAAATGATCTTCTTATACCTTTAATACTAGAGATAAATTAAGGGGAAGATTAAGGGGAGATTTTTTAAAAGGAATTTAGGGTAATATGATAAATGAACAAAAGTCGATGTGGAAAGAAGATGTTGAGGCTCTAAAGCTGTGTTAAACACAATAAATAAAAGTACAGTGTTTTTTATTCTGTCTGATGATGTAGACACAAACCAAGTAGTGACATGAAGAAGATGTATTTTGTGGAAAAGAAAAAAGGTAAAATCGGGAGATTGACAGTTGAGAACTCGTCCTATAAAACACATCTGATTAAATTCCCTCATATGGTAAATCTCATTTTTTTCAAACGTCACACCTGCTTCATCCCGGTTCTCAAGAATCAGTGAAATGTGAGTGGGTGTGAGGAGGTAGGTGTGTGTGTGTGTGTGTGTGTGTGTGTTTGACAGGGAAAAAAAAAAAGTGTGTGAGGATGAGAGTGCAAGTGCAGATCAAGCGAGTTCAGGTATGCGAGTGCAGGTAAGTGAGCCAGAGCCTGCGTGTGTGTGTGTGTGTATGGGAGTGTGTGGGCAAACGGTGTCATACAGTACATCTTCCTGTGGGCGAGTGTGGGAGGAGCTGAACGACTGTCAGGTAAATGGTAACTAAGTACCCACTACACCTCCGAGGACATTATCTGACTTTTTATTTCAGCATATTTATCCGGCGCACTTTCACAGTTGAGCCAACCGACTGGACCGCTGACACCTTTAAGATAGGAGAGGTTTGATGCTGCGTAAATGCCACGCTTCCACACACACAAACACAAAGACGTTATACCAATCATCTACTCTGACATTTGATATTCAAGTGCATTAACAGCCAATACTTAAAAATACTAGTATTTTCAGTAAGTAAGTAATTTGTTTATTCCTAACATGTGAGCTGGGAACAATGTTTTGTAAGGTTTAACTGGTTTTGGGTGGTGAGAGAACACTAACATGATAGAAAAAAAAACGCTTACGAAAGAGACACAGACAGAAAGAAATCCATTATCGCATGTAGGAGGTATTAATGCACATGTAAGAGTGGGTGCAGCGAAAGTACATGAGGGTGGTAAGAGAATAAGCCTTGTGGCCGCAGAGTGCGCCCTGATCAACAGAAAGCTTCGATTTGAAATTTCTCTTCATGTTATTTGGCACAGTTTGGTGGAGGGAGGCTACAAACGACAGAGGGGATGTAGTTGATGTGCAACAGTTGCTGGGAAAACGTCAATGTTGCCATGACAGTAGCCTGCAGAGAATCAAATCACCATTTGAGCATTCCTGATTAAATGGTGCGTGGTGAGACATTAGCATAGTGATATGGACTAAATATAGCTTTGGGCATACTGTAGTTGATTTCTACCCCTGTGGTGGAAACCAAGCTGACACATAAAACAGATGTTAAAGGTCCCATATTCTACACTTTCCAGTGTTTTATTTTCTGTCTTGAGGTCCATTCAAAGCCGTTTGTGTGGCGTCATGTACCAAAAACACTCTCAATCCATTTTTACACGTTCATTTCCCAGCATCTCTCTGAGCCTTACCAAGAACAGGCTGTTTCTGTTGCTGTGCTTTTAAGGCTCATTAATATTAATGACCCCTCTGTTCTCCTTGGCTAACCGTTTCAAAAGTGAAATGTGAGACACTGCAGCCCAGCGCGACAGGTAGGGAAAACTCTCCGGTAATAAACAATGACAACCGCTCAACTGCTTTGAAAATCTATTATTTCTATTATATCTATCATCTATTATTTCTTACAAAAATGATAATGAGCGAACCTTTGTGACGCCACAAAGTTACGGAAGTCCAAGCTGCTCGTTTAGAGGCTCGCTTTTCTAATATGGATTGTGTGGATTTAGATGGCGACCGTGCGTTTTGATACTTTCACCATATTTAGACAGCACATCCAACTCCTTTATAACCAAAGAGGCAATGGGAATCCTGTTTTACACGATATGGGACCTTGAAACTGTTTCTGGGAAATCTTACATGTTTATTATGTTGCAGAAGTCCAACTCACCATTCAACGTATCCTAATTAAATTTCTGGATATACAGTGGCTACCGACCGACCGACGATGCCATCCATAGAGCCCCTGCTGTCGTGGGGCTAAAAATAAACTAGCATCCTTCCATCACTACATATAAAGGACATAAGGAGCACTTTTCAGTTTTCATTTTTTTCCGTCCATTGAATTCCATAGTAAAATTAGAGAAGAAAAAACACACTGATCATGCACCATTTGTACTTTGGTGTATAGTGATGGAGGGATTTTAGACCAATAATCCCAAAGCAACGTATTTTGAACTAATTTTGCAGCACAAGAATATTACAACCAAAAAGTCAAGGGGGTGAATACATTTTATAGTGACTGTACTCAACTCCAATGAATCCAGTAACAGAAATAATCTAATTCATATATTCCTGTTTGCTTGCACCTTGTTCCGCGTTCTTGACAAAAACTGTTAACTTTGACCTCTGTGAGAGTATTATTTGCTGAAGAAGAAATTGATTTTTCCATGAATACAGACATATAGCTGTCCCTTTTACTGAAGCTACCTCTTGAATTTCTATCCCTTCCACCTGTGCAGCTCATCCCAGTTGTGGTGCTCGAGTAACTGTTTAATAAGAAATTATTCCTGTTTCTTTTAGCTGCTTCTCACCACTTAAATCAATGTACTTTTTCATTGTATTCAGACAGAGAAAAAAACAAACCAACTCCAGGTGTAAATGAACTCAAGATGCACTGAAGATCTAATCATCCAAACCAGGTCAAAGAAGCATTTGGCCATTTTAACAACAAAGCGTAATTGCAAAACATCTACAATGCACATTAACAACTATAGAAATTAACAAATAGATCCAATCAGGAATGGCATGCAAATCACTTTAACATGTGGCTCCAAATCTGATGTATTTTTCATTCACCAAACGCAGACTGTGATAACTCTGGATAACCCAGTTCACGTTTTCAACGTGCAGTGTGGTGCACATAGCAAGGTTTCCATGAATGAAATGAATGTAAAAAATATCAAAGTATTGGCTTTTAATGCACTTGAATATCAAATGTCAGCTTGGCTAGTCTGCTGAGACTGGTCAAGCAACTACAAATAATGGAACAACTGAATTTTGTCAAAGACAGTAATATCTACACTACATAAGTATCACAAACACATATAAGATGATGTTATAACTATTTAGTTATATTATTATTGCATATACATTAATAGGCGCTAGCAAATCCTCATCTGATAATGTTATATCGACAAAAGACAGTGAAAGATCACAGTAATGTTAGCAACAGACCTATATTAGTACTTTTAACCTGGTAACTGAGCTACCATAAAACTTACGAAACCAAGATAAACAGACAAATTTGCCGTTATTCCAATTAGCTGTGAAACGTTTCACAGATGTTTGACTACCAACAAATTCCCTTTTGACTTTCAAAAGTTGGCTAACTTGCAACTCAATTTAGGCACTGGCCAAACATGATAATAAAGTTAATCAATGTAGACTATGGCCAATAAACAATAGGGAGACCTAGCGGCCAATAAGGAAAAGAGCCACATCTGCGTCGCTCAGTCCGTTCTCATCTTGGAGAGTCATATTCCAGTTTAGCACGCTTGCCTTCCTGAGTTTGTTTTTCCTTGGATTTTCGGTTGATGATGTGACTTTCTGTAGGTGGCGTTCTTTTCTTTCTCTGTTCAATCATGCTTGGTGAGAACCCTTAAGACTACCTCCAAACTGGTTTTACAGAAAGCAGCCTT
The DNA here is from genome assembly GCF_046629955.1 of Centroberyx affinis. Classification (NCBI taxonomy): domain Eukaryota; kingdom Metazoa; phylum Chordata; class Actinopteri; order Beryciformes; family Berycidae; genus Centroberyx; species Centroberyx affinis. The sequence goes on along the minus strand of NW_027280287.1, from coordinate 152,597 downwards.
GAATCCACTCATCCTTAATAGTCCAAACTAAATTCTAAGCAGACTTCACAGCACGGCACGTTGCACTTGACCTTTTCAGCAGGAGACACTGACAAATGTTCGGTTTTAATCCTTTTTGCTTGACATTTGTCATTATCATCATTACAAATTATTTGCAGTATCCCCCGAGGCATCAATTTTGAACCTCGTCCTTTTCTTTCTAAACATGTTCCCGCATCATTCAAACACACAACATCCACTTTCATTTTTATGCCAGCAGCTCAGCTATTTGCATCCTGCCGAGCCTTTAACCAGCACGATGAGAAGCAGTCATTTCACCCTTACTTGAGCACCGGCTCCCTGGGATCCTCACAAGTGATTCTGAGGTTTTACTGACTCATACGGCCCCTGACTATATCACATACCTTTTCATCAAATTAAAGTTTAGACTGAATCCTAACAGTGATTCTGCATTTTCCATTTCCCCCCCTGGGCTTTGGATAAGGCTATAAATCAGTGTTGTCTTTTAAGGCCATTTGAAAAACTCTCCTGCTTCTCTTATTGACTTTATGGGGGCAGTTTTACCTTATATAACTTTAGCATATTTATCATGTTTTTGTTTTTTCATCATTTCTTAATCTATTGTATTTTATTCCATTCTACTGATCTTTTCCATTCTACTTTGTTTAATTTAATCTTACTTGCTGATATATTTTTTTTCTACAAATCCCCTCCTCTTATGTTTTTGAAGAGCTAATTAAATAAAACTTGTTATTATTTACTTTTATCGGTCTGGTACATGCATGCCATCAAACAGAATCATCACAAAAGAAAGCAATCGCCTAATTCCCCTGGCAAGCTCATGTAGACACCCACCATACGGTTACAGTTATTTTTATGCTCAGGGTCTGATGCAAATCCCTGCAAATCCCTCTGGCTCAGAAAGCGGCATGACACACCATGCCTTGAGGCAAAATTCCACCGCAAAACAGAAGTCAGTCAAGTTATTCCCGTGAAGTTTACAGTACAATCAATGGGTGAATGTTAACTTTCTTCCGAAGCTAGAAAAGCAGGGAGGTTAGAAGAACTAAGACTTTAATCTGTGATGCCAAGTCATCTGGGGATGGAGTTCCTCCACTGACAATAAATGGAGACGGGCTCTGGGGGCCCCATGTCTGTTTGAGCTTTTACATTCAAACTGGAGAAAATACAGAGAAGACGGCTGGAGTGGCTAGTTTGGAGACTGACCTGTGTTGCTCTGGGTGAAGACGGCCAGGGTCTGCCCACCCACTGTGTGCATGGTGAAGGGGTGATCCTTAGGGACCTTCAGCAATGCAGCCTTCTCTCCCAGAGAGCTCAGGCTGGTCAGCTCCTCCTTCAGGGTGAAACACACCTGAGGAATACAGCAGTCCTTTAGACAACCTGCGCTTTACTTCATTTGTCAAGATAAGGTGAAATGAAATTAGATAAGATGAAACGTTATTGATCCCTGTGAGGAAATTGGGTCGTTGCAGCAGCCAAACAGTGATAAGATACATAAGAATAAAAATAGAATATAACATAACAAATGGGGTGGAATTTAACATAAAAGCTACATTTTTTCAACACTAGAATGTGTTAGGTAGAAATGTATGAATAATAAGTATGAAAAAATATGAATTACAGCATTAGGAGGATGTGCAAAATAAGAGCAGAAGAACATACTGACAGGAAAAAAATGTGAAAATATATAAAAAAATATGGAATGTATGCAGTATGAAATGAGTGAAAATTTCTTAAATTCTTATGCTGAATCAAATGTAAAAGGGCTTGAAAGATCTTAACCACCATTAGAAGTGTGCAAGGAGAATGTCACTCCCACTAACCCACAGACTTTAACTTGTAGCCTACTACAAAGTATTATGTGCAGTAGGTGAAGCAGGCTCACCTCTGCTTTGCCTTGTTTCCTGTCAAGCCAGACAGGATAGAAAATATTTATAATTTTCATGATAATCAGATGGATGTTTCAAGCATGTTCCCACAATGCTACAGTGTCATGTCTTAAAACTGCAGGCTGTTCAATTTAACACTTCAATAAGAAGATTGAATAAGGTATATGCATACTTTACAATTGTAAGCTTCCCAACTTCTCCCTTTTCTGTGGCTTTTTCCCATTGCTGAGATAAATACTTGGGAACCTGATGGAGATAAAACCACAAAAGTGGTTAGGTAAAGTTGTGGGATATTATCATAGAACAGGTAGTTTACACACACACCCACACACACCTTAGCCCCTACATGTTCCGTTCTCATATGAAGAGCGCGTCAAGCCAATCTCTATTAAAAAATCTGACAGTTTAATTGAAATAAGCTCCTGAGCTTTATTGTGTTATACTTGATGATTTTTTTCTTAACTGTACGTGAATTTATTTTCTGGCTGAATCATTTTCATGTAGCCTAGTTGTTTTTAAGATACAGCGAATAAATTAAATCAACCAATCCAATCAATGCTGCCTTGTTTATCGCAAAAGCACACACAACACACCTGGTAGAGCTTTTACGAATCATTTGGGGCAAATCTTCAATTCGGCACGTAACAGCTATATCTAATACACCAAGTAGCACTTATTTCAATAAAATGTCAACTTTTAGAGTTCGTTCGGCTGTTAGCCTATTCACTCCATCTTCTTCTACCAAAACACACCGTGGAGAGTGGAGGCGAACAGGCTGAACCGTTTCTAAAAGTAGATTTTACTGTACTGAAGGGTTGCTTGATGGATTATATGTATGCCGAATTTACCAGACGACTGTGAAGATTTATAAACTCTGAAGTCATATTCTACCAGGTGTGTGCGTTTGCCGATAAGCAACATTACCATCAAACTGCCAGATTCTTGAATGGCTTGACGTTACCAACCGGGATAGAAGGTTAATTTTGGGCGAACCTTTACAAGCCATACACCTTGACTTTGTTTGATTCCAGTTAGATTAATCTCCCCTTTGTCGGACATATTTGTGAATGTTGTCAGAGCTGTGAAACTCCGCAAGCTTCCCTTTCCACCTGTAAAGTAGACCGAGACTGACTTTTTCCCCGTTTTACGTCTCCAGTTACCAGCATCAAGCTAGACTGAATACAAATCTGTACTTCCTGTGTTAACTTTCAAAATAAAAACCCTTAAGAACGTGCATGTGCTGCAACGTTTTCGTGTATTACATAAACACCACAGTGAAAATGAAGAATATGTTTAAGGAGAAATTTGAAATATTGTCAAATACAATTGATTTTATCTCTTCAAAAAGTTGTTTTCTAGACCTCAATATTCATTATTCTTTTTTTAAAATTACAACTGTTGCGGCTTTATTTTGAAGACCAAACCGCCAGGCAATCTCTGGAAGTTTGACGAAGATATTTTTTTTCTTTAATTTTCAGATTTTTATGAAAGATAATGCGGAAGAGGATAAGGGCCATGTGAAAAATTTGAGTTCTGAGAAAAAAAAATTCACATGTGGCCCTACCACAAGATAAAATCTAGTGTAACATTGGAATTAAGTACAAAAAGCACTAACTTCATACATTTATGCAAGGAGAGAACATAGAAAAGATAAAACAGGAACAATGAGACAAACATAAATAAGGAGAAAAATTTAAATAATTTCAAAATATTATAAAAATACTTGTCCAAGTGATTTAAAAACAAAGTGAACATGGAATGAGGAAGCTCATTCAGTATGGAAATCTTTAAATGTTAATGCAAATTGGAAAATGAAAATGCAGTCCCACAACCTGTTTTCCCACATTTTCCACTCATTTTCCACTTGTTTATGCATTATTTGGACCAAAATTACCATTTAAATGCAATAATCCAATTTCTGTATGCACATTCGGAGGCAATATTAAAATTGTAGGCTATTGAAAAGGCATTTGACATTTCATTTTCAAAGACATGCCCCATTTTATGGTTAAGAGAGACTGGCAGCATCACCATGTGGATCTACAGCTAACCTGCAATCTTTCTCGTGCTGTTGCCAATAGTTCCTCTACTACCTAATTAAATACAGTAAGTAATTAGAAAAAAAAAAAGAGTACCTCTACTCAGTATCTCCTCCTGCAGCATATGATCCTGGAAAAATGAATGTGGGCTCAGCAATTAATGTGCATGACATGCTGCTGTCATGTGAAAATCTCAAATTGTAGTGTTTTTTTTCACTTTTTTCATATTCATATTTCATGTGCCCATGTATGTTTCATGACCCTCGAGCTCATTAAACCCATTATTATTGGAGAAATACTTGGGGATTGAAAAATAAGAATTACTGAAGCTGACTGTGGAGGAAATTACACTATTATACTATTATGTCTTTAATATCTGTACTGTACTCTCTTTGTATTATTATGAGAGCTCATCTCTGTGTGGAAATTTACAAACTGCTGTTGAGCACATGCCTTTGACCTGACCTGAGACAGATAAGACAGTGGCTAGTTGAATTGGTCCTTGTTTGCACTGGAAATCTTTTATCTCCGAAACCTGGCCATTCTATTCATCATGTATCAAGCATGATACCATTTCTCAGTTGAATGCTGTCTCTGCCTTCAGTAATTTTCTATTCTCCACCAGTTTGAGATAAACAAAAGTTCTGCCCAGAGATGGCCTTGAGTGTCCAGTACAAACTGGATTTTGTTATGCACCGAAACTTCTTATCAGAAGATACCTAAGATAGGGATGGGCCAGGCTTTCTGGGGATTCAGCCCTAAGACAGAGACAAAGGCTTGGTTTCTCGCCCTTTGCTGATCACACCTGTTGTGAATGCATCATGCCTTGCTTGCAAGCAATAAAGACGACAGAAAGACAACTTCTCATCTCCAAGTCTCTCTTATTACAGAAAACTTCCACCACATTGACATTTAGGAGGTAAGAACTATGATTAATCACAACTTCTCTGCCAAATAGACATTGTCCTCACAGAGGAAGATGGCAGTATATTTCCACAAGAGGGCAGCACATTTTCTCCCACTGTATCACAGCAGGTGACTGACAAATGAAATCCATCAGGCAGGTAAATGAGTGTCTTTGCCTGTGTGATCTTTTCCACAGTGACTTCTTTGAGCTTGATGTGGTGCACATGGTGGTGCTGGCAGAGCGTCTCCACAGCGGTCGTTTCACCCACAGCTGGAGGTCCAGGGAGGCTCATTCTAATTGGCTGCAGGAATAAATAGATAAACCAGATATGTGGTTTATGCATGAGTAATGACAGTTTTGGACTTGACTTACTTGACTTAAACCTTCTTTTGCTACCTGCCAGCTTACTTTGATTTCCTTCAAGTCTTGAAGCGTGGAACGTCTCCAGGTGTTTCTCAGCCTACCCTGTTTCCTCTTTCCCTGTGGATTGTAGTCTAGGGCTTGTCTTGTGATGTTATTTGTGTCCTTCCTAAGGGTGTGGCCTATCAATTTCCACTTTCTTCTTTTGATTGTGGTAGCTATGTTTTCCTGGATGGTATTCCTCCAAGGTTCCTCATTTGTGATTTTGATGGGACACCATAGCTTTAGGATGTAGCGTAGGCATTTGTTGACAAACACCTGTATCTTGCTTGTGAGTGCCTTGGTGGTTTTCCACGACTCAGAACCGTAGAGCAGGACAGTCTTCACGTTGGTATTGAAGATACGTAGCTTGGTGTTGTTGGAGAGCTGGTTTGATAACCAGATTGGCCGTAGTATCTTGAATGCCTGTTGTGCTTTACCAGTGCGTATAGCTCTATGTCCTTGTCTGCTCCATCCCTGCTGATATTGCTCCCTAAGTAGGTGAAATGCTCCATGTCCTCTATGGCCTCCCCCCTGAGTGTGATGGGATCGAGTATTTTCGGGTTTATTCTCATGGTCTTAGTTTTTCCCGTATTGATCTTAAGTCCAAGCTGCTCACTGCTATCCTGTAGTCTATCTGTCTTCTGCTGCATGTGTGTGTGGTTTTCGGAGACTAATGCTAGGTCATCTGCAAAATCCAAGTCCTCGAGCTGGGTGAACAAGGGCCACTGGATTCCTGTCTGTTGGTTTTGGGTTGTTCTCCTCATGATCCAGTCAATGGTGGCCAGGAAAATCATAGGAGAAAAGAGACAACCTTGCCATACTCCTGTTGTGATGGCAAAGGTGTCTGACAGCTTGCCCCTGCAGATGACATGGCCATTGAAATCTTGGTACATGTTCTTTATTAAATTTATGATTTTAGAGGGTAGACTATAGTGACCTAGGAGTTTCCACAACGTTTCCCTGTCCAGGCTGTCAAAGGCTTTTTCAAAGTCCACAAAATTAACATAAAGGGGGGCTTGCCTTTCTATACACTGTTCCACAATGATTCTAAGTGTGGCAATATGATCTGTGCATGATTTATCCTTCCTGAATCCAGCTTGCTCTTTCCTTAACTGCTTGTCCAGGGCCGATTATATCCTGTCTAAAATGATTCTACAGAAAACTTTGCTGGGGATGGACAGTAGCATTATGCCTCTCCAGTTGTTGCTCTCACTGAGGTTTCCTCTTTTAGGAATGGTGACCATTAAGCCCGTCTTCCATTCTGCCGGGATTACTTCCGTATCCCAGATCTTGTTAAGGAGGTGGTACAGAACCTCAGTGGTTGCTTTTGTGTCAGCTTTCAGAATGTCAGGGGGAATGTTGTCAGCTCCCGGTGCTTTGCCCACCTTCAGCTTTTTGATGGCTCTTGTGATTTTGTCCTTTGAGATCCTCCCACAGTTGACCTTTAGGGTTTCAGCTGATTCCATGCTGATCTCTGGTCTTATTTCTGGGGGAGGTCTGTTCAGGAGTTCTTCGAAGTGTTCTCTCCAGCGGTCCAGCTGTTGGAATTCCTTGGTGAGGACTTTGCCCTGTTTGTCTTTTACTGGTTGGCTGGCGGTCCTGTTCTTCCCTGCCAGTTGTCTCGTGATCTTGTAAAGTTCTTTCATGTTCCGCTCTCTAACTGCCACTTCTGCCTCACATGCTAGTTCGTTAACATGTCTTCTCTTATCCCTTCTTGTCTTGTTGCACTTGTGCTTGAGGTCCCTTCTTTCCTCTATGGATTGCCAAGTGTCATCCGAGATCCAGTCTTTTCTTTCCCTTTTAGTATACCCCAAAACATGTTCGCATGTTTCTGTGAAGGCTTTCTTGCAGTTCCCCCATTCTTCCTCAACCTCTCCTGCTCCTGCTAATACAAGAAATCTGTTTTTCAGTGTGAGCCCCGCATCCTGCTTGACCTGTGGATCCCTTAGCTTTCTGATGTTGAACCTTCTCTGTGCCCTACTACGTGCCCTCGTCTTAGCAGTTAGCTTTAGTCTAAACTCCCCTATCAGCAGGTGGTGGTCAGAGTCGATTTCTGCTCCCCTCTTTACCCTCACATCGAGGAGTAGCTTCCTCCATTTTCTTGCTATGGTTATATGGTCAATCTGGTTCTCTGTGTTTAGATCGGGAGAGATCCATGTGGCTTTGTGTGTGGGCTTGTGTGGGAATAAGCTCCCTCCAATTACCAGTTCATTGAAGGCACAGAAGTCCGCAAAGAGAGTTCCATTCTCATTAATTTCCCCAAGCCCTTCTGTCCCCATGGTACCCTTCCAGTTCTCGTTGTCCCTCCCCACCTTGGTATTCATGTCTCCCATGACTATCTGGATGTCTCTCCTTGGGGTCTTCTGCATTGACGCTTGCAGTTGTTGGTAGAACTTCTCCTTCTCTTCAGTTTCAGCCAAGTTTATTGGTGCGTAGCACTGGATGATGGTGATATTTCGACCCTTGGATGCAAATCTAGCAGTGATGATCCTGTCTGAAACTGGTTCCCACTCAAGAAGGCTTCTGGCAGTGACTTTGGAGAGAATTAAGCCAACACCCTGCATATGTGGATCCTCTTCTCTCTCCTTCCACGAGTACAGAAACCTCTCTCCTGTGGCTGTGGTGACTTCCCCAAAGGTGTTCCACCTACATTCGCTAACTCCTATTACACTGACATTGTATCTTCTCATCTCCTTGGCTAGTTGCACTAGCTTCCCTGCCTGATATAGAGTTCTCACATTCCAGCATCCCAGTCTGGTCTTGGACTTGAACTGGAACAGGCTTTTCCACCCTTGGGATTCCCTAGGGGTTTGGCCCAAGGATCTCATCCGTCCCTTACTAGGGTGGCCTGCTTGATTCAAGTGAGAATAATTGCTTCCAGTTTCGGTTTCAGTAATCTTGGTTTACGGCTGGGTGGGTGATTGGCCCAAGCAGTCGGGGGTGGAGTTGACCTGTTAGTCCCCTTCCCATGCCTAGGTCTTCCAAGCAAAGGATTACAGCCCCACTCCACATGGGGCCAGACATTACAGCATTGGGTTGTGTACAAGCCGTCCCGGCACATCAAGCCCGGCCAACTCCTGCTACTGTATGATGAAAGCACAGGTGCTGACATCACCAATAGCACGGGATGGATGACAGTTTTGGCCTGGACCCAAAACAACCTTTATGCCCTATTAATGTGTGAGTTTCATAGTTAGAGTTGCATATTTCTTAGTTGCAGCACACTTACCAAATCCTGGGATGTCAACAAGTGTGTGCAAGAGTTATAAGGCAAGTGTTGAACATGGTACTATTGACATGGTGATACACTAGGCAATTATTAGAACCCTGTAGATGAGCAACACTATCACTAACAGGCAGCAAAGTGAGATGAAATCTATTCAGATCCTGGCAGCAGTGGGCCTATGCTGCTATCAGATTGAAACAACAATTTTGGAACAACTCTTGATCACTCTCACCCAGCAGAGTTACTGGAAAAGCTGCCCAGTGTATTGATGACCTTCTCAAAGGAAAAGGTCACCCCAAAATTACATGAAAATTCAGTCATTATTTACCCAAAGGTTGTAGGATCACCAAACACAGAGTGAGTTAGTTCACAGTTAGTAGTTCTATCTCAGCCTTCTTACAAACTATTAAGTTACACTTTTTACAGCTCAAGAAACACATAAAATGTCCATCAAATTTCTTTGTAAGTATTTTGCAGCCAAATGATTGCACTGTGGGTCCAAAAGTCCAAAATTCCAGTATTTACCTCATTATCTCCTATATTTTCCTCACTGACAATGCTCTGGTCACCCTACGGTAGCAAGCAGCGTCTTCCGCCAGAAAGCTGTACGGTGCAGTGCGACCAGAGCATTGCCAGTGAGGAAAATATACTGTAGGAGATAGTCTATACTGAACTGTTCAGAGGCTTCATTACAGCTCTACCCGTTTTTTTTCTCCAGATTTCTGTGGTTTTTGAAGTTGGGATGAGGCCTTCTCCTGCCGTAGTCTCTCTCTGTTAGTGGAACATCTGATTCATCCTGAGGAGATGAAATATAATTATGTTGGCTGTGTTTTATGCACAGGACAAGTGGACACTAGTATAGATAACTTTAATGCAAGCTCACCAGATCTTTGTCACCTATCAGAGAAGAAAGAGTTGTATTGACAGTGACTGACATCCAAACAATAATTATGTACAGCTGTTGGTAGGTTTATTAACATTTGGATTTCTCTAACAAAACAGCTAAGTCAGATCAATCAGTTAAATCAACATTAATAAAGCAGCATTCTAAAAGATAAACCCTTTAGCCTATGTATCCCTGAATGTCATTGATAATATCATCACAGTGTATCAGTGGAGTGTAGCTCTACTGCAGGTGCATGCTGGGATGAAGTGCCTCTCCAGCAGTAACATGATATTGGTGCTTCAGTCTGGGCTGCATCAGCATTTAGTTTGAGTGTCGCCCCTTAGGAGAGATTAGATAATACAAGATGTAAAAATGTTTCTTTAGTTTTTTGTATCATTGTGACTAAAACATTACCAACAGACACTTAACATGAGCATCCTCCACTGTGTCTGATTTGTATGTATTGCCACCTTGTGGTTGACTTGGCTCCTTTATGGAGGACAGAATCGGCCATAATTGGAAATAAATGATTCAATAAATAAACCTATAAATAAATACAAAAATAAATACATGTATCAAATAATATGCCAAGGAATCAATCTCAATGTCAAAAAATAAATGAAAAATAAAAGTTAAAATAATTCAGTAGATAAATCAGTAAACTGATGTGTAATCAACATAAAATACATACATTTCCTTATTTTATTTATTTCTCTACTGATTTATTTCTATATTTACTGCATCATAATATGCTAATAAGATGTTCCAAGGTGTAACAATCAAACTAGTTCACTGACCGCTGTGACTGAAGTTATTGATTATTGTCTCTATGGAAAAGCAGGTAATCAGGGGAAGCATCGTTCTCCTCTGCAGTAGCAGCCAAATCTCTTAATTATCTGGATATTGCAGCTTTAATCGTGGCTCCCATTGGCCTGGCCAGGCTTCTTGGCAGTAACCAGCTTATAGCCTAATTCTTCTCAGCAGCGGCCAACTTGTTGCCTAACTGTGTGTGAACTTTGTAGCAGACAAAGTTGTTTTGTTGTCAGCCAAGTAAGGCAAATCCAACCGAGTAAGGCACTACGACAATGATGAACCAGCAGTGTGTTACACATCACCCACATGTGTTTGACTGACACATATACAGACATAAATAAATAGGGAAATATCTTACTATACACTATATAGATTATTTTTCTTACTTATATTACTCATTTATTTATTTATGCTCACTGTTATTTATTTATGTCAAAATTTATATGCATGTCTATTTGACATTTAGGCCTATTTACAGTATGTCTGTATTTTAGAGAGATTTAATAGATTTATTTATTCATTTATTCCTAATTATGGCTGATTCTGTCCATCATTTCTGTCCTTGATATGATTTGCCTGACCTATTAAGGAGAAATCCAACATCAGGTAAGTTTAAGTCCTGCACATGGGTGCCGGGGAAAACACGAAGGATCCATACTAAGCCTTTTCCCCCTTCATATAGGAATATGGTGATAAATTATACTATATACATATTTTTATCATTACCTTTACAATTTTGAGATTCTCAAAACAAGGAGCCAGTGAAACCAGTGCAATCCGCTGAAACACTGCAGACTCTTCCATGGCACAGCACATGCTTGCTTGGACTATTGTCCTTGGCGAATATGGTGATTCTGATGCTAACTTTGATTACAACAGGCAACAAAGCCTTTTGGTAGTAGCTGGCACTTGATGAACCACACGGAGCCGTATAATTTCCTGTGCTCCAAACGGATCATTCGGCAGTGTGACCTAGAAGAAGCCAGTCTCGATCTGGCCAAATCTCTCCAGCACAAAGATTGCTTTCAGAGAGCGGCGAGTGTTCGCTGCCAGCTCGCCGGCCATCAGCACATTCACATATCCAGCTCAGGAGAGAGAAAGCTCTCGGCCACATGAAGGAGCGGCCTCTGAAGAGCTCCGACTGCTGGCCGCAGCTTATCGGCCTCATTGGATTGTGTTGAAATTCCTGGTGGCATGATGACTGGTTGTGTGTGGGGGGTGTGTGTGTGTGTGTGTGTGTGTGTGTGTGTGCGTGCACTTAGACAATGACAGTAACTTCCAAGCCCAACTTCCTCTTATTACCAAAGTTTGGCTCCTGTGAATCTGCAGAAACGACAGAAACCCATTATCAGCCCTCTAACAGCTGAAAGATTCTGAAATCCTTTTTCATCGCAGATAAAATTAACTTGGCAGTGGATGACTAAGGGTTTTGGCTTTCCTCTCAAGGTCATCTTCACATTGAGGTTTGCATTTTGTTGCCCACGCTCTGAGTGTACCTCAGCGCTGCCGGGGCCAGACTGGGACGATGAATCAACCACAGAATGAAATGCCTCTACCAGCTCCCACTGACACGCCCTAACCTTCAGACAGAGAGGAAAATATTCTCACAGTAATAATGACATACAATCATTTGGACAGCAACTGTCTTATTAAAAAGAGTATCCATCCAAAGCCTAGATGCATATGAAACTCAATAGCAATAGCAAGCAATAATGTATGAACCATGATTCACACTGTGATAACTTTGTATGTTTTCAGTTGTTTGAAGCACTTTTTTTTATACAGAAGATAATCATTTGTATACAAAGGACTGTTGCCATGGTGGTGCTCAATTGGCAGATTGGGCCTGTCACATGGCAAAGCAGAGAGTAGAGGAAAGCGAGTGAGACACCACACAGTCTTCCTCTGGAGTTACTGCATAGCAATGTGAAGACATTCACAATGCTTGCCAGGATAGCGGACCCTCAGAGAAAAGTCCTTCACCGTTATCCAATAAGCACGCAGAGAGCGAGGAGAGGAATATGTGTTCGCATAAGGAGATTTTTAGACAAGTATTTCAGATCCATTGTCTCTTTGTCTCTCTGCTGAAACACATTGGATTTTCTGCACCAATAAAGACAGTCCATCCATCATCCAGCTTCCGTCGGCCTCCAAGTGCAGCTGAATTTGCTCTTCAGAGATTCAGAGATTTACCAGTTAACAGAGAGCGCTACTGAAGTTAACAGCAATTTTCACTTCCTTGTATTTCTAAATTGCAAACCTCTGCTTATGTGTCAGCTACAGTGCCGACTGCGGAGACTACACCAAGCACATGCTGTATATCATTACACTGCAATGTATCACCATAGCAAAGGCTCCTACTGAATATTTTATTTGACATCGTTTTGTTCGTATAAAGCCTGCGTTTATGTGTCCTTGGTTAACTAGAAATGACTGTCTGTCCAGTGTATAAGCATGACGCAGATTAATGCACTTCTTAAATGGATTCTGATTAGGATGATATAGTAGTCAGGTATCTGCACAATGGCATGACTCAGAATTCAAGAGGCACCATATGCAAATGCAATCACATTATAAGCCTGATGCGTCCCGACTGGCTTTGAGAAAAAGCTGAATGTTCCACAGGATTAATGATGTGGCGTAAACTGACTTGTAGGTACAGAACGGTGAGCTGTAACCTGCCCATAAGAAGTGAATGTGTATTGTGGATATAGATACTGACTGTGGGGCCCCTCAGGTGGAAGAGGCATAACAGGTTCGGTCAGGCGTAAGGTTTTTTATGGACCACCTGACAGGTTTCATGTCAGTCTGTCTGTCGCTCACATGCTCACATCGCTCACATCAGCGCAAGTTCCAGCAGGAAGACGATCCCTTTCGCCCACCGGGTCTCTGGCTCATCATTATTGTCATCCAATGAAGACTCTTGGCAATGAGCTGGGGCTTTCATCAGAAAAAGTTCATCATCAGAAGTTGATTTATAGAGTTTGATAGGATTTTATCTCCTATGCTAAGCTCCTATGAAAGCTCCTAGCTCCTATGAATGCATCAACGCAAGACAAGACAGGAGCTCTTGTCTCATAAATTTTAATGAACATCTGGTTTTGTGCATCATCATCATTTTGTGTCTTCTCTGATTGAACTGCACTCTGCTACCTTCTGTCTCTGCCTATAATGTTTTCTATCCTAAGATTTAGACAGAGTAACAACTATCTACCAGCGTCTTATTCCTACTGGTGGACATCAAGATAAATTCTAGGATCTATGATAAGTCTAATGTCATTGCTTGGATTATACTTATTACCTCTTGATCAGTAACCAGGGAATTCAAATGTCAAGCGTGATATTTCAGGTGATTTCTCAGACAGCACTGGTCTGATTTGACAAAACGTAGGGAGGATGATGCAACTTTGAACTGTGTTCCAGCATTTAGGAAAATACACTGATCGGCCAGGTAGAGGCGCTATAATTAAAAGTCAAAATTTCAAACTTTGAGAGGCCATAACTGCTATATCACCAGTCTAATTTTGATGAAACTTAGAGGGGTGATGCATTTTGTTACTGATTGGTCCAAGGGGTGCCTGCATCATTTGTGGGAGAAGACATGCTTACACTGAAAAATTGGTACCAGCCTCCTGTAAGCGTTCGCTAGGAAATGTCAGGGAATGAAACCATTTTCTTTCAAAATCACATACAAGTCAATGCAACAGTTAATTACTTGTTCTCTGTGTTAGGGTTAAGGTTAGCCCTAACCCTAACCCTAACCCTTAAGTAAATGGGATGGCTTACATGTCATGTTTAAATAAATTGAGTAATCCCTAGACCTGCCAGCAAATGCTAACAGAAGGCTGGCGACAACTTTTCAGAAACTAAATTCTGGGGTCAAAAATGTTTTAATACCCTAAGCGGGGGCTTGATAAGTGATCAATAGGATTGGCTTCTATAAATCCTGGACCTTCCTTTTAAGACAAGTCAAGAACGACGTTGTGTACATGGTGAAATTTCTGTACTCAACATCCATGAACACCCATTCCAAACCCTGTTGCCTACAGCAGCTCCAGCAGGTCAGGAGGTTGGTTCTGTCAAGCTGAGCCCTGAAGCCTGGAGCCTGCGCCATCTTAGATGCTCTCCTTCATTATTATTAAATACAGTATTTCCAATGGCTGCTCTCATGTTTCCCTTTCAGTCATCAGCCAAGCATGGGGATCTAAGGTTACCGTTTTGATTAATTCATTATGTTGACTTTCTGCTAGACTAGTGCAATTAATTATTGAATGAATAACGATGAATAATGATAACATGCCCTTTTTACATGCAAAGCCATGATCCAGATTTTTGTGAGACATTATTAATCTGAAGCCAACCGATCTATTTTTTATTGATTCTTTAAAATAAAAACATAGCTGAAGGCTTTTTAAAACCTTTATTGATTCAATTATGGTTTGCAGCAACACTCTGCTTCACATTCATACAGTTACACACATGCTTGTGCTTGCGTCTTCTAACTTTCACTGTGATTAAATGATCACTGATGCAAGTGAGATAGAAAATGATTTCCGCTGCATTTCTTTGGTGTGCTGACTCTATCACAGTCAGAGATCAGGCCTTGGGGATTTGCTTTCTCAAGCCAGTTGACTCTTCCAGGACAAAAGTGAGCATGTTAGTTGACACACACTTATGGAAAGCACGTGTCCTTTGGCCCTCACCCTCATTCAGTTTAAAGCCATCAACAAACACTGAAAGGTTATGTGTATGAATATACATTCCTGCTGTAGATTGTGTGGGTCTCTTACCTGGGACATAAAACAAGCACTCTCACTTTCCTAACAAGAATACCATGCAGATGTAAACCCTGTAGCTTTCAAACTTTAGCATGCAACAATATGACAGGGGAAAAAAAATCTATGAATTTCTATAATATAATATTTGAGTAATCAATTTTGATGAAATTATATCAGTGAGCATTAAATCATGATGTGGACAGGGGTGAAAATGACTAAAACATCCTACTCAAGTAGAAAAACTGTTACTTTGCTGATATTTGTTGAATACTTTGCTGAAGTAGAAGTAAAAGTACTGGAGTAAAAATCTACTTCAGTAAAAGTAAAAATTAGCTAATCTAAAATGTCCTCAGAGTAAAGGTTACTGAGTTACTTTTTTAGAAAAAAGAACATTGTTAGATGTGATCTTTCCCATGCAATTCTAACAGGATGAGAGGACAGAGTTCAAACTAGATTATTTTAATTGGAAAAATTAGAATTATAAAATAAGGTGCAGAGACAAAGTAAAGCCAGATTACTTTTCTCACTGTGAATGGCTTTGCAATTTGTCAATTTACAGTTGTCTAGTTTCTGTTGCTTATGGAGAGCCAGACAATTTGTATTCTGTAATGGATGTGATGTAAAATGTAGTGAACAAGTACATTACTTCAGTGAAAACATCCTTAAATAAAAGTAAAATTAATGAAAAATACACAAAAAAGTACAAGTACACAAAAAAGTCTACTCAATTACAGTAACATGAGAAACTTCCACCCTTGGATGTGGAGTAAGGTGTGTGGGTGGTCTGACTGGGCTGATGACTGGAGGGTCTCTGGTTCAGATCATCAAATATGGGCTGGGAAAATGAATGAGTAATGCTCTCCAGCTGCCCTTGAGCAAGGCACATAACCTCTGATTCACCCAGTGGAGCTGTTCAGCTGCCCACAGCAGACTGTGTTTGCACTGGGCAGCTTCCAGGCGTGAATGTGTGCAACTGTATGAATATAAAGCGGGCGCTAGGCTTTAGAGTCAGCAACGCCCCGCTCTATTCTATTCTACACAGTCTTATTTAATCATACTTTCTCTTTTTTTTATTCCAATACAGTGAAATTGCAGCAATGCCCCAGCTGGTTTGGTGGGCTACAGTACGTGTGGGAAGAAAAAGTCATGAATGAATGTGCTGGGCCCGGGTATTTAAACACCGAGTACAACACACTGCAATTTTCTGTTTTAGAGGGCCGTCCAACAAAAATAAAGCCGGCATCCAGGCTGGCTTCCATTCAGAGCAGGGAGGCTCAGTGGACACAAGCCCCAGACAGAGGCACAGACACCCTGCCCCGCATCACTGGGCATGGCCCGCTGCTCTCCATGGCCTAAGCCTCTGTTGTTTCAGGAATTTTACATCGGTTTCGCCACCATCATCACCGCTCTACTGTGACAGCTCCATCTCTTTATTGTCAAAACCCCACAACTGCCTGCCTTTTAACAGCCTGTAGTGGATGATGTAATCACTACTTGCAGCTATAGCCTGACCACGGGCCTTCTCATAGACAACTGAGCTAGACAGTACTTTGGTCATTTGAAATCACACAACATAGGAATACATTGGAATACTTTTTTATTTCAATTAGTAATCCGCAAGATCCTGTTTTTTCAGCTCGGTGCTCATTTCTGCACTGCTCTTCTCAGAGATCACCTGTCAATCAAACAGTGTGGGCGGGACTGTGACGTCTTCATCCTTGGATTTTCTGTTGATGCAGCTTGAGTTTCTGTAGGTGGAGCTCTTTTCTTTGTCTGTTCAGTCATGGTGGCTATCACAGCTCATGCTTACTACCCAGTTCTTCTATTTATTACAAACAAACCGGGAACATAAAACGCGTCACCTCCTGTGCGGCAGGGGGAAAGACCTACCAGACAGCGGGTGTCTAGAACAGACAATGGAAAACCTTTCATGACCTGGGGATGGGTTGAATCACTATCAATGATAGAGAGTGGCAAAATAGACATTTATTTACACAAAGATGTCGTAGATTGTTACTTTCACCCACTACAGGAGTGAGTGTTTACAAAATGAATGCAGAGCCCAGAGTGTAAATTGACCATTATTGTTAGCGCAGCGGCACAATAGTGCTGTGTGTTTTTTGTTGTGGAGTGCCAGTGTGATTTAAAGCTGCTGACAGCACCAGACGCTTACACTGCACTAGGCTCTAGCTGGCTCTCTCCCTCCATCATTTGTATGGATGGGTACAGCCTGTCTGCCTGCCTGACAGTCAATCTCTGCCTCTCTCTCCCTCTTCTCTCTCTCTCTCTCTCTCTCTCTCTCTCTCTCCCTGCTGCCTTCCTCGCTGACACTTATCTC
Source organism: Centroberyx affinis (assembly GCF_046629955.1). NCBI lineage: Eukaryota > Metazoa > Chordata > Actinopteri > Beryciformes > Berycidae > Centroberyx > Centroberyx affinis. Next base: position 135,298 of record NW_027280287.1, on the reverse strand, counting down.
AACTCCTCTTCCTCCTCTCTCTATTTCTGGCAAATGTTTGTCTCTCTCCCCTCTTCTCCTCTGTCCCACCTTGCCAAAGCTCTCATGAATATTCATAAGAACAAATATAAAATGTATACAGGTAAAAGCAAGTTTATATACACGCATATTTACTGATGTACTTTCACAGAAGACAATGAATCGCAATGAAAAATCACACAAAAAAAATAAAACTTTTCACTTCACTTCACGTTTTTTTTTTATAAAGCAGTATTCTGTTTGACTGGCTTGTTATACCTCCCATTAAAACCTAGGGACCCAAACTCTATAAACACTGGAGAATCGCCTCGCAAACAGTAAGTGTCTGATGTCCCAGAACTGTTTACAACTCAGCAATAGAAAATCTGAAATAGTTGTATCAGAAATCTTCTTCTAAATATTGCGGATCTCTCCTCCAACACAAAGCCAGTGGCCAGAAACTGAGGAGGTGGATGAGTTTTGACAGTGACAGACAGTAGTGCCGTCTTGCTTCCTACAATTGAGAGATATCATCATCATATCGGTTTTTTTTTCTTCCTAAAACACATTTTTGTATACTTTCATGTGTTTTGGATTCTGTTTTTCCTATTTTATTGTAAAGTTTACTGTTCTTGTTGTTATGCCTTCCTGTAATTCACTTTGTAAACTGCTATATAAATAAACCTTATGATGATGATGATTGTGATGATGACAATTAACAATAATAATAATGATTATAATAATAATAATAATAATAATGTTATATTAACCTTTATCACTCTTAGTCATGTGAGACATGAATACACAAAATCGGCAGCAATTTTCATCAGAGGAGAGGAGAGGAGAGGAGAGGAGAGGAAAGGAAAGGAAAGGAAAGGAAAGGAGAGGAGAGGAGAGGAAAGGAAAGGAAAGGAGAGGAAAGGAGAGGAGAGGAGAGGAAAGGAAAGGAAAGGAAAGGAGAGGAGAGGAGAGGAGAGGAGACGAGGAAATGATATTTGCTGTAGAATAAGTCATTTACAGAACGGGGTCCTGGTGTCCAGAGATGGACAGAAAACACCAGAACACAGAAAATGGAGATGCACATTCATAGGCTTGTCTCTTTTTAACATGGGAGTTCATTGACCTGTAGCGACATTACACACCCACAAATGTGTACATTCTCTCTCTCTCTCTCTCTCTCTCTCTCTCCCTCGCTCTCCCTCTCTCTCTGTCTGTCTCTCCTCTCTTTCTGCCCCCCCCCCTCTCTCTCTCCCTCTCTCTCCCCCCCTCAATTTCAATTTCAATTTGCTTTATTGACATGACAAATACATTCCTGTGTTTTCCTAAGTGAATGGATGAAAAAGATAATCAATAAAAGACATTAAATAGATTTCAGGGAAAACAAAACAAAGAAATAAACATAGAAACAAAAAGAGTAAAACACCTAAAGTGAGCATGTCTCTGTCTCTCGCCATTCTTATGTCTAATTTCTTTGTTACAGCAGATAGATATGGAAGTGTGTGTGTATGTGTGTGTGTGTGTGTGTGTGTGTGTGAGAGAGAGGGAGAGGGAGAGAGAGAGAGAGAGAGAGAGAGAGAAAGAGGGAGAGAGGCCCCAAACAGTACCTGTATGTAGAATAATCCTTCAGTGTGGTGAACACATGTGTCTGCAGAGAGATCTAGCACCTCTCTGTCTACCTTTGTTTCAGAAACACTGTTGTGGTGTTGATGTTTTGCTCCATCCACAACATTCATTTTTTTTTTTTTTAGGTCAGAAAGCATAAGATTGTTTACCATATGAATTTGTCAGGCCTGCCCTGTATTTTTCCCAAATTAGTGGGAAAAACATTTGAAATTAATTTAGCATTTAGTCAGGCTTGGGCTATATCTTGAGACAATAATTATACAACTAACATGGGAGTGAGCAAAAGTGATATTAGGGCAGTTGATGCTCCTTTCCCTTGGCACAAAATGATGAAAAATATGCCTAAGAATGTCCATGCCCCAGTCTTTACTTTTTAACACATTTATTTTCCATCCAGTAGGCTACCCGTTTTCATGTTACTGCCTAGTGTTTTTATTCATGATTTCTATACTTCTCCTAGTTGGTTGTACCCTATATCATATTCCATACTCTTTGCTCTGTGCATTTCGTGACATGTAGAATATTCCCGGTCTTCTTTTGTACGTGCTTGTGTTTAATAGAAAAAAAAAATACTTTTCTCTTCGTAATTTCCCGAACATTTCCCAAAACCCCGTTTCCAATAGGAGTCCAGCTGCCCTTTCCCTCGGCAATTTCCGGAACATTTCGCGAAGCTGTGCTCGTGTTCGCCGCCTCGCCGCCGCTCCCCCCGCTGCTCCCAGACTGCTTTTATGTCTGGCTGCTCGGCCGGCAGGGACCATGCGCGGTCGCCATATTACCGAGCACTCCTCCCCTCCCGTCTCGTCACAGACCGACAGCAGCGGTGCAGGAGGCGTACCGACACAGGATAAACGCTACCGCTGGGGAGGAGTGATACAGCAAAGATTGGACTAAAAACGAAGACTCGACGGAATGGATTAAGCCTTTTTACGCAACTGTTCTGTGAACGTATACTTTTTGGCATCACCGTGCACCGGATAAAAGGTTGCTTGTTTTCGTTTTATTCCCTTTGAGCAAATTCAGCAGCTAATGCGACTCACCATAGTCTGTGTTTAACTAGCCGGTGATGGAGACTGTGGCAGCTAGCTAGCTGACGTTACTTTTCTGTCAGTCTAGCATTTAATATACACTGCACAGTGATTCTGCTTAAAGGACGAGTGATTATTTCAGTATAACATCTTATTACACTAACCATGAAATGTTAGCTTGTGTGTAACAAAGGCGCAAACAGCTAACACAGGTAGCTAGCCAGCTAACTACAACTGGCAAGCTCATCAGCTGACGTTAGCTCGCTACGCTAGCGGCCACTAGCTTCCTCTGCCGCGCCAACACCGGAGAACATTTAATCGTCTGAGGAAGGGTGGAAATAGCGGCACAACTTTGCTTTATATTTGAGGAGAGCCATCCAATACTTGGTTCAAATATTTATTTTTGAGTCGTGTCGTCTGTTGACTGTAGCTTTGTCAAAACGGCGGCGTTAACGAACTGCAACGTTACTGGATACTACTGTCAGAGACCAACTACCCCCCGGATTCTCTCAAAATGCATCATCCGGACCCTGCAGGAGACTCTGGCAGTGTTAGAAAGATGGCGCACCCGGCAGTCTTTCCTAGAAGGGGTAGCAACACGGGCAGCGGGAGTGGCTCCACGTTGTCAACACCGGCAAACTCGGTGGTCAATAACAGCCACGTCCCGGTCGATGATTATCAAACCTCCCTGTTGATTCAAACCCAACCTCCGGCCGGTTCATCCTCCCCTGGTCCCCAGCATCCTCCCCCCCACAGCCTGAATCTGCACTCCCAGCCCCAGCCCACACAGTCGACAGGAGCTCAGATGAAAAAGAAGAGTGGCTTCCAGATTACTAGTGTGACTCCAGCACAGATATCTGTGAGCACCAACAACAGTATTGCAGAGGACACAGAGAGCTATGATGACCTGGATGAATCCCACACAGAGGACCTGTCTTCCTCAGAAATCCTGGATGTGTCCCTCTCCAGAGCCAATGACATAGCAGGAGCAGAGAGAAGCTCTTCTGAGGAGACGCTGAATAACTTCCATGAGGCAGAGACCCCTGGAGCTATCTCCCCTAATCAGCCCTCGCACCTCCACTCCCTGAATCAGGCTCCCCAGCATGGAGGGACCATGGTGAATGGGACTGTGCACCACCACCATCAACATCATCATCCGGCGCATCATCATCCTCATCAAGCCCAGGTTCACCCCATCTCCTCTGGGCCTGGGGGTGCCCCATCTGCCCTCATTTCTGGAGCTTTACCTTGTGTCACCCAGAAAATGCCTTCTAATATGGGGGTCCCCCAAGAGAATGTTGCCCCAGCTGGGCCTCCAAGTATTGTTGCTCAGCCTGTGGGGGCCGTGGCCCCAGGATCTGTCCCTGGAATGCACAGCTCTGCCACGGGCACTACGGTTAGCATAGTTAATCCCCAGACCAGCAATGTTAGTAATGTGAATATGTTGAGCTCTGCCAACGTGCCTGTGAGGGGGGGGATCAGCACCAGTGCTAGCAGTGGCAGTGGTGGCTTCCCTCCCAGTGTGATAAACAGCAGTCGGGGGAGCGGAGGTGGTACTGTTGCAATCGGGGGCAACCTCATTACCAACCCTAATGTTAACATGATCCAGCAACACCAAACCATCAACTCCAGCATCACTATGAGTGCTGCTGCTGCCGCTGCTGCTGCTGCCAGTGCCTCTGGGGTGATGGGACTCTCCAGTGGGACCCAGGGAAGAATTGGATCTACTTTGTCTCAGCCTGGGGGTGCCCCTGTCCCAGCCATGGCTGCAGCCCCTGCACCCTCTACTCTGCCCCAGCCTGCCCCAGCTCCAGCCCCTGCAACGGCTACCACCAGCTCTCGCTTCAGGGTGGTGAAGCTGGACTCCAGCTCTGAGCCCTTCAAGAAGGGGCGATGGACATGCACTGAGTACTATGACAAGGACACCCCAGCCTCGGCTCCCAGTTCCGCTGCATCTGAAGCTGCATGTCCCAGCATGCGTCAGTTTGTGCCTGAGAGCTTTGCTGGGGCTTCAGAGAGGGAGAGCACCAGTGGTAGTTCTGTGAGTAGCACCGTCAGTACATTGAGCCATTACACAGAGAGTGTGGGCAGTGGAGAGGCTGGGGGACCATCAATACCACAGCAGGCCCAGGATTATGCCTCCCCCCCTCAGGGCTTCCAAGCACTCCTCCCTAGTGGCCTAAGCATGGGAGTGTCCCATACCCAACCTCACATGCACCCCCAGGATCTAACCCACGCACACCTGAAGACCACCATGGCCCCCTCTGCTCCCACCAGCATTCATCAGCCTGCTCCCATGTCAGGCCACCAGACCACCATAGGGCATCCTACCGCTGTTGTGCCCCAGCAGCAGCAGCTCACCTATGCTCAGGCAGTCGCTACTCAACCCACAGGCTCCACCCAGGGCCTAGTGGGGGTTCAACAACAGCAGCAGACGGGCTATGCGTCCCTCCCCCAGCAGCCGCCTGCTACATCACAGGCTGCCCCAATGCAGGTCAGGCCTCCTGAGTACACCCAGCCTCACCCAGGTCTCCCGCAGCCTGTTGCACCTCAGCCTCTGTCCCACCAGGCTGGATCGGCTGCCCCTGGGCCAGGGAATGGAGCATGCCAGATGATGGGAGGCCCACAGCAGCAGCAGTCACAGGTCCTTCTCCAGACACAGCCGCAGCAGACGACCTCCCTCCAGGCTGCCACCTCCACTATGGTCGCTCAGATGGGAGTAGCGGGGCTCGGCCAGCAGCCTCAGAGCCACCCTGTCCCTCTGGATCGCCAACAGCAGCAGCCGCAGTCACTCCAAACCCAAGCTCAAAATCCGGGCCTTGGCACCCAGCTGTCCAGTACAGTTCACCCTAGCCAAGTGGCTGCGTCAAGTGTGCCTCCTCCCAACCCTCAGAGTGACGCCCAGCCCCAAGCCCATAATGGGGGGAATAGTGTTAAGGTGCCCCCCCAGTCTGTTGCCCAGTTCCAGTTTCCCCGTGTCAGCTTGTCCCAGGACCTCAGCAGTGCCCAGGCCCAGGCCCACGCTGCCCAGGCCAGTGCCCTGTATGCTAGTCTGCCCACCTTCACCACCACTCAGCTGGAGGATGCCCAGCGGCTGCTCCTCCAGCACCAGTCAGCCCTGTTGGGGCTGCCCAAGCTGTCCGGAGGGGAGGCTGCCTCAGGGTCCAGCACTGGCCAGGGTCAGGAAGCTGAGGGCAATGCCGCCACCGCCAGTGCCTTAACCGCATCAGCTGTGCTCCTCAAGACTGTAGATGGAGAGGAGGATGGGTAAGAGATCTCTTTTTCTTATCTTTTTGTTTATGTTCAGTTGGTCGGTTGATTGATTTTAACTGGTGAGGGGAGAGGATGCTGCAGCTGAATTCCTGAGATTTGAATAGTTTCAACACAGTATACAATGATCCTCAGGGCAAACAGTAGGCTATTTCCTTACAATATCAGGTTTTTGAGTATTCGCAGTATTCTACCTGTCCTTAAATACCAAAAGCTATAGTCTTGATGCACTTTCACACATGCACTTGATAATAAAGGCCTTAGTGTTTGTTGCAGTGATTTAGTAACTTAGTTGCATATCGGAAAAATTCTGAGAGGGTGATGAAGTTTCTCTTTTGATGATCTGAAAGCTTTGCTTACATCCTGCTTCCTGAGCAGTATACTGCTGTATTGCAATCAGAAGTACAAACAGTGACCTTTCCAAGTGAGCGCACTCTGTAGGGGAGAAGTCAGGGATCAGAAGGTTACTGAGGGATGTTTCCCTACCAAGTGGGTGTTTGTAGCGCAGCTCAGCACTCAGTCTGTTTGAGGCTGTATGATTCAACTGGTTGCTGTGGCAGCTGTGAGGGAAGAAAAGTGTGTTATTGTTATCCCAGATAGCTAGCAGACAGTGGCCAGGCTGACCCAGTCTGTCTGTCCTCTGTCAGTGGGACACAGCGCAGGGCTCAGCTGGATGTGACGTCTCTTGTCTTTATCAAGAGGCTGCAGTGACTCGGCATTTAGCCTAGCAGACCGCCTCCCTGTCTGCCTGAACCCCCTCTGTCTGCTTCACAGGGCACAATTTCTGCTGGGTACACAGCTCGCTGTACACGCTCTCAGCACATTTGTTGTTGCAAAGCAGGAAACAGGGTGTAGGTTGTATGAACATTTAATGAGAGACAGAATGAGGCAGGTGGGTGCAACAGCAATAGCAATGGAATAAACCGTGTCTCATCTCACAGATGACACCACACATTACGACCAAGATTTAATTGTGTTTTACAGTCTGCCTAATTAAGCAAGGTGAAGAATCACTCCCTCTATTTTTGGATCAACTCATGGGGAAGAGTCGACAGTTTCCTTGTTGACATGAAAAGTATTGCACAGAAGTACTTCACCCTTGCCTGAAAGCTTATTTATTTATTAAGTGCTCTCTCTCTCTCTCTCTCTCTCTCTCTCTCTCTCTCTCTCTCTCTCTCTCTCTCTCTCTCTCTCTCTCTCTCTCTCTCTCTCTCTCTCTCTCTCCCCCATCTCTCCATCACTGCCCTGGGCTAGTGGTTAATTCTATGAACCAGAGGAAAATCCCATGGAATGTCTTCCCCTTAATAAGTTTTAAGTACTGATTTTGAGGTTACTGGGGAATTTTAATCACCTTCTAGCAGCAGAATGTAGCTAGCATTTCAGTCACTCTTATAAACCTAAGCCTATTTTACCTGACTTCTGAATTTTTTTTAGAATAGCCTAAGCTTACACTATGTTGAGCATGCCTGATTTATGATAAACCGGTGAGTAGGAGAAACCAAGATAGGTTGTCCTTTTTGATAATTGGACTGTTGATGTAGAAGGTAATAATTGTTGATGACCTGCTAGATCTAGTGATAGTAGTTTTTGCTTCAATGAAGAAATCAGGCCTGCTTGTCTTCATGGGCCACTTAGGTGGAGAGTGAAGGATGGCCACTGTTATCACATGACGGGCGACTCTAAGGAATGTATAATCTATGGGGGATCAGGTGGATTATTGTCTTTGATGATAAAACGCAGCATTTGAGTGAAACCAAAGCCCTTGACGCAAATGAGAAGATTGTCTTAGTGAATTAGCCTCAGAGTTTACCCCTCTGTGCTTTACCTGCACTGTCAGAGGGGTGCAAGCACTTGACAGAGCCTGCTGAAAGCCATGCCTCCCTACTGATGAATGGCTGGGACTTGGGCTGGCTATGGAACATCTCCCTCCCATTCTTGATCAGCAAAGCAACATTACAAATAAGTAAACCCAAAGACAGCAGCACACAGGCTCATCAGCTGATGCTATGCACACACACACACACACACACACACACACACACACACACACACACACACACACACACACACACAGACAGTCACTTGGACTGTTGATGACGCTACTACTATGTAGTTTATTGTGTTACGTCATCTGGCCCTCGCGACAGGGGTCTCTCAAAATTGCCATTTTAAGGCAGGAAAAAACATTCATAATCAGACAGAAACAATGCAGTTTTTACGCTTCTGGGTTTTTTTGGCAGCAGCCGGCAGTTGTCTGTGTTTATAATAGCCTATCACTTTATTTTGCGCTCAGTAGGCCTATTTCAGAATAAATTCTGATTTAGTGCATGACAGTAGTAAACTGTCATTACAGAACAAACTAATACACTGTACTATTTCATTGTTGTTCATTATTGTTGGCAGGCAAGCCATGTTTATTTAACTTGAGCTTTAATATAAATGTTGATTTGTAAAGTTGTGACGTACCAACACCTAGTATAATACTGTTAGGCTGTGTGTGAGTTGAGTTTTATTAGGACCTCTTTTAGCCAAAGGGCTACGCTTCCAAGAGTCCTGAAGAGATTTATTATTATATTATATTTAGTTATTTTTTCAGTCCTGTCACATAGGGCAGGCCACTTCAGGGACCAATTCTGCTTTGTTTTCAAGGATAACCCTTAGGATAAAAAGAGGGAATTTGCTTAATGATTTGAGATAGCCTAGTCCTTAAGAGTTTCCTAAATTCTTTTTAAAACTTGATCTAACTTTATTTCTGTCCAGTTTATAAGATGTATTGTGAACAACACATTAAAGATCCACTGCTGGCATGATTCAGTTTCTCACTGTTAATAAGGGAAACACAATTTGCTACTTGAAACGTGAAAGAAAATGTATGCCTTTGAGTTATAGTTGGCAAACAAAATGGCAATTTTTAGCTGTTGCTATTTGCCATGACGTGACTATAAGATTAAGTAAGTAAAAATGCAGCATCTTGGTAGCCACAATAACCAGTTAGTTGGACCAAATTAATCATATTTTAATATGAATGCTATCTAGCTATCCAGGTATCCATAAGACGCGTACCAGCATTTTCTAGCCAGGTCACCTGTGTAAAGAGGGTGTTATCGAAACAAAATGCGGCTGTAATCATAGACACATTTTTACTAAAATTTGGAGACTGATCACGTTAGCAAAATGTTTAGCAACCTGGATTAAAAATATCTTTCGTCACCTAAAATACTTTTAAGTAGGACCAAGTCTACTTAGTTGAGATATGTTAGATTATGTAGCCTAGTGACTGATATCTCTGATAGCAGCTGTCTATGTCCAGCATGTCCTTATGACACACAGCCCATAGAGGCTTGACAAAATAGGCCATATACTAGGGCTTGTAAATGGTCATGGGCTGTTGATTTTCTATCATTTCTAGTCATCCAGACTTCCAAAAAGGCTTAAGCTGACCTCTGAAAAGGGCAACGTAACAAAACAATTTTCTACAGGATTAGCCTACTCATCGCTGCAACTCCCTTGTGCATTTTATTCCTGATCAGGGTTTCAAATAACTGCAACATTTTAATGATAGGCTACATTACTTGAACCAGTGCATATTGCAGGGCATATTATTGCTGACTGAAAGAACACTGTTTTGTTGGATTATATTTACAGCCCATATGGCTTCCTGATACTGGCATCTTTGCTTGCAAACCTTGCTCTCCGTTCCTCTCACTCGGCACAATGGACTTTTTCTGCACAATTAGCTCTGTCATTTGGATTCGTTTCCAGTAAACTTAGCTTGTAGAACAGGCCCAACACTAACTTGCTTGTTTCCTGAAGAGATTTCTAATGCTACATTTGGCCCATGTGTTATCTCATGCAGAATGCAAAGTGTCAAGATTTTTATAGTCTCTCTCTTTATTTGACTACAGCCAAACTGTGCAATTGTTTATTCTCCTCAGTCACCACAGTTCTACAGGTTTGTGAAGAAAGTGTTTGAGAAAGGAGAACAAGCATGTGTGCAGTGTATGCACAGCCAAAAAATACCTGCTTTTGGCATTGGAAGAGGAGATGAGTGATTAAGACATGCCAACAAAAAAGGTCAACTACTGATGACCTCTCTGGAGTTTGACATTGTTTTTGTCCATGAAGCCTAGATTTTAAATTCACTTTTTAGTGCAGGCAGCGCTAATACATTGGGCCCTTTTTCCTTTGTGTACTAATTGCATAGGAGCCAGTCCCTCTCATAATAGCTGATTCGTTCTTTGTCTGGTAGGAATGCATTTACGAGCGTGCTGTGGCTGGACAGGCAGTGTGCCACATCAGTGGTTGTATAGCTCCTCTGGCCTGCTCTGTGGTTCCTGACGCCATGTTGTCTTCATGTGTGGGATGACCCTGCCCTCATAAATCGCCGCCTCAGGCAGGGCTGTAAAACACCAGGGTCTCTGTAGACTGTGTGTGAGAGTGAGTGAGGGAGTGTGTCAAATCAGTTGTGTATTTTGCTGTGTCTGCACTGACAAGTCATTAATGGAATATATTCAGGATGGGAGATATCTGTGTGTGTGTGTGGGCGGGCGGGCTTCTGCTGATTGACTGCTGGGGTTTAAAGGCCATTAATGGAGAAAAGGTGTGATTAGAAAAGGGGGTTGGTGTGTGTATAGTATAGACAGACACTCTGACGTTAACCCTATGGACGGAGCTAATGAGCTAAAGACTTTATACCATATATCGGCCTCATCAGTCAGTGGCCAGCTGTTTCTTAGTCTCGGCAAAATGCAGCTCATCTGAGAGCAGCCGTTCTGCTTTGGCTAGATGCACTAAGTGCTGTGGATTTCCACATGCATGTCTCTTCTATCCTTGTCAGAACCAGTCAGACTGAGGACATTTTGGCTGGTCCTCACTTCTACAAGGGGCTAGTTTAGGGTTAGGACTTGAGTTTAGGTTAGAAGCAGGGGTTGATATCAACTTTATCAACCACTTGTTCAAAGGAAAGCTCAGAATCAAATTTTCACTTTTCCTGCAGATGTACTTGTCCAAATTGGAAAATGATTTCCAGTTTGTGTATCCATTGTGACCATTTTTGTAATTTAATAGGTCAACAAAACTTTACAGAAAACATAAAATGTGAAATTGTTGAAACACTTTTACATCCACAACCAGTGATAAACTAAACAGAATAGAATTGTAGAAATGTATCTGTTATCTTTATAATCTTTCTTTTTACTGCTTATGGTAAGCACCATGTCAGTGTATGCATTCTTTTTTCTGTCATATTAACAATTATGAATGCCAGAACTGCAACTGAATGTAGAGTGCATACTATTAAACCAACCAATTTGACTGAAAAGACAACAGACTAGACTTGACAAGACTAGACAGCAGACTAAAAGCCAGGCCTTCAGGTCAGCATCCTCTTCACCCTCTACAACAACTCAATATCAAAGCTCTGTAGTTCTTCATTTGAAACTATAGTCCATAGTAAAGATGATGTAAGATGGCAGCAAAATATTAAACAAATTGCCTAAACATCATTGAGACAGATAATGTGTAAACCCAGGTGACCCCCTTTAGCCCTGTAGTGGACAACTGGCTACTGTACAATATCAGAGTCCTGTGTCCTGTGTGGTAACTGGCAACTCGTAGCTTGCTAAAAATCTGTGTCACTCTCAGCGACCTTCTCTTGTGGAATTGGGGTGTGTGACTTTTAAGAACGTGAATTGTGGGAGGGTACGTACCTTTTGTTTACACTGGTGATGGATACATGTGGCAAAGAGAATCAGCCATATTGCTAGAGAGGTCAAATGGGTGAGGATGTTAATGAGAAAGTTGATAAGTGATGGGGATAATTGGTTTGATGGTTGTAAGAAAACTAATATACAATGCGTTATAGGTGCTTGGATGGAGGGGTATGCAGTATTGGAGTGAGTGAAATGCCACCTGTTGGCACCAAAGCATCTTTGAACAAAATGTTTAATTCATGCATTGACTTAGCCACTACAGTTAAAAAATCACTGAGCTACCTCCTGACGTCTGCAAGCTGCAGCAAGGACCCTATCCATGCTTGTGACTTGTACCGTACTGCCTGCTATGTGAGCTCCCACTGTATCTTCCTTATGCAGGGCTCTTGGGGCTCTGCATAAGTGCCTAAAGAGAGCATGCAGTAATTTCCCTAAGCACTGCACACTTCAAAAAGAGTTAAGAACAAATTAACTAACAAACGACCTAACTCACAGAGCCTGGCCCTTTTGAAGGTATTCCTCCCAAACACCTAATAATTCCTCTGTTCTGCTTTGCTTTTTGTTGTCTCTTGATTCTCTTTGGTTTCTCTCCATTTCTCTCTCTCTCGTCTCCTCAAAGTTTTTACACCACATTTATTGCTATTCAAGAGCTCTAGCTACTTGTGAAACAGAAACATGAAGCCTAACAAACAGAATATTGCAAATATTGTAAATTAGGTAAGTTAGGTAAATAGAAATATTGAAAGTTGTTGAAGCGCATACACCAATGCACACGGTTGCGCAGAGAGAACATAACACCTGAATTCAAATCAGGGGACTAGTTTCTTTGCCGTTTCTTTGATGTAGTTGTACATTTTTTTGTTTGTTCTTACTTAGAAATACGTGCCAACCACATTGAGTCCAATTGCCACTCCCGGACAATTGGACAAGCATTAACGCTGAACGGTGTGTGTGTGTGTGTGAGGGTTCAGGGGAATGTGGGCTGGCTGGCAGTGTGATGGCTATCTCTACTGCTGGCTCTGTTTTGAATGTGATCTTCCCCCTGGCAGTGCAGGGAGCCGGTGGGTGCTGGGCCGGTCGCTCATTGTGTTGAGATCAACCAGATCCCCAAAATTCACAACACACTGAGGAAGTGACCCAATCCGACCCAACCCAACTGGGTCAGGTCCACTGAAGCTGGTTGAGACCACAACTGGGGACACAGCAGACTAGACCAGATGGAACCAGACTGAACAGAGTTGTGTATCATTGTTCTGAGTCTGCTAATCCTGCCATTGTGTTGCTCCACTGTTTCCTTCATCAGTGTCTCCTCTGTGGATTGTTTTGTACCAGTTTTGGCTTGGAGAATACTACTTCCTAGTCTGGTGTTAGACCTGGTGTCCATCTTAGTTGCAGTTCTAGACACAGCTGCAGTTATAAAATGGCTCTTATTTAGATACTGTGATTAAAGGGTGGTTCTTTTAAGTTGTAAAGTTGTTGTAAATCTTTACCGTTAAACAGAAATTAATCTTCTTTTACACCATTTCTATGGAGGAGGGAAAAGTTACGAAGTGACGTCAGTAGTGCCTTTGACCATCAAACATTTGCCATATCTGTTTGTTTGTTTGTCAGTAAGACTGCATGAAGGCTAATCATTTTCACGTCAAATTTTCTGTAACTGCTGCAGCCATGGCTGAATGAATTTAGAGGAGATACTGTCCCAGGTTGAGCCCTGACCCATCTCAGATTTGCTCTAAGTTCTGTCAATAGGGTGGCTAGAACATGAAACTGTGCCACCAGCTATGTAGAAGTTGTACAGTACCAAATATTGAAATTAAATTTGAAGAATGGCTTGACCCTGAGCCACTGACTGGTAGCAGGAATTTATTTTGTGCCGGGAGTTTAGTGCTAGTTTTTATGACCCTTGTTATTGGTTGGAAGGCTTTGCTGTTTGAGCAGAGTCACCTGTTCTGCTTCTTCTTTAACAAGCTCTTTTTTTTTTATCTCAGTTGAAATGTAGGCTTACCAGATAAGATGTTGTCATCAGCTGGTTGGATGGAGAATTGCATCAGTCAAACTTTCACTGAGGGAATTGGAAGTTATCTGCAACATGACCCACACCTACTGTATATGTATTCACATCTGTGTAGATTAACATATGGGGCCAATATTTACTTGCCTTTACTGGGCGTTTTTTTTAACGGTCACATATAATGATACTGAATTTTTGCATAAAACATCAGATCCAAATATATCTGTATTGGCCTTCAAAAACTCTCTCTGCTAATGAGGGTTAGCATCACTGAATGTTGCATGTTTTATTGTATGATTGTAAGGACTTGTCTACGCTGATGAAGTCACCTCCAGTTTATCTTTGTCAGAGGGCTCACATCATGGTGGGTGTCTCCATCCCTGGAGGGTGGTGATGTCACCAGGATTGGCTCTTCTTACCCCGGTCCCTTCCTCTGTTTCTTCCTTTTCTTTTCCTTTTTTTAAACTGGAGGTCAGACAGCAGAACAAACAAGTGCTTCAGCACCACTGAAACGTGAGAACCCAATTAAAATGCCAGCCGGCCTCGGCTCCGTCTCTCTCTCTCTCCATCACCTTCTCTGTCCTCACTTGAACCCGGTAGGGGGAGAGAGGCGGTCACTCTGACAGGCTGAATTTTAGATTGGTTTACTAAGTAGTCCTACTAGAGGCCTATTGTATCGCATGTCTTTTGGATTGTTTACAATCATGTATAGGTCTAACTCTCATGGTTCTCCCAAACATTGTCTGTGTGAATCTTCTGGGAGGCGGTCTATTCTCTTGTGGTTACCTGTTATATACTTTCAAGTCTAATTGAGCTATAGAACAATTAGCACTATTATTAGATCTTTATGCAGCCTTTTGACTAATTATTTTCTTGTACTCTCATATTCCTTTTAACATTTTTATAATTCTCCACCTTTTGATATTGCACAAATTGCCCATTTTCATTCTGTCTCAGTAAGTTCTACTGCTAGTGATTAGGGCTGTCAGTTGCTCCTAAAAATTTTTTTGACTATGAGTTGACTGAAATTTGAATATTAATGATAAAATGTATGTAATATTGACACATGAAAGCAGGGCACAATGATAGGACAATGTGTTGTGAAAAGATAGAGATTCTATCTGCAGTTGATTTACAACATGTTTTTTTCCATTATTCAAATTTTTTGAAAGATTTGGCTGATATTTTGTTTTAAATTTGCCTGAGAGAAGATGAGAGTAAATCACTGGGTGACTCTTGGCTCTTGGAATCCAAACATCTGACAAACATCGCTTCGGAGGAGCATAAATCTCCTTGTCAGGAGTGTTTTCTGTCATGATGCCGCTAGCAGGCATGTGTGTGTGCTAACAACAAACTAGCAGGCTCGTAGAAGAGTATCACGCAAGCGACAGAATGTCAAGTCAGGGATGCATTAGGGTTGGAGTTAGGCAATCGTCTGTAAAAAAAAAAAAATATAAATAAAATTTAAAAAATGCTGTTTTTGACATATTCAATGGGCAGGTTGGGACTCTAATTAATTTTTTGACATGACTGAAATTTGAATATTGACATTTGTTCTGACAGTCTTACTACTGATAGTACTGCTGCTTTTTTGCACACCCTGGTAATGTTGGAATCCAGACTTTTTTAATAACATTTTCATTCATTCATTTTCAACTCAAAATGTGTTGGAATTGTCAGCTGTGTGTGTTTATATAACACCTTACTGAATTCTTATTTATATCAAGTTTTTCTTTGCTATATCCTGTTACTACTTAGGCCTACTTTTGCAATGTCTCAATATCCCCATGGGGATGAAGTTTCATCTATCCAATTTTGTTATGGCAAGCTTGTTCTTATTGCTTCTGCTCCGGTAACATGTTAAACCATTGATTGTGTAGTAAGGCCAGTTGTTTTTGCCTCAGCTAACATTCAGTAGCTTCCAGGGAGGACAGAAGCAGTCTAGTTCTTAGTAAGCATGTTGCTCAATTTTCCAGTTTACTATTGGTGTGCCAGAATATAGCTAGGCCTATTATATACAGCTCTGTTCTGTCCACAGTTGCACATTGTTGCTCAGTCTGTATTTGCAAAGTGTTTTGCTAAAAGTAAACAGCATTTGTTATTTGTTATGCTGCTGACACCTCCCCCATCCCTACCACATAGACCAAGCCAGAGAACACCAGAACACAGCAGAGCAGCAACACTCTGTGTGTGTGTGTGTGTGTGTGTGTGTGTGTGCGTGCGTGCGTGCGCATGTGCGTATGTGTGTGTGTTTGTGTGTGTCCATGTGTGCGTGTGAGTGATGTCTCACTACACCCTGCTGAATATTTACCATACCTATTCAACCCCAGCGCAAGCGGTGAAAGGATGAATGGGAGAATGAAACTGAACAAGGAGGATGAGAGCGGGGCTGCAGAGTTACTCTCTGTATTGGTGAAATAGAGGTTGATACAAATCACTCGCATGCTCTCTCTTTGTCTTACTCTCTCTCTCTACCTCGCTTTCTTTCTCTCTTCTCTCTATATCTCTCTCTCCATGTCTCTCTCTTCCTTATTAGTATGCTTTGGTCCCAGATGTGCACTGATTTCATTTGTCTCTGCCCCCTTCTTTCTGATGATTTATTTTTCCATCAATACATGGATTGTTTCACTTAGTGTGTGGTGGGAAAGCTAATGGCTAGTAATGGACGATAATGGCTTGTGTTTTTAGTTTGCCTTTCATCTGTGAGGAAAAAAGTCCCCTATATATACACAAACACACGCACACGCACACACAGCGCTGATTGTCTAACCTTGTCCAAAACCCCTAGCTGCTGCTGATTTTTTTTTTTTTTTTTTTTTTACCTTTTATGTTTTGGGGGGTGGGGGGTGGAAACACTTCTGATAATTCCTCTAGCCCCCTTTTTTCTTTTCCTTACGCCACAGTGAGGGTCTGCAATCAGTCAAAACTTATTTGTGATTTGATCATAAAGCCGAAATAATTTGATTGATGGATCTCTTTGATCAACACAATGTAGGCCTAATCAATTTGAATGGCTTTTTTGGAGCTGAAGGCTTTTTGTATGACTAATTGTCTCATGGCCACACACCGGCCAAGGGGCCCCCCCACTTTTCCCTCCTCCCGCCTTCTTTTGAAGTCGCGAATCACTGTATCCCCTCAAGTGCCCCTATATTGCAACACTTATGGTAAAAGACGTTTCAATCATTCCCGCCCACTCTAAGACATTAGGTAAAATAAAGCAGGCAAATATAAAACGGGAAGAATATTTACATTTTAATCCAGTCAAAGAGGACAACATCAAATGCATACAGTGTACACTGCAACCCCCCGGGATTCGGCAGCATCAGCATCCCCCAAAATGTGGTCAACATGTACACAGGCGATGTTGACATGGAACAGCTGTCCACCCAGCTGTCAATTTTTCCAGTAGTTTTGCAGGCACACAACAGTTCTGCTGAAAGACCCATCAGTCGGGTGACGAAGGTGGCCACAATTGCGGACATGCTGGCAGCACAGGGACGAGGCACACAATCCCTCTTTAGTGAAGTCGACAGGCTGCTTCGGCTGTATTTGACGGTGCCCATGTCAAATGCGACAGCTGAGCGGAGCTTCTCCAGCCCCCGGCGGTTGAAAACCTGCCTTCGCTCAACAATGTCCGAGTGACGCCTAAGTCTCCTCTTCCTCCACATCCACAAAGACTTGACCGATGGCCTGGACCTCCAAAAAGTGCTCAGCAGCATCTGCTTTGCCAGTGAGCGAAGGGAGGTTTACTTTGGCAAAGTGAGGGGAAGATGAATTAACTTTATTAGGCCTACTTAACAGTTCAGCGTTGGTGATATGCCCCAGTTCGAGTGGCACGTTGAACTTACAAATGCTGTTAGGCTACATTTTCTTTTCAATATTGTGTTGTTACCTCCGCCAAGGAGGTTATGTTTTCGGTGCCGTTTGTTTGTCTGTTTGTCTGTTAGCAGGATTACGGAAAAACTACTGGCCCGATTTTCATGAAATTTCGTGGAAGGGTGTAGCATGGGCCAAGGAAGAACCCATTAAATTTTGGAGCGGATCCGGCTCCAACTCCCGAAGAAGCAATAATAGCACGAACCTTGGCGGAGGTCTGCGCTCTCCGAGTGCCCTTCTAGTTAACTAATGTAATATTTGTAATCCCTGTGAGTATAGGGAGCCAAAGTGTTGAGGTTTCATGCCAGCACAGTTAGGAAATAAACTGAGCTATTTCTGTTTGCTTGTTTTTTCAAAGATAAAGTTTGTTGTTAAATACGTTACCTGAATCTTTTTCTTTCTTCACCATCTTCTTTATGAGAGAGGACCAGCTGACGTGCTGCTGCACTTTATTTTATTTCTAAGCAGACCCGGCGGGAGAAACAATGATTTTTCAACGTAACATAAGAAAAATCATAATACAGTAGAAAGCCATTAATTTTCACTTTTTGAAGGATATTTCACTAACAAAGATATATTATACCGCCACACACTAACATACACACACACACACTTTTTGGCCCCCGCACTTCTGAAATGAATCCGGCGCCCCTGTGGCCACATTGATCACACTCTAAGCCTCATGGGAACAGAGACCTTTCCACAGGTGAAGTAGTCCCTGTCCGTTCAAAACACTACTTTAATTGTAACGCATTTTATCTGAATTTTACCTCTAATTAAATTAATTATAAATCTGCCAGACTTGGCTGTCTATCATTTAATATTATAGCTTTAGAGCTGCATCAGGTTCTCATTCTCTCACATTTGTTACAATGTTATTCACCTATCACTCGACATTGGGGATGCAAATTTTCAGAAATTTCCTTAATTGATCATTGGTCACATTAATCACCAATTAATCGATTAATCATTATGTAAAAAATAGCTTTTGACATAGAAAATAGAAAATAGAAAATGTGTGTTTTTACACCTGTCTTTAGGCCTACTCAACAAGTTACTCAACCAGGCATAATTCAAAAGAGTTGGGACCCCTGACAACGGACGTCAGTGTTTCCCACAGGCTGAAAATGTATTTTCTTTAGGGTTCATTACTTTAAATTGTCTTTACATTGTGTCCAACGGAACCCAGCTGGTGGAATATGCAGTGAAGTCTCTGCACCGCACTCATGTTAACTTTCTGAGTGTTGAGCAGTGTTAGAATTGTCCGACTGAAAAGTGTCAAGTTACTCTTTACCGTTACAACACATGCGAGTTCAGAGAAATTGTGGAATTTAATATTTTTTTACAAACGTTTTCAGAACGGGAGACGGACTGTCAGGTTGAGCACAGAGCTGCTGCATCGCCAAATGACAGACATGACGTGATGCGCACATTAGACGCATTACAGAGCGATTTAGATCAATTTCTCTACATTGATTAACCTTTTATGTTGTGCCGGCCGTTGTGTCGCGCCGTCACAGTTTATGTATTGGAAACAATGGCACGACAATCTACTGGTTTATTTAAGAATAAGAGCGTATCTACGTGGTCAGGGATGAGTCCAGTGTGCAGCCTGGTGACAGTCAGTCCATCCGCTGAAACACACGCTCCGGGGGAACAGCTGTCCCGAGTCGGGAGGCACAGATAGTGTCGCGCCAACTTCGCCAGCCAGGGAATGCATTCTCTTTCATTGTGCTTATAGAGGTGCTGTAGGCTATTTCAACTTTGTATTACAATGTTTACAATGAACACTCTTGTCTTTTCGGGTGTAATGCTTCCACCCGCTTGCTTGGCTTCCTTCTTCCGCGTTGAAAGTTAAATTGCGCCCTTGTGGCGATAAATCATTTCCGGAAAAAAATGAGAAATGGCACATAACGTACATTATCGATTAATATATGCTTGATCGATCAAATTGTTAACGGTGATAAATCGATCGCCGATTAATCATCAACATCCCTACTCAACATGGTGCATGCTTAAGTGTTAGCATGGAGCACTAGGGACACGTGGGTGATTTAGGTGGCTACTTTCTCATCAGTATTTATTGGGGAAGCTGACTAACTGAACAATCTCCCAAAAATCTGTTTTTCTTGAATTAAAGGTTGAATAGAGGCCTGTAAAGATAAATACTGTATGCAGCCCGTATGCTAGGGGTGCTTAGAGAGTTGTCTAGATCACTGGTTCTGAAATGGGTATCGGTCGCTGCCATGCAAATGTTTGGAACCTCTGTTATAGATAATGTTACATCTAATGTATGTTGCATGTTTGTATAATGTATCAGATTATAAAGTGTTCAGCCAGTCGTTTTTTTATTTGTAGGCGTTAGTGGGCTGGCACTGACTGTAGTTCCCCCAAGTATTCTGGCAATGTGCTGAATCATGGCCGGCATTCTTGTGACCAGCACACTGTCCAGTCAGCTCCAGGAATGTCTCTCACTCACACACACACACACACACACACACACACACACACAAATACTGAGAGAGAGAGAGAGAGAATGCAGTGGATGACTTTGCTATCACTCTATGCCTGTCTCTCTCTCATCCCCTCTCTCTCCCTTCATATTCAGTTTAAATTCAGTGCAGCTGTTCCATTCAATTCAATGCCCTCCTCCCGTATATAGGTACAGATGTGTGCACATATATATATATATATGTGTTGTGCTTGAGGTGAATGTATGGGTATATGTGTATGCGCGTGTGTATATATCTCCCCCTCTGCTCCATTTATTCCAGTTGTCGTAAAAATGTATGTGCCGTAAACAGGCGTTATCCACCATCACTTACATCAGTGAGGTGCATCATGGTATTGAAGGACCATCAATTGTACAGTGTGGGATTATTTTAGCCCAACAGCTATGTGTAATGCTTGCAATGCCAGTATTTACAGGGGCGGCAGCAACAGAGCTGCTATCACTGTTAGTGTAATGGAAAGGTATTTAATTTTATGCTTAAGGTTTTGAACATGCACTACCAGTCAAAAGTTTTGGCACGTACATTTTTCTTTATTTTTACTATTTTCCACATTTTAGAATAACGGTAAAGACATGAAAACTATGAAATAACACAAATGGAATTCTGCAGGGACCAAAAACGTGTTAAACAAATCAAAACTATCTTATATTTTAGATTCTTTAAAGTAGCCGCACTTTGCCTTGATGGAAAGGCAAAGGCTTTGGAAAGAAATTCATACATAGGCATCAACCTCACTATTTATATTTGTCTAAGAAACACATTTCACGCATTTAGCATAAGCCTTTAGATCAAAATGACATTCAATAAGGTGTGTTGAAACTTTTGACTGATGGTGTAACAATGACAAAGGCTATTAAAGATGATAGGAATGCAGTCATGCATTTCTTATTCTTAATGCAGTTGTTTAACTGAGTATTAAGCTTATCTTTCCTCGCTTTGTTGGGTTTTACTGATTGGAAATCAGTCAGGGTGATACTTGTCGTAAGCAGCTGTTAAATTGAATTAATTAATTAATCAATAATTAAATTACTTTTTAAAGTTGTGTATACAGTACACACACACACACATCTCTGTGTAACCAAAGTAACGTACGTGGAGTACAAGGATTTTACTGTTTCTGTTTCGATACTTGCAGTAGCTACATGACACATGTAAACCAGATTATTAAGGGAGGTGTCACTTTACAGAGTAATGCAAACAGTTAATTAAGCACTATTGTCTAATTTGAGTATTGTCAATAAGTTCCATTATTGTGTGCATTTAAATATAGCCAAAGAAATCTCCCCTCCTGGTGTTACCTGTGGATCAGGCTGAACCCGTGTGAAATTAGGCTAGGCCCTGTGATATTAGAGCACCCGGCACAAAATAATTTCTTAAGAAACCCTGCAACACAAACACACACACACACACACACACACACACACACACACACACACACACTGATCCCACCGTCTTTAATATGTCCAAAGTGGCAAACATTAAGATAAGATGAAACTCCATATATATTTATACATATATATATTACATTTACAGTTTTCAATTTGGTATAAGCCACCATGATTCCCAAAGGAGTGTACCTCTGGCTCAAACCTCCCTTGAAACTTTATGACCCTTCCTATAACTGAGATGACTTGCTGAAATGTCAGGACCTCAGTGAAATTGGGCAGCATGAAGTGTTCTAGGGTTAGGTGTATTGTTGACACTATTATTTCTTGTTTGATTAGCTTGATGAAGTCCGATGGAGCTTTCTTTTTACCATTCTGCTGTGGCTGTGATGATGTGAGAGCTCCAGCCAGTGTGTGTCTTGTCCCACTGGGTTTGATAGCCGTTCACTCTCACTTTGTTTGAGCTAATCCCCTTCTCTATGCTCTGTGGATGAATGAGGAAGGCCGGGGGAAGGAGGGGGGGGACTTTTTACCTCCAATAGTTTAGCCAGCTGCTTCTCTGCTAACATTATTAGCATGCATAGAGCACAGAGACACTTGGCTTTGCATCATCTCTTTGTCCTGCTGTTTAGTATCCATACGCCATTCACATTACCTTGTTTTTCCTTAGCTTAGACTAGTGATTAGCATGTTACATGCTGTCTCATGGTAATTAGCTGTCATGTCTTGCTCTTAGCTTAGCATGCCTATTAATTTTCCTTTTGATTGTTATTAGCACAGTCATTGTTTTTAGCATTAGTGCCAACCGTTACCCGGCTGCCAGGCATGTTGTGCACTGTCACCAGTGCTCCACTGCCCCCTGCAGGTCGGCAAGCTGGTGACTGCCTACATACTGTATACCTGGCTCTCTGGGCTGCTATGGCTGGAGGCCAATTGCACACTAATGTTTTTCTTTCTTTGGGGAAGAACTAAACCTGTTATATGATTAATGTATTACTACACCCAATGATAGAAAGTGCTGAATTATGAAGCAAGGTCTCACAAGCCACTGTGTGGCAGCAGAACCGCTACCAAGTTAGCGACTACTATGGATGACCAGACGCTACAGAATCACCCTTAATCTAGCTGTAGCAAAGATAATTCAGCACTTTCTATCATTGGCTGCTTCAATCGCTAGCTTGGCTGCATAAGTCCTTTAACACATTTAGTGTTTTCCCCAAGCTAAGTCAGAAACTTAGCTGCAGTGTACTTCGTTCAGCCATAACTCTGAAGTATCAGAGCCAGTGCTGAGAGTTGTGGAGCCTCAGCCTGACTCTGGAAAAAATCACATTTATCTCCCACTTATTTTTAAAATGCAAGGGAAATAAACTCCATTCATTTAGTGTGTAGTATGTTTGACAAGTCGAACTTCATCAACTTGCTTGTTGGCCCATGAAGGCTACCATTAAATGCAGAGAAAATCACCATGCGAAAGTCATGGTTTGCACTGGCATGGGAGAAAAAATTATTGAACAAATGTATCCTTCCTACTTGCTAACATAGCTAAAAATTGTGTTAATTCTAGCTACAGTTGTGGCCAGCAAATGCAGCTGTTGGATGCTGGGTTCAACGTTGCTTAGAAAATTAATAACGCAGGAATAATTGAGTTTGGGATTTTTTAGGTTTTCTAGGCTTGGCAGGGGTGATTTATTAAGGCAGCATGCTTTGACTGTAAAGTGCTGCAGGAAACCCTGGATCTAACATGACTGGAGGTACAAGCTTGTGTTCCCCTGCATAGCTCCAATTCAGCCTGTGTGTGTAGATAAATGGCTTTTCATCAGTCAAGTCAGTCAGTCAATATGAATGGATGGATCCTGAGGTCTTAGTCAAGATGGCTGCTATCTTTTAGGCCTCCTACTGTTAATATATGCAAGAAAGGGAGTATTTTACATGGTGTTTTTAGATGGTGCCCTTTATCTTTGCATGTAGCCACTGGCTTGCTTGTCTGTCTGTGTTTCAGCTCCTACCCGCATGACTGGCTGGCATAAAGCTCTTAGCACAGCCATTCCACAGCCAAGAATGACTGCATCACCCTCAATGAATCTCTCAGCTCAACAGAACACACACACACACACACAAACACACACACACACACACACACACACACCCGCGCACACAAATTGGATGCAGCTTAGCTTACTTTATGTTGCATTACTGTGTTTCTGAGACAAGTAAAAAATAACTGATGGAGAGATAGAGAGATGTTGAGTGTTTGCCAATGAATGAGGCAGCAGAGCAGATTTTATTGGACAAAATATTTTGAGGTGTGTTTTCATTGTGAGGTATGTGTTCTGCCTCTAGAGTGTTAAGTGAGATGTTGTCCTTGGTAACACATCAGCTCCCGAAGTCTCATATATGCACCAACTATTAGTCATTACTATGGCAACGAGGGTTAGACTGATATATTGTTTTGCCAATATGGAGCTGATATTGAGTTATTATTAAGGCTGGGACGATATGCTTATCTCCCAATTCGATACTATCACGATACTTGGGTGCCGATTCTTTATGTTTTGCGATTATTAAGTATTGCGATTCTACAAGTATTGCGATTCGATATTACAATTTATTACGATTTGCGTTTGCTTTTTTAACACTAGACCATGGGAAAAAGTTGAATCATACACTTCTAGAGACTGTATATCATGAGTCATATTTCCAAAAACAATGCAAAAACAACGTCAGTCAGTCTTTCTGAGATTAATTTCAGCAGCATCATTGCTATACTGCTTATAAAAGTTGTACATAAAATGTACAATAGAATGAATAAAAAAATTCCTGCTCATCAAGCTAGTGCTCAAAAGACTTCCGGTGCGCCGTGCGATAGCCGCACTGACGAGGAGACATGAAGGATCCTTCATGCGTTTTTTGATCGATTGGATCGTCCTTCATGATGGCAGCTCATTTTTGGATGCCGAGTCAGCGAGGAGACGAGGTCGCGAGGACGGAGGAGAGGATGCATTTTGGCCAAATGGAATGCACCCGAGAGCTCCGTGTCAACTCAACAAACTTGTGTGGATTTACGTTGTATTACTGGTTCCTTTTTGCACATCCGGTACTTTCACTCATTCAGTATGATCGGCAAACACTTTTGGAGTTACGATTGTCAGCCAGTTCGGACTTTAAGCCGACTTTTGACATCGCAGACCACGTACTCCCCTGGTTCTTCTGTCTACCTGCGCGCCGACGGAGGAAAACAAAGAGAGGGAAGCGTGCCGGGGCTCTGTGCAGCAGAACCGGACAGAGAAACAACAAACCCCCTCCGCCCAGCATTCTGCTAGCTAACGTTCAGTCCTTGGACAACAAACTCGACGAGCTGCACGCACGGATTTAAACACCAACGGGGACATTAGGAGCCGGTGCGTTCCGGCGTTCACCGAGACGTGGCTGGAGCCCCGCGTGCCCGACTGTTTCGTCTCGCCGGAGGGTTTTTTCTCCGTCTATCTGCAAGACAGAAATAAAGGACTCAGGCAAGTCGAGGGGAGGGGGTGCGGTTCTGGAGCTGCTGACCATCAAAGTCTAGACCAGTCATCCTCAAAGTCCGGACTCCGGTCCGGATCCGGACCGAACCACAACTGTCTCCGGACTCTGAGCAAATTATACTTTTCATATGTATTATTTGTATTATCTGCGAGACTTCGCCGCAACGCAACGAGTCAAAATTATCCGTTTTCTCCACTGCAAGCAGCGCTCTGAATGCCCGACTGCTCCACTGTCTGTGTGAGGACGTCTACTCTGCTTTGGTTTGGTCCAATCACATTCAGCGTCCCGTCATCTCCATGACAGCGGTGAGTCGCGGACGCGACGTCATACTGTAGAGCCGCACTTTTTTTTTCAAACTTTATTTTTACAAGAGAAGAGAACAAAGACCGGTGTAATCAAGTTGACAGCGCAGCTCGTTTCGTCAGCTGTTAGCTACTAGCCTAGATTTGGAACGTGAATCAATCTAAAATGGCGTGTTCAAAGGTGGCCAGCCTACAGCAGTGAGTCTGCATTCTCAACAATGAACACGGTGAAGAACGAGTACCGCAGCCGACTCACCCATGAACACTTGCATCAGTGTCTCTGCCTGGTCATCACACCTTTTGTGCCAAAGTTCAAAGTCTTGGCAGCAGACCAAAGGTGCCACTTCTCTCATTAAGCAACAGTGTTTGACACAATGTACAATAGTTCTGGACTTATTTGGACTTTGATTCTTAGGATGGTTTGATTCACCTTTGGTGGCTGGGTGTGTGAACCGGGTTTGGGGGATGGGGATAATGGGGAAATGGTGATTTGTAGCTTTAATTTAATTTAATTTTACATGTAATTTTATGTTTTATTTAATTTAATTTTATATATTTTATATAATTTAATTTTATATTATATATATTTTATATTTAATTTTAT
The DNA here is from genome assembly GCF_046629955.1 of Centroberyx affinis. Lineage (NCBI taxonomy): Eukaryota > Metazoa > Chordata > Actinopteri > Beryciformes > Berycidae > Centroberyx > Centroberyx affinis. Next base: position 109,459 of record NW_027280287.1, on the reverse strand, counting down.
ATTATTAATTTAATAATTTAATTATAATTCGTTAAAAGCTTGACTGACCTTAATAAACGGACCTTTGTCTAATTGAAAATTTTCTTTGTGGACCTTTAAGATTTGTATTTGAGTACCCCTGGTCTAGACCCTTCTACCTCGACACAAATAGATTTCGCCATCTGCTGGATAAAAGCGGTAACTTCTTTCCACCTCATCTAATAAGCATAGACTAAAACGAAGCAATTGAATTTGAATTATATCGATTCAGGAATAAAAAAAATCAATAAAAAATCGTAAAAAAAACCCAAACGCGATACTTAAGTGAATCGATTTTTTTTCCCACCCCTACTTATTATGCCAGGGTTCGTATCCTGCCCCCCCTCCCCAGGGATTGTATCCCCTAACACACACACACACACACACACACACACACACACACACACACACACGTTAGGCAGTTAGTTATTAGATTATTACACTTACAAGTGCTTATTGAGTTAACATAACTGCTGATAGGAGTGATGTTTTTACTTTACTTTTCTTGTTTAATGTGGTACTTTTTGTTTTCATGGGACTTACCGTGGTACTTACCCTGTTGATGCTTGAGGAATGTTCACTTATTTTACTGTTGCACTAAGTGTAAGTAGCTCTGGATAAAAGAGTCTGCTAAATGCCTTAATTGTAATTCAGGGGTGTCAGTCTTTTAAAACCTGCAATGAAACCTGCCTCATCCTGCCTTAAGGAGCTGCTAACCCAACTAAAAAGCCATTAGTCTGGCTTTCACTGGAAAATTTTAGTGTCACGTGACGGTCAAAATACTATCCCGGAGACTAACGAAAGCCCATATCAGTTCAGCTGTAATAATTTCAGCAAACATTAGTGTACTTGTCAAATGACCATTGGAGAGTGCTGAAGTTTCCCAGTATCCCCTTATAGATGTCTCAGCCTGATTGCTGGAGGTGAAGTTGAGCAGCAGAGCTGAAACCTGCTGGGAGTGGGAGGGAAGCTGCTGGTTGAGATCCTGACAGCATCTGTTTACTGCTGTTTACCTGGGATTCATGCCTAATACTGTCTTTTACAAGCTTGCATTATACTACTGGTTATTCTCTCACTAGTAGTTTAGCATGGGCAGTTTCCACCCATGCTATTACCTGTGTGTGTGTGTGTGTGTGTGTTTACTCAGGCAGCAGTATGACAGTTGCTTCCAGCTTATTGCTACCTCTGCCAACACAGTTGGACGGAGTTATGTTGTCGCCCCATCCATCTGTTTGTCTGTTAGCAGGATATCTCAAAAAGTTCTGAATGGATTTGCTTGAAACTTTGTGGAAAGATTGGTCATAGGGCAAGAAAGAACTGATTAACTTTTCACACTGATTGGCCAAAGGGGCCAATCAGCAGACAGAAGAGGCAAACCCTCCATTATTGGCTCAATCAAACACTGGAGAGCTCATTTCCGTTTTAGACATACCTGCCAATTTTTCTAAAACTTGTTACAGTGGTAGAAGAGCTGCCCTAATGGCCACTGAACAAATGATCGGCCATGTGGTGTTGCGATAATTGGCTAAAATGCTTATAAGTGTCATCTCATGTCCCATTTCAGGTCCAGTCATGAAAATGTGTGCATCTCCTGAAGTGAAACAAGTTGGTTATGGGCCATGGAAGAAATGATTAACCTTTGGTGAAAATCTGACATGTTGTTGTCAAGCTGTTGTCAAGCGTTGTCAAGCTGTGCGCCGGAACCAAGGAGGAGTAATAACAACAATGACGACCGCTGTAGACAAGATAGACGCTGCTGTCGAGGCTGTTCTAAATCGATTAAAAGTACCAATTACTTTGAAATCCGAACAGCACTCTGCTTTGAAGGCATTTATTCAAAGGGGAGATGTTTTTTCGCATCAGTGGCGACTTAAAATGACGTTAGATTCAGGTGGATACGTTGATCTAGGGATTTTAGGGAAAATCGAATCCCCCTCCCCCACGGAAATCGGTTAGAGTGGAGGCAATGTCAGACTGAAGATAGAAATTGAGTGTAACGAGTTGACAATTCTGTCTGATATCTGGCAAATAGATCAGTGTTTCCCACAGAATTTGGGGGTTGAGTGCCTTTTTATTCTTGTGTTCTTTAATATTGTCAATATATGGGCTAATATCAATAAAGGATCCCATTACCTGGATGGCTGAAAAATTATCTAATGTACTCCATTTTAAATAGTTTCATTTGTCACACAAATAACTAACCTGTATATATCTAAAGTACTTTGTCTCAAAGATAACATAACTTAAAAATATAAACAGTGCTCCGTTTTCTGCTTTTATCTACAAGGTGAACAATAGAAATGAGACCCCTTTTACAGAGAAATCTGCTTTTCTGCACCTCTGCCCTGCTACATCTCTCTGTGCTGTCAGTGTCACCTGTATCTTTACATCGTTAAATTACTAGCCTTTGACATTATTATCTACTCTGTTTTACTGCTCAGCAGCTCCTCTGGTCCAGACTGTCCCTGCTCCTCCTCAGGACGAGTCCTTTGCCTTCTTTGAAAATATTTTTCAATATTAATCTGGATTGAGGGAGCAAACATTCAGAGTCAGAGTTAAAAAGTTAATATTAACATTATCAGTCCACTCAGTGGATACTGACTAGCAGCTAGGCTATACAGCGTGCTAATCTCGGAAACTCAGCTGTATTCCGAGTAACGTTAACTGTTAGTTCTTCTTTTCGGGAGTTCAGGCATGGAAAAAAATATCCCTCATGCGTGTGCAGTGGGAGGCGAACAGACGGGTCTGGTGAGAGAGCGGGTGAGCGAATCAATGCGCTACACCCAGTTCTACGATTTAAATAGTGAAAAAAAAGAAAATTTGTGGCAGTCAGTGCTGATATTGTGGCAGCCTGCCACAAAGTTTTCTATGTGTGGGAAACCCTGGAAGGGTAGAGCGAGGGGAGATTGTCCACTAGTTAATTGATCGCGGATGGCGTTGTTCTCACGGACAACCCGAAAACATAATGCCTCCGGCCACGGCTGTCGTCGGCGTGGAGGCATAAAAATGCTAAAATGCATCGCCAAATATACTTTGGCGGCCGTTAATATACCTGGGCGGCCCGCCCAAGTAAAGTCTATGTGTGGGAAACACTGAGCATACACTAAACTAGAACAGACCTCCATGTCTACCACACCCCCTTTTGGCCAATCGACATGAAAAGTTAATCAGTTCTTCCTTGGCCCATAACCAACCTTCATACCAAGTTCTGTGAAAATCCATGCCCAACTTTTTGAGATATCCTTCTAACAGATGGACGGATAAACACACAGACACAGGTGAAAACATTACCTCCTTGGAGGAGGTAATAACAATCACTAGCCTATGGGCCTAAAGTCGTGTGTGTGTATGTGTGACTTTGTAAATGAGTTTATGTTTGTATAATCACAATAGTGTGATCAATTGGCCATAAAATTGCAAATCTTTCGAAGTGCAGTGTGCATATGTCTGACTATTCATAATCTAAATGTCATGATTGTAGGCTTGGTTATACCCTGCAATTATCACGCCTCCAAATGCATGTTGTGCTAACATGAAAGGAGTTTTTTGTAAGAATGGTTTATAATAATCTTTCTCTGATCTTATGTATGCACACACACACACACACACACACACACACACACACACACACACACACACAAACTATCAGTTATTTTGGTTAATGTTCTAGCAAGTAGTTTGATAACTAATCAAGTTATTTAAATAAGAAAATTTAATAAATGCTACTTTTTAATGTGTTATTGAAAAAAATGAACCAGGCAGCTATGGCCTGTGTAACTCGGCACCTGTACATTTTTCCCTCAGTGTCATCTGCTGCACAATAAAATACACTTTCCCAGCAGTGCATGATAAATACACAATAAGCCACAAAAAACCCCAGGGGATAAAGGCTGAAGCTCTCCCACTGAAATTGATCTACTGTTTAGAATACCATAAGCCCCTTAAAGGAATAGTTCACCCAAAAATGAAAATCCTGTCATCATCTACTCACCCTCATGCCAAATGAAACAGGTGAAATTTGTTCTGAAGAACTGGTCCCTACTGACTTCAGTTGTTTTGGAGAAGGCTGCTATGGAGTTGTGCTGGCAGCCTCCCTGTGTGTTATATGGACAAACTTCACCTGTGTTTCAGCTGGCATGAGGGTGAGTAGATGATGACAGAATTTTCATTTTTGGGTGAACTATTCCTTTAATTTGAATTTATCATTTCTGTTTCATTTGTTAAGTTTGGTTCCATTTTTTACTATCTTAATAGCCATTCCAAGTGCATTCTCAACAAAAAGAGATTTTTTCACAAGTGTAAGTGAAAATCCTTGAGTAGCTTGAGGAATCGTTTCAGCCTTCCTTGTGACTACATTCTTTTACGTTCCCTAACCCCACAGCCTGGCCTTTACCCTCACCTCAACATGCGTAACATTTACCCTCAAACTAACATTTACCATCTCTGAATCTAACTCTAACCGTATCCCTGAATGATCACTTCTCCTACTGTGGTCTGTACTACAGGCCTGATAAATCACTTATCCAGGTCCCTGTCATGATGAAAGGCTTGTTATTTGAGTTTTGTGCTGTAATATTAGAAGTTGAGCCAGCTTTAACTGAAAGCAATCAGAATTACTTGCTTCCATATGCATGAGGCAGTGTTTGCTTCCATCTGAAAACACAAGGCTTCTGAGTGGTAACTAGCAAACAGATTAAAAAGCATTTGTTTCTGTGCTACCATAGAAATACCACTCAAATTGTGGTGTGTAAATGGTGATTAGCAGCGCTTGATTTATCTTGAATGTGATTTGCTGACCACTTTTCAGGCTTTTAAATGCTTTGTAGTTAAATTAAGCACTTTCAAAGTAGATTATTTCATATTCACCCAGGCATTTTACATTCACACAGGTTTGATTTCCCCTCATGCAGAAGGCCTTTTGTTGACATGAAATAATAAGTGGTGTTCAAGAGAAAGAAAAGTCTCTATATTCAAGTTGAATATCCTTCAAAATAAAATACTTTTAGTTTTATCAGGTCTGATGTTTATATCAAGCATACTGTTAATGTTACTCCCTCCTTACACGCACACTAAATGGGCTAGGAATGAACAATAGCACGCTATATGGAGAGAGTAGACTGTCATTTGAGAATTGGCTGTGTGCATCTTTACATACCTGTAGTTGTTGTCTATAGGTTTTGGTGTGTGATGACAGATATGAGATGGTAAACAAAAAGGTGATCTTTGCACTACCGTATGCGCCAGGTGCGTCGGAGGAGCAGGACAAAGTAAAATCAGTAGACTCCCGCACACTGTCTTCACTTAACAAGAATTTAATAAATGACACAACGTTTCGGTCAAGCTACCTTCGTCAGGTATCTGAATAAACAATACAGTGGGGCCTGTTTATATAGGGGAACAGGAAATAATGGCGCTTTTCCACTGCATGGTACCAGCTCGACTCGACTTGACTCTACTCGCCTTTTTTGGTTTTCCACTGGCCAAGTACCAGGTACCAGGTACCATATTACGTAGTGCCTGGTACTTTTTTTCGTAGCACCTCCGTCGAGGTTCCAAGCGAGCTGAGGCGATACCAGTAAAAACACTGCAGACCACTGATTGGTCAGATCGTCATCGCGACACGGGACGTATATGCTAACGTTAGCTACCAGGCTAGCTTACCCTCTTGCGTCGCCTTGAGCAGCCAGAGAGCAGTCTGCTGTCTCACTGCCTTCAGCCTCTTCTGAAATAAAAATCTGTCTCTTTGCTGTGACTTAACAGCCACATACCGAGAATCAAGAACACCATCGCTTCGATATCCTCCATAGTAGCTGTGTGTCGCGTTTCATGCAGCGTCGCAGCGTCGCTATGACGACCAGTCTGGGGGGCGGGGCACATTGAGGGGGTACGATTTGCAGTGGAAAACCAAAGTGGTACTACCAAAAGCGAGTCGAGTCGAGGCGAGGCGAGTTGAGCCGGTACTATGCAGTGGAAAAGCAGCATAAGATGGTCCAATCATAGGGCCAAGGTAAGCAGGTAACCTCATGGTACAAATCAGTGCCTAGTGAGGTACAAGGGTCCATCCAGGTGGATGGCAATCAAAAAATTAATTAACAATCAGAACAGTTTTTTTTATAACATCCATAAATAGCATCCAATATTACGACTCCAAACAACATATATCAAAAAGGATTAAAGACCACAGAAATGTGGGTTTATACAAAAAGGAGGAAAGTCAATCACAACTGAATCGTACCTAAAGATGTAGCTACATAGGAGTGAAATCCCAATGGGAGATAGGCAGATCCAAGCCATATAGTAGGGTAGGCTAATCTTTGGTCAAGTGGACCATGTGAGGACATTGGTAGATGCTCACATCATAATACAAAGCATACATAATAGTAAGAAGGGTGCCAAAACATTAGAATAAGTATGAGAAAGACCACCCTAATTAAAAACATTAAAGAATTAAATTAAAGCATGACATTCAGTAATAATTCGTCATTTAGGCCTTTTGGAGATAGAGTCTGTAGAGTAAAGATCCAAAAGGCCTCTCTCCTTTTCAGCAACAGATCATGATCCCCACCTCTAGGTGGCTGAAAGACTTTCTCGATACCATAGAAGCATAGGGAAGAAATATCATGTTTCATTTCATTAAAATGGAAAGCTATTGGGTAATCCCTGTCATAATCGTACTCTTACGCCTTGTTCACACAGGACGCGTAGCTGCCAAGTACCATGATTTCGCGTGCGAGTCTCAGTTGGGTTGTTCACACAGGAAGCGCATTTCTCTGCGCCGGCCAGCAGCTCTCCTGGTCTACAGGAGGAGAAAACCCCGTGGAAACAGGCTGTAGGCTGCTTACATTGTGTTCCAACAGCCACCAAAGCTTCGTCTGTTCACTGCTGTCCGTGTAGAAACACTGCTGACAGCTCACTGTACTTTTCCACATCAGGGATGAACTTTATATTTTCCATATTCTTCACTTTCTCCCTTTCTTCACAAACTCCCTCATATCAAAGCTGTCACGTTTATTTGTTTTCTCAGCAAGAGTCGTGACTTGTGATCAGGCAATAATTAGGAAAGCCTGGGGGACCTAGATATCTCTCTTTCCCCCTCGCTCTCTCCCTCTCTCTCTCTTTCTTTCTCTCTCTCTCCCTCCCTCTCTCTCTATCTCTTTAAATAATGACATATAGGCCTAAATAAATTAAGTAGCCTGTAAATAAACAAACCTAAAAATGTATCCTTGTTTATTTTTGTGGTAATCCAATAACAGACGCGATTTTCAAAAGGCAAGTGATAATTCATAACCAGATAGATCATCATCCTACAATGTATTGCATTTAAAACTTGCATCAGTGCAGATGGATTCCAGACGCCAAAACTGGCACTCCAGATCGCGAGCCGCGAGCCGAGCTCCACGCCGCGCCGCGCCGCGCCGCGCAGCAGCCAGTGTGAACTACCTGACGGCACGGTGGCTCAGTGGTTAGCACTGTTGCCTCACAGCAAGAAGGTCCTGGGTTTGAACCCCAGTCCGTCCCAGGTCCTTTCTGTGTGGAGTTTGCATGTTCTCCCCGTGTTTGTATGGGTTTCCGCCGGGTGCTCCGGTTTCCTCCCACCATCAAAGACATGTATGTTAGGATTAATATTCCTGTCAGTGCCCCTGACCAAGGCACTGGCAAAAAGAACTGGATTTGGTCCCCGGGCACTGTACTGTGGCTCCTAGTGTTGCGTATAGGATGGGTCAAATGCAGAGGACAAATTTCCCCACAGGAATAATAAAGTATACAAATACAAATACAAAAAAAATACAAAATGACCCATTAACATGGGCGCCGAAAGGAAGCTTCGGGGCCGTTCTGCGGCTGTTATGCGTCCTGTGTGAACACACCGTTATGTTCACGTTGTTTTTACGGGTGGTCTTGCCCACAAGGACAACGTATGATATAGATCACATGAGTAGAGGCACAGGTGGTAACACTCTTTATAGCGAATTTCTTTCCCGTATGAGGATGGTGGAAAAACGCGGTTTTGGAGGTATTATGGCATTGAGCGCAACTCCCACAGCGATAATTTCCATTAGGGAGCAGGGTGAGGAGCGTCTGCGTGGACTGTATATGACTCTTCTGAGAGAAGTTTGCATGAACCAGTTGGTTTCTTAAATTTTTATCATGTTTATTGACAAACAATGGAGGGTCTTTGAAAGTGTGGGATAGTTCAGAGTCTGATTATAAAATATGCCAATTTTTACGTGAAAATAGATTTGAAATAATGTGAGTGAGGAGAATAAGCTGTGGTACATGTAACAGAAAAACTCTTCTTTTTTCTGACTCTTTCTTTAAAAGGTCGGGACAGGGTTTGTTAAGTGTAATGTATGCATCTTCGACCCCGTCAGTGGTGTAACCCTGTGCAACAAATTTAGATTTCATATCTGCGGCCTTCTCTATATAGTCCTGTGTAGTATGGCAGAGTCTTCTCAATCTGTAGAACTGGCTTTCAGATAAACCTCTTTTAAGTGGAGTGGGGTGTGCGCTCGTTGCCAATAACAAAGTGTTTCTATCTGTTTCCTTCTGATACAGAGTGGTGGACAGACATCCATTATTCACCATCACCCACATATACAATAAATTAACTTTGTCAATGCTAAACTCGCATGTGAAACGCAAGTTAGTCTTAAAACTGTGTAATAAGTACACAAAGTTGTTCAAATCATCTGAAGTCCCTTGGAAAACACAAAAAATGTCATCAATAAATCTATAGTATTTCAATAATCTGGGTAAATATACATTTCTACTGTGGTTGAACACAAAATTCCTCTCAAAAAAACCCCATAAATAAATTTGTATAGTTAGGGGCGCAAACATTGTATAGTACATTATGTTTCTTTGTATGTGTGTATGCATATGTGTTTTTATGTGTATGTATGCTTGGATGTTTCTGTTTATTTGCACATTTCTGCTGTTTTATTCTGTTTTTATGTAAAGCACTTTGAACTGCTTTTGTATGAGATGGTGCTATACATTTGAATTTGAAATGGAGCCCATACTTGCTCTGGAGGTCTGCAAGTAAAAATCATCATTAAAGCAGAAATAATTATATTTCAATCAATTATGAAGTGGTTAGGAGGGGTGGCTATATGATCACGACTTTCTAAGAAAAAGTGTAGAGCCTCTAAACCTTCATCATGGGGGATATTAGTATAGAGGCTTGTTATGTCTAATGTCATGAGAAGGACATCTTCAGGAAGGTCAGTCAGACGAGATTTTATTAATGAAAATCAACAAATTCTGATCGAGGAGCTAGTAAGGAGTTGGTTTGTGCCACAACGGGGCGACCAGGAGGATTTGTCAATGACTTGTATGTTTTGGGGAGTGTATAAAAATAATAGGAGAATAATAGGAATAATAGGGTCTAATAGGATGTTGGCAATACAAAAAATCAAATTCAGATTTGGAGATCCAACCTCTTTCCCTAGCCCCTTCCAGAAAGATATGGATCTCCTGCTGAAACCGAATGGTGGGGTCAGAGGAAGGTTTTTTTGTAGAAGTCTTCATTAGTCAAGTGTATAACAATAGCACCACCTTTGTCAGCAGGTTTAATGACGATGTCTTTGTGTTTATCAGGCCACGTGTGGCCACGGTGTCTTTGATCGACTGTTCAATTGCCGTAAAAGTCTCTCCAAACTTTTGTCTCATTGTTTCTTCTTGTGTGCAAATTTAGGATTTTAGTTCTTGGGCTTCGGTGCTGACCTGTTCAATGATCAATAACATCAGGTCAAGGGAACATTTATTAAGAATCTCTCCCCATCGTTTGATAAAGTCCAGGTTAGATTTCCCTATAGTAGGGGCTTTCTGAATCCGTAATCCTCTCGGGATTCTCTTGTTTCTCCAGTATTCACTGAGTGTTGATCCATGCATTGACAAACGTGTCTCTTTTAAATGCATTCTTTCCAATTTGACTTTCAGGTCACTGGAGGAAAGAGATGTGCTTATATCGATGCTCGGTAGTAAAATCCTTTGGGCATCTTCACTGGAGAATTCGAAGGAAGTTGCGCTTTTTAGTGTGAGCACATTTATTTCTTGGAAAGAGCTCATGGTTGAAAGCTCAAAAAAGTCTGTAAGTGAACTGGGTGCCAAAGAACAAAAAACTTTTCTGATTGTTAATTAATTTTTTGATTGCCATACCTTGCCATCTGGATGGACCCTTGTACCTCACTAGGCACTGATTTGTACCGTGAGGTTACCTGATTACCTTGGCCCTATGATTGGACCATCTAATTTCCTGTTCCTCTATATAAACAGGCCCCATTGTATTGTTTATTCAGATACCTGACGAAGGTCGCTTGATCGAAACGTTGTGTCATTTATTAAATTCTTGTTAAGTGAAGACAGTGTGCGGGAGTCTACTGATTTTGTCATATGTTTTGATGGAAAAGGGCATTAGTCTTGCCTGCAGGGAGGACACAATGTTCTCTTAAACTGACATACGCGTAGCCTATATGCTGACACTTGTAAACCCACATAGGCTGTCCTCATGTATACACACACGCTCGCTCAGAAGGGTCTCACAGTCGCAATATTGACTTGTAATTTCCAAGTCACAGTCACAAAAAAAAAAAAAGTATTCTTGTACACAATCCCTGTACTACAAATCACATATTGCCTGTCAGACAAGACTTGTCTCAGTGAAATGGATTAAAACCCGAAGCACCGAATTACCTTAACATGATTTTGTTGTGGTAATATTTTCTTTATTATTCTAGATTCACGACTTCACTCTATCTTTCCATTTCTCTTGTTTTACACACACACACACACACACACACACACACACACACACACACACACACACACACACCCACACCACTACTTGCCTGACCCTAACCCTTACCCTAACCTTAACCTAACCCTAACCTTAACCACTGACCCAAAAATCAGCTTTTTACCAATTGGGCACACGGCTTTTGTCCCCAATTGCACAAGCCGTCCCCAGTTAACTGGTCTTAAGTCTGGTTTGTGTCCCTGAAAGTGATTTAAGTCATACCCACACACACACACACACACACACGCCAACAGAAATGTTTATGTGATTTCATTGGGCGTCCAGGCTATAATTACTGGCACATTTTGTGAGCAGAGGCCTTGTAGAGTTGTGGATATCTAGTGTTGCAGGTTGAGCCACTGCTGCACTGGCCATTATGGTTATTATGTGCAGAACAGAGAGAAGTCAGGGTTGACAGGTATTTGTGCTATTGAATCAGCCATGACACTTCTCATCTCTGTGAGTAATGCCTTTCAGTTGATTTTGATGCCACCCACTGGCAATCAGTGCAGCTAACAGAGGCACCTTAGAGGAGATTTATATAAAGAAAGATTATGCTATAGGGCCATCTAGTGGCTATTAAGAAACACTACAGGACAATGGCAGTAATATGAGGAAGAAGGTTGTTGTCTGCACTAAGAAGAGCTTGAGGGCCGAGCTTGGGGGCTGGGCTTGGCCAAGAACATCTTTGTTCAGCCACATTACATAGTTCTTTCCAACCAGTTGACCAACATTTGAAAATATGTTTTCCCATTCCGAAACTGAGCTGGAATATGCAGCTAAATCACAACAAACACAAAAACACAATTTTTTTGGCCAGTGACATTCTAAGTTAGCAAGCATATTGTTCAGTGTATTCAGTTTACCACATCATGGCTAAGACCACCAGATAGTAAAGTAACTTAACTTGTCAGAAAGCTAATTGATAGCTAAGGCTTCATGTGATGATCTTCGCCCAACCAAAGAAACCAACCAAAACCAATCAGACATTAAAGCCCCCTTTAAAGACTTTGTGTTCAAGGGGATAGGCAATGTGACCTGTCTGGTAATCTTGATCTTTGTGCTGAGACAGACGGAAGCATTTCTCTGATCAGTAAGGCATAACAGATTAAAACAGATAGATTCAGGGGAAAAACATCTGTGATCCCAAAGCAGTTGAGTTTGATTGGCTGCATGCCAACGAAAGAATTGAACAGCTGACTGTGGAATTCAGCTGTACTTTTACTGGAACAAATAGCAATACATCCAAAGCACTTGTCAAAAGGGATTCATCACAATTTGTTGCTAAGACTCCCAATTTTTGTCATTCCTCACCTTTTCACTGCAAATAAAAACAAAAACACTCTAAATTGGGTTGAGCTGCCATAAACTCAAGTGTTTCAACTCACAGTAATAACCATAACCCTCTTAAATCCTGGAAGGCCTGTACTGTTTGTTTTTACGATTGCTCTGATGATTGCTAAGGGTACAAAACTCCTACTTTTGGACTCAAAATCCCATACAGCATGCAAAATAAAAACAAGTTTGTCAAATGAGATCCTACATCATGCAAAATGTTGCTAGCACCAGAACATTGAATATTCTTTGTTGAATTTGTCATTGCTGCATTTTAAAATGAAATGACCATTATCAAATCATGCCATCAAACAAAAAAATAATTCAGAGACAGAGAGATTCACTAAAAATGTGTACATGCAGCAAATAATGTACAGTATACAGTGTCCATTTCTATAGCAGCACAATACAGTAAGGTGGACACAAAACAGAAACTCAATACATAACATCATTTTACAGTAACTGCAACCCAAAGAAACCAAACATAAAAATAGGAATTGGAACCAAATATGCGGTTGGTATTTTAGAAACAGTCATACAGGTTCTAGTGGTGAAGTATTATGTACAATAGGTTTCAGTGCTACTAAAAAGGACAGTGTCTGTTTAATTAATGAGACATGATTGAAAATACATGTGGAGTTGATTCAGTGATCTGCGCTGGAACATTATACTCATATGAAGTGGGTGTATTCTGACAAGTGAGCTTGTGATTTAGAGTGTAACTGCTGTATGCTGTGCTGTAGATTCTGTCTTAACGTAAGATTTTGGCAACTTGCTTTGGCTCTTTGCCTTAATGTGCATTATTTTTGTACATTGGAACTCTGTTGAGAAAGCTGAGTCAAAGCAGTCGTAAAACACTGTATTAGCTCTGTTGCTCTCCACCAGATGGCAGTGCCTACCAGCCCATACTCCGCTCATGAAGTCTAATGCATCTTGTAACAGCCAGTGGCACGGTTCATATGCACCCTGACAAAACAGCACTGTGTACATGTATAGATATTCAAAGAAATCAGGTGAAGCCACGCAATTGTCTTCACTGATTTCTGTAACGCCCTGTGTAATGGTAGAGCAGGCTGCTTTTCTCAGTCAGGTCTTTGTTCAGGGCTGTAGGTAAAGCTAGTGTCGGCAGGTGATTGAGTCAGCGGTTTTATATATGTGCATGGTATAGTGACAAAAAAAATCACTGACAGCATCATCATAACATTTAGATGTAGTGGTTATTTTGAATGGACCAGCAGTTAGGATCAGCAGCTTAGGATCGGTTAGGATCTGTTTCCATCTGACTGTCAAGCAAGTTTTATGCAAACTTTTGAAATGTCGCAAAAAATAAAATGCGATTTAGGTGTTGGTAATATTCTAATACACCTGGTCATACAGCCATGATGGGGACTTATACATAGTAGAAGCAACATGTATGACATTTCTGGGAGGTCATGGTGGACAGATATTTTACAAAAAAAACATTTCAGACAGTCCACAGGCATTTTGAACTGTTGTGCAATGAAGTTGAAGCCTACGTCATTATTTATGTGACATTTCCATCGCCATTTATCATCATCACGTAATTTCGAAAACATAGGAGTAGGGGGTGGGTGTGAAAGTATAATCAGTCAAACTGATCAATCAATCAACCTCTCCCTTTATCTATTTACTTCCCTCATTATGAAATGTTTCCTTCATAATTTATATCTAAGTCACTGGCACATCCTAGACCGACCGTGTTTATCGCAGCCTGTCCAGAAATGACCTGTGATACTCAGCAAGTAGGAAAGAGCTTGTCTCCAGATCTTGAGCTTGTGGAATATTGTCATTAATCTTTTCTATTTTACCTCTTTCTTTCTTCCATGTTTGTATGGTGGCCTGCCCCGTTGCTGCATCACACAGGTAAGAGTTTTTATTGTTGTTTTTTATTTACTTGATTCGGTCTGATGTAGAGTTGAGTAGCTGAAAGTATTTTGGATAATTCTATTCTATCTCCTATTCAGTTTTTCTAGTGTTTCTCCACTGATTTGCATAGTAATGTGCAGAGGCTTCCATTTCCTCAACTACCAGTTAATTATGATAAATGCAGTGTCCAAAATGAGCTTTTTGGCTCACAGGCCAAGGGCTGGTAAACCAAAAAATTACCTGCCAAGAATAATTAATTAAACCAAAATAATTAACATGCATTTTTCATAGTAATGTCAGGTACTGGGTTTTAATTTAGTCTCGTTCTCTCACTTATACAAAGGGTTGATTGTGTTATTCATCAAGTGCAACGGAATTCAAATTTTGAAACACACACACACACACACACACACACACACACACACACACACACACAAAAGTTTAAGCAGCCAATCAGGAGCATGTTTGATACAGAGCCATTGTTTTGCTTTGATTTGATTGGCTCATGGACAGAGGGTGTGTATAGTGGTCAGCAGGGTTTTATGGTGGTGTTTCTGCTGGTGACCCCTGGAGGACCTTGGGCCCCCCTTTGAAAACCACTGCCATTGAGAACCATGCCATCCTTCAAATGAAGTTAAAACATGAAAATCTCCAGAATTGGAGTTATGAAGGTTTGATATGATCACAGTGAGTGTTGCGCTGTGTCATAGATTGTCTGTCCTGGCATCCAGAGTCACTGCTAGAGACTGGTTCAGACCGGCCCGGCTCTGCCTGCATCCACCCACACAGATACAGCTGCTGCTGCCTCACGCTGCTGCCCAGCCTATCTGCCTCTCTGGCTGCTTTCCAGTCTTAGCCGGTCACCCTGTGTTGGTCACCCCTACACCCTACATGGTACATTTACATGGAAAACTTGACGGATATGTTTATGTGCAAACTTGCCAAAGGAACAGTTCTTGGCACCTAGGAACACAAATGTTTGTGTTTTGGTGGTGTTATGTGTTATGAGGGGTACGCAAGTCATAAATGTCTGGAAAAAGTCTCAATTTAAGGCCTTCAAAACCTTTAAGATATCTTGAAAAACATTTATTAGACATCTTATTTTTTCACCATATGATGACTGGTTTCTCTGAGCTATTAGATTAATACAGAACACCCTTGGTAGTACAATGTACAAAACATGGTTTTGTTTTTTCATCTGCTTTACTAAACACATTTGGACTTCATGTCCCTTAACAATTACTTTGCTGGTGTCCGTTTTGTTTTCGTGCCTGTGTTCATTCGGCTGGTTTAGCCAATTTTGTTTATTTTGGTTTTTAAATTGGTCTTAAATTCAGTTCCAGATAGAATTGAAAAGGTCTTAAAACCTGGCAATCTTTCCTGCGTTCTGCTACTAGTCTCTTTATATCCTCACTGCCAACCACTCACCACCATATACAGTTAAAATAACTTTTAGTAGGAGATTGTGAGCATTTGGATTGAGACAGTCCTTGGGCAATGGTTGATTTGTAGCAGGGTTTGCATTTTGACAGGCTCTTCTTCTAATGCCACAGTCCTAGGATGGAGCCTGCTGGTTTGCCATCCATAGACCTACATTGTTTATGTCAGGAATGCTACATGTAGAAGGATAGCCTCTGTGAAGGTGGCATAATGGATAGACTTTCTCTAGTGGCCTGACTGTGTGTGTGTTTGTGTGAATGCAACTAAGCTGTGCTTATGATAGCTGTGCTGTCGTCAGAGATTTAGGCCCTGACGATGTTGTCATCATTAGTTAATCCACTCACTGCCTCGTCCTATTCTCTGTACATCTAATCAGATACACTATCTCTCTCTCTCTCTCTCTCTCTCTCTCTCTCTCTCTCACTCACTCACTCACTCACTCACTCACTCACTCACTCACTCACTCACTCACTCACTCACTCACTCACTCTCACATACAGTGAGGAGAAGGCAGGGAATGGGGTCAGGGCCTGTAGCCTAATTGTTGCAGTGTTGGTGATTTGATTAAACTCTCTCTGACATGTGTCTGGAGCAGCTGATGGTTACCAGGAGGTGAAGCAGAAGGCGGGCTCAGTAGCCGCATCTAGTGTAGACCCACTAACTTGGGCTCAGATTACAGGAGTTTTAAAATCCTAACCGATTTTGTAGCGTAGCTGTACGTAATGCCAAGAACATCAACTTCATCTAAGCAAATGGTGCAGCATAGCATTCAGTTGGGTAAGGACTGGAGACGCTGCCTTGCAATGCTGTGGGTACAGTTATTGGTGTAATGCTGTGTTGCATGTATACCCAAAATACATGTAATAACTACAGTAAGTGGCTGCAGGGGAGATATGATATTAATATTAGTTGGATATGGTGGCAGGTCACAAAGTTCAAGTTGTCATGATTGCACTTGGCTAAATTTTGCGCTCATTTGAATAAAATAATCTATTTTCAGCTGACAATAGAGAAAAGAAAGGATTGATGCTTGTTAGGTAGCTTGTCCAAATTCAGGAAGTTGCCTCATTATAGATGGAAGTTTTGTGTGAAATGAAGCTCTGAATCTTGACAACATGAAAATAATTGTTAAATAATAGAGCTGCATGATTATGGCGAAAATTATAATCCTGATTATTTTTGGTAGATATTGTGGTTGCAGTTACTAATAATTATTAGAGTTAATGATTTGAGTGACACAACTACTTTACTGCACTTTCTGAATGTTATTAGCATCTTGACTATTCTAAATTACAGATGGTGTTCTACATGAAATCAAATGTTTCACTATTGTCGATGTGCCAATATTCTATAATTATTAATTGTCGAAATTTGCGATATGCAATTATACATTTTTCATTGCGTAGCCTTATTGTTAAATTTAGTATAGGGTCTATTCTGTGACACACATGACAAAGCTATAACTGTACACTGCATAGTGTGCATATACTATTTTATTTATGATGTATTAAATAGGCAGTTGCAATGTTGACTTACCTCCCCATTAAATTGAGTATCACCTTTGTTTTTTACCCCAGAATTTAGTCTAATCCCCCATCTACAAGATAGGCTTTGCTATAAAGAAGTTTCAGCACTTTTATAAAAGGTGTGTGTCCACAACGTCTTCCATGCATCATGAATAGAACAATTCAGCACAAATGACCACCTAATGAGGAAATTACATGACTACATTACATTACTGGCTATTAGGAAAATGAATTGGGGTGTGTGTGTAAGGTAATCTTAGTTGTTCAGATGCTGTATTCATGCTAATGAAGGAGTAAGGTAGGGCAACATCTCTCTTCAAAGTAGGCAAGAATAGGTATCACTTTCTCTTTCCTCTCTTCTCTTCCGCCCTTCTCTCTGTTTGTCTCTGCCTCTTTCTCTCTCTCCACACCAGGCAGCTGCCCATTCTCTCTTTTACTGGTAAAATTAGATTAAACTTCATTGATGCCCATGGGGAAATTGGGCCATTGTAGCAGCCAACAGTAACCGGATACAGCAAAGAAAAATAGAATTCAAACATAACAATAGATTATAAGCAAGAATATAGCAAATTGGGGTTATATAAACATTTGCAACCAACAATTTCAGCGCATGTTCAGTAGAATGTATAATGGAAGTATGGGGAAAAGTATGGATTACAGCATTATTAGGTGTGCAAAATAGCAGCAGAAGTAAGTGTAGAATATATATGATATGAAAATATAACAAAATATGAAATATATGCTATACATACCTGTGTCAGCACCTCCTCTGGCTTGCATGCACACACACAGTAAACTAGACACATTCACTAAGTTTCTCTGGCTTGCATGGTGCATGTATACAAATTCTCTCTCTTGCACGCATTAGCATGACCAATATGCATACACACAATATTTACATATATACTTTAATAGAACAAAATGAATCAAAACAGACAATTACACATACATACAATAAAACAAAATCTCTCAGAGACTACAGGAGGTTTCCTTAGCAGTATTTTGTCAATATTCTGGTCAGTATCATTTGTATTACTTTATTACCACACTTAATAAATGTATAACATAGGGCTGGGCGATAATTCAATATTATCGTTTATCGTCTTTCAGTGGAATCATATCGTGATGATATGAAGATATTTTGATATTGTGACACACATTTCTGCTGTCTAAATTGATGACACGCAAATTTAACTTAAAAAATCTCATAAAATGAGGTATGGTAGGAATATAATTTGAAAATTTCAGTTTTGTTTGACACCACACCTAACATTACCATTCGGTTCAATGAGATGAACATTAATTTGATTATTTAATGTGATTTTGCATACATGAACCATATCGTGATATATATTGATATCGAGAAAAGTCCTTATGATTATCATGATGTTGAGTTCAGCCATATCGCCCAGCCCTAGTATAACATAAATTATACAAAATTTGCAGTGACATTATGTATATATGTCTCTCTTGTCTCTCTCACACCATCTCAGTGGCATAGTACCCATTTTTACTGTGATCAGTCGATCCATTTACAGTAGCCCTGTCATGAATTGTGGAAATTGTTTGAAATATCAGAACACAGAGAAAGTCTCTTGACTGCAAACAAATGTCAAGTGTTCTTGTTGGTGAATCACAGACAGTTTGGTTGGCGTTGCCTGCTGATTGCATTTGCATGTAAAACAAAACGTGCTGTTTTTCTATGGTTGCTATAAGCTAGTGGAATGCACGGCTGTGATGAGGAAAGGGCTTCTCCAGTTTTTGTTTACTATTGTTTTTAAATTGAATAAACTTTTTTTTTTCCCGAACTGTCCAATATGGAATGTAATCAGAATAATTTGATCCCCAGTCAAAATAATTGGTACTTCAATCAGTAGAATTGGATCTCCTCTGTATTTGGAAAATGTAACTAAGCTAGCTCCTGGAACCAACATCAATAACTTTATGTTCAATAACTTTATTTGTCCCCGGTGGGGCAATTGGTTATGCAGCAGTGGGATGCATACATTTAGCACACATAAAACACAGGGCACATAAATACAACACTAGATCAAAAGACATAAATACACAGTAAAAATACTCAGTCAATTAAAAAGATACAACATTATGCAAATAACTACCTTTTCCTCTTAGAGTTTAGGAGGGAGATGGCAGAGGGTATAAAGGAGTGTTTGTATCTGTTTGTTTTAGCTAGTGCATGTCGGAACAATCAGATAGGATGGATTCTGCTCTCTTATATAACTGTTTGTTGTAAAGATCGAGTGTCATGTGCAGTGCCAGTGTGGGTGATGGGCTGGAGAGGGACAGCACACAGGGTCTATAAGCCTGGATGGGAAATGAGAAAGGGGTCCAATGCACTGATCAGGTTTTTTGGGGGCGATTCAGATTACCCATTTTGTAAAGGTGTGATCAGCTGATCACTGATCTGATTGATGCATTTTACCCAGACTATCTGCTAACAATGGCACATCATGCAAAAGTGCATAGCAAACATAAACAGTACAATTTCAATATCACACTGTGTTCAACAGATTGTTCTCAAAGCTGCATGACATTACTGCCTAACCTCATGTGGAAGTAAATCATAGTTTTTATCCAAAACTAGTTTAGTTATGTGCTTGATGCTGTAGTCAACTGTTTCAAATCGTATTGGATATTTAGGATATGAAATGAATAGCTGAACATCAACAATCGAAAATGGCAAATTAATACAATAATATTCATTTCGCCAATTGATCAGTGCATCCCTAATGCAAACAGACGACTGGGAGGTGGTGTGAGGGATAAAAGCACGACAACACATTTCTGATTCAGCAGGATCCACCAGAATATTTTAGCCAGCATATGAGTGCAAGCATATCAGTTTCCAAGCATGTAGAGTAGTGGTGGAGGTGGAAAGGATTTGTCTGTGATTGATGGCTTCCTGAACTGTCTCTGTATTTTTCACTCGATTGTTCTCTCTGTTCACTCCGCCTGGTTCTCTCCAAACCGAATGATGCCAGATAGCCCTCCACTCTCCCTCTCTTCTCCTACTTTGTACTGCTCCAGTACAAAGTAGGACAGAGCAGAGCAAGGACACACACACACTCATGCACAAGCGCGCACACACACACACAAACACACACGCATACGTCATCAACTGAGATGGCAGATGGACGGATGGAAAGATGTATAGGGGGGGTGGCAGAGAAGGGTGGGAACAGAGGCAGAACCATAAAACTTAAATGTCTGTGTTGGTTCCAAAACCAAGCCAGGCTAATTGGCAGCATTATAGAACAGATTTGGATTAGGGTTCCCACTGATGAAGCTGAATTTCTGGGATATCATGCAATTGTGAGAGGTGTATTCCAGACAAGGAAAGTCAGGGAATTCGAAAAATGTTCGGGCAATATCAGGGAATCTTTCAATTGAGCCAATTTATAGGAATATACCAGGATGTGTTTTCCAACTTGCTTCACACATTTATTGCTTTATTTGGTTGTTTTCAGCAGTTTTTACCCACCGCAGCCCAACTGTAATGGCACCCAGACCGTTCATCCCTCTACAACGTCTCTGAGCTGAAAAACAACATGAACAAACCAGGAGGGAATGACATTTATAGGTCATGGAAGTGCTCTGACTTAGTTATGGAAAGTCACGGAAAAGTCATGGAAATGTACATCAGGGAGGGCGAGAACGGTGGGGAATTTGGCTATATTTATTAGTCTAGTATAAGTAGGGAGCTTGGAGACATAAATGGTGATATGAATTCAAAGGGGGAGGAATGAGTTCATAGGCCTAAAATACTGTAGATTGACTCGTGGTACAGAATACACATGTAAAATGGATGTATGATAAGGGATGTTTGGTTGTGTTAAGATGGAAAAGCACTATTACCATAGCCAGGGGAGGTCATTGGTAGATGTATATCTCATCAGCTCACTAATAAGAACACAGTGTCCCCGCCGGTACTCATAATCTTGTCGGCCAAAAATATCCTTATGCAGAACCAGTCCATCTGGCCACTGGTTGTACTGGATGGGCGGAGAGACCTGCTGACTGTGTGGGAGAGAGAGGGAGGCATGTTGTGGGCCAGACTAAAGCATGAGCGAGAGAGATGACTCAGTTGTTCTAGTGGTGCTGTGGACTATTTGGAAAAGGACAGACAGCCTCCCACCCAACCCACACACACACCATTTTATTAGCTACACGGTGGAGGCTGTGTAGCAGGTGTGTGTGTTGTAAAGCTATGTGACCCAGATATCAGTGTGCGTAATTTCTCCTCCGCCGTCAGACTCTTCCAAAAAGGGAAGATATCAAATATGACGGAGTGTTCTTGGGGATGAGTGCATCCTTGAGGGTGTGAGAAGTCTGAAATGTACACATATGGGTGTGGTGATGTCAAATATATTTGAATAGCATAGAAAGGTCAGTTGGGTTAGATTAAGCTGCAGTGTGGTTCTATTTGACAACCCATAATCATTCAGAGTGACTATATTTGGGCTGTTTTGGTGGGTTAGCAGCTCCTTCAGGCAAGGTGAGACAGGTTTCATTGCAGGTTTTACAAACTGACAATCCTGAAGCTGTTGAGTGAAAAAAGACGTGACGTGGACGACACTGACTGGCCGATATCTGTTTTAATAAAAAGGTTTATGATACATCAGTCTACCTCTGGACTGTGTCCCCACATATAGCCAGAGTTCCCTCAGAACTGCACCCACAGCTCAAGTGGAAGTAATGTTCTCGCTTGTCCAACCTTTGACCACCAGAACATTGTGTACGACGTGCAGACTAACAGAGAACCAACGTACTGTACGTCTTGTCATCAGTCTCTTTGTCTATCCATCTATCTCGTTCTCCCTCTGCCCCCATCGGCTGCTCCCAATTGTCTCTGTTGAAGCACTCCTTCATTCATCATGGTGCCTGCAAAAGTCCTGAAAATGTCTTGAATTGAATTGTCGAAACTGAAGGCTTCCAAAGTTTTTGAATACTATTAATACAGAGTGAGGATTGCTGGGAACGGGTTCAGTGATTGACACTGTATAAACCCAGAAGCTGTGTGGAATACCGAGTTACAGCCGACCAGTTTGGTGTGTACAAAAGCACCGTAAAGAAGTTTGTGTGTCTATTTTGTAAGATCCTGGTGCTGGTTGCCCAAGATTTAATCAAGGTTGACACATTGGATGAGGTGTCCCGCCGCTTTGAAAATCTGCACTGCATCCCTCAAATTATAGGCTGCAGATGGAAGGCACATACCTGTCCTGAAATGGAAGGCCATCATCCTATAAGCAGTTGTGGGTGACGGATACAAAGGACAGAGAGATGTCCTCTAATCCATATCAGTAATGCACTAGGGCTGCAACTAACGATTGTTTTCATTGTCGATTAATCTGTCGATTATTTTCTCGATTAATCGATTAGTTTGGTCTATAAAATGTCAGAAAATGGTGAAAAATGTCGATCAGTGTTTCCCAAAGCCCAAGATGACGTCCTCAAATGTCTTGTTTTTGTCCACAACCCAAAGATATTCAGTTTACTGTCATAGAGGAGTAAAGAAACCAGAAAATATTCACATTTAAGAAGCTGGAATCAGAGAATTTTGACTTATTTTTCGTAAAAACCGACGAAAACCGATGAATCGATTATCAGAATAGTTGCCGATTAATTTCATAGTTGACAATCGATTAATCGTTGCAGCTCTATAATGCACATAATCATAAATCACAATCGCACAGTGAATTTCAGTCATATGGTGGTATGTTGTATGGTGATATCTTTGACATTATCCCCACACTGCTTATTGTTCTTACCTCTTACCCACCCACCCGCCCCGTTATGTGTTTTTTTGCCCTCCCTCCCTGTCTTCACGGCTGCTGTCAGCATCGTGTCTGTCCTGTGTTGTCAGGTCCGGACTGGGAGCGCTGTGTGTTCTTTGGCTGATAATCCTGCTAATTCCAAGTTTCACCCCACATTACTCAAACCTGCTGCTCACACATACACACACCACACACTTACGTAACATGGACCTGCTCTGTGTGTGTGTGTGTGTGCGTGTGTTTGCGTGCGTGTGTGTGTGTGTGTGAGTGAGTGTTTTGGTCAGTTTGCATCTATCCCCAAACAGTTTACAGTTCTTGTCAGAGAAGGTACCGACGTATGTCCAAAATGGTGTTGACATGTTGGTGTTCTATACAAGGTGTAGACTCAGGGTGTAACGGTTCAGAAAACTCACGGTTCGGTTCATATCACGGTTTTGGGGTCACGGTTTCGGTTCGGTACGGTATATAGACCTATATCTGGTGCACTGGGCAGGGGAAGTACAATTGCAAATTCCAATTTACGCAATGTATTAATCTTAGGTCCAGTATAACTAACTAACTAAATCAACAGACTCTCTGTCAAAAGTAAAGTAAATACTGGCTCTTTGTTATTTTAACATAAAATATCCCTGCATTGTAGGCTATGTAGGCCAACATCAACATCAATTGCAACATAAAATGCAACCTTCAGTGGCTTTACTCCAGGACATCAACATAAAATGCAACTTAAATCATGTAGTTACTGAAATCTTCCACTACTGAACAGGGCTACAAATCTTTGCTATAAACAAATAGTGACGCGCGGGTCGTGAATGACGTTGGGCTCTTCTGTGGCGCACTGCCGCAATATCGACACGGAAGCCACAAAATCAAAAGCTGGTCAAATTGATCCAAATCTGTCTCTAATGCGCCGATGTGCACATCACATCATGTTTGTCATTTGGCGATTCACAGACCAGCAGAGCAGCAGCAGAGTCTGAAAGTGAAACTTAAAATTCCACAATTTGCTCCACAGGCTACTCCTGTGTTAGCAGGCTAATCCAGCTGTAATGTCATCGCGTAGATTGACATGTAATTCTGACAACTAATTGGACAGATACTCTCCAGGGAGATCGGAACCACGTGGGGAGCGGGGGGACACAGAACCAAATGAACCGCGGCATGCATGCGCGAACCGAATGGTTCTGATTTTTTTTCGGTATCCGTTACACCCCTAGTGTTGACTGATATACATGATATAACAGATATCAGCCAGTCAGTGTCGTTGACCTCGTCATTCTCATATGATAGATATGGTGCAGTTGTTGTTGCAGTTGTTGATGTTTGATTACATATTTATTGTAGAATTGATCAATACTACTGGTTGTTTGTGGGAAGGCCTTAACTTGATCTGATTCAAATGAGACATTTTGATCAGATTCCACACAAGTATGATGTTATTGTCCTTGGTTTCAGTGGAGAGTTTTAGTGTCACATGACGGACTAAATTATTTTTCAGAGGCTTTTCCACCCTGTCAAGAATACAAATCTGGGGGAAACACTGAATACATCTTTTCTTAATTACATTTTTTTTGCCATGAAAATTGACAAATTTAAAATGATTGAATATTGGCACAAATATCAGCCATCCGCAGCTTCACTCCAAAAATATCAGTATTGGTCTTCAAAAGCCCATATCGTTCGAACCCTATTCTATACATCTGTCTTTGTGTCTCTTCTTCTCTCTCCTGCTGTCCCTCTATCCATGACTCTTTGAGACAGTAGAGATGCTGAGGCGGTGGATCTAGGCCATTCTAGCTGTGTGTGTGTGTGTCTCTCTCTCTCTCTCCTGGTGTGTGTGAGATCAGTATAGAGCGAGGACTGAGGACTTGCTGCTGTCAGCCCAAATGCTCCAATAGCACCTCTCTCTCTTATGGAAGCCAAAATGGCCACTCATCATTCCTCCCTGCCTCTCTGACTGACTCACTCAGTAGCTCTGTGTCATTCTCCATAGTCAGGGTGTGTTAGAAAACCTCTACCAGGGCTTACTGGTAAAGTCTATGTGGACTCTACACTATCAAACTATAGCTCAGCCAAAAGCCTTTACAATTCAACAATTCAATAGGCCTCTTTTTTCCCATGGCAGGGACGTGCCAGGCCTGGCCCATTACCTTTTAGAGATTGCATTTCCCCAAAATCACAGCAAATGTGATTGCCCTTCCTCCTCTTGTGGCCTGTTGAGATGATTTGTCACATGCCAGGCATTAGACCAGAAACATGTAGACACATATAGCACTTGTCTGACCATAGTTGAAAGGACTAAAGATAGTATAGTTAGGCCTGTTAGTTGCCAATGTGGTGTTCGGTCTTAATACAGATTATAAGCCATTACATTCGAGCAGTTCATGCCAATCCTTCAGGTAAAGGACTTCAGAAAACAATGAAGCTACATTACTGTGAAAATAGAACCATCACTTGTAGTTCCTATAAGTATACAACCTGTTATGTGGTTAGATTGGCTTTCCTACTTTGTAATTTTATAATTTGGTGATGTTTGCAGTGGTAGATGAAGAGATCTTTTAGCCTTTTATCCATCATCACAGTGTGTGACTTTCTTATCCTTCATTACAAAGTAGGTTGGAGAATTTGATTATTTTTACACGCGCCAACAGATGAGCCTTGTGAAGTTAAAAGATATTGTAATATTGGGAATGAATGACTTACCATGAACTGCATTATATGAACTATGAGCTCCAGTTTGTGTTTGCATCTTGAACAGATTTGCAAGACTGTGGCTTACTCACTTGTCACAAATCTGGAGTCTCAGGACAGCTCAAACGCCACCATCACGATAAGAGGCTGAATGTTTGATATTAGGCGGTTGTAGCCTATTACTCTGGGATAGGTTGGTAAGCTAAAGTAAAATGCTGTACCCAGGCTGCCATAGGACTACGACCCACCTAGAAGTCCTGTGACACTGATTCACCCCAGCACATCACAGTCTGTTAGGACAAGTGAAATCCCCTGCATTGTGTTCATTCTTTACCTGTTGTTTCTTGGCCGGCCGTCTCTAAGCCGGCGGAGGCTCTGTGAGTGTATGTTGTGTTTTTTGCCTGCCGAGGCACTAAGCCATCTCCAGGCGACCTTTCAATGAGAAGTGACAGGATAAGACCCTGAAGCACAGGGGCCCTGCCTAGCACACGGACCGGCTGGCATACAAACCAACAGGGTGTCCGAAAAGTCTGGACGCGTATGGAAACCGCCAACTAAACAAGCATCAAAACCCTTTTAGAGCCCCCTTAAACCACTTGGTGATTCTGACTTGTGTGTGTAACAAGAAAAAATATATAGCTTGACTGTTAATCCTATGATTCCTGACATTTGGGACACTGTGTACTCTCTAGTCCCTCACATATCACATTCAAACCCAGGAGGATAACGAGGAGGGAGATGGTAAGAGACTACAAAGACATTTGCAGTTACAGTGCATCTGTACATTTTGCATAATGGGCATTTAGCTGACATGATATCGAGAGCGACTCGTACTAAGTGCATCAGTAGAATATGCTTCAGTTCCTAGATTACCAAAAAACCATGGTGGTGATGACAGAGGACACTTGAAAGTTGAAACTGAAAGTTTCGGCGTGGGCCCCTATCTCAGGCTATGGTGTTAGTGGGCTGAGGCCTAGTGGTGTAAAAGCCGTGAAATCACTGGGCCAGATGCTAATCTCTGTTGATGGTTTATGTAACTCCCAGCATCACATGACCATACGTCACCACCTGCCCCGCTACTGTCTCTGCTCAGTCATTCACTCACCAGTCAGCCTCACAAACACAAAGGGGTTACAGCGAGAGAGAAAAGATATGAGACGCACACTATAAGGCATACTAACTCTTAACACACACATACAACAATCCTAATCTGGCACGCATCCATAGATCTTCCCCATCCTAGCCGTACTCACTAATGCACGTATAAAGGCTGATATATGACCGAGATTTCTCCGCCGTGTTTAAGGAAGAAAGCGTGGAAAAGCGGTGTCAGAAAAGGCTAAAGAAAGAAGCTGGGGGATACTGTCCTGTGACTCTGGAGTGTATATGTTCCCCGCTGACCAACGGCTCCATGAGAGAGCGGGGGATCCGGGTGCGAGGCCATGACGAGATGGCAATGAAGCTATTGTTCTGGGAGCTGGAGCAGCATCTCAAGAGGTAAAATGAAGAAAGGGACTCCCCCCCACCCACCCCCCCCACCCCCGTCGGTGCACTGTAGCGCTGCCTGGGAATAGACGCCGAGCCATTCACTACAGTAGCTGCACACAAAGGGCTGCCTGGGCGATATTGTCTCCCTCTCTCTACTTCTTATTCAGTCGTTCATGGCTGCAGGGGTAGCAGTAGGATGGAGGGATGCTTTTACTGACTTTACAGGCAGGGTTGGTGGAGATGGGTAGTGGGTCACTGGCTGCAAACAGACACTGTACTGTAAGCTAGTTTACGCACTACTGTCCAGGCTTTGTAAGTTAATTGGAGGGTGTTTGGTGATGTGATGCAGTGTAGTCTGACATGGTCATTTTATTTAATGTACAGTAGACCATAGAAATGTGATGCAAACTGTGTACATGGCATACTTGTAAGGTATACATGTAGGCCCATTCTGCTTACTACGGTAGTATGCTTTTGCTAAAAATCTCAATGGGTTATACTTAGACCATGAGTTACTATACCCACAACACATTGTTTTTTTGTTATTTCATTGCACTGCTTGCAATATGAAACAGTTTTGTAACTCATGCATGATGTTGGTGCAGTTGCTCCATCATGTCACATGAAGTGGTCCTATTCTCCTTGCCGTTATCAGTCTGGAGATGCATGAAGCTTAGTATCGCTGTTATCACTGTCACCTTTGTTAGGCTAGTTTTGCTCCCTTTCACTGTTGTCTTCTGACTGACCTCTTACTACAGTACTCAGAATGTGTGGTGTGTTAACATTTCCGTGACGATTGTATTATTTTCTGAGAAAATTCAGTAAATTCTTATGCTTAAGGAGACGGTAGGCTTGCAACGAAGTTGAACTTGCACAAAATAGAAATGCTTTCGAACACAGCGCCACATAAAAAATTGTGTATACTTGCTAGTTTGTGTATTTACAGTCCACAGTCAAACATTTATTAGGCGAAACCAGCCAAAGTTAGCGGTTTGATTCCCAATGGAAGGGTGTGCTCCATGAAAATGATCCAGAGTCAAAACATCAGGGGCTGTTTTACTTGGATTATAACTCTGCTTGTAACATCTGCTTGTTTTTATCTCTTGGATGTAACGACTGTTAATTAGATTCTGCACCATTAACTCTGTAGAAAGCCTGTTTGTTTTGAAAAGAGCTCTTGATGATATTCTTACGTAAATGGGAGTGCACATTTATGTCTGTAGTTTTTAGATCGGTATGGTCTCTATTGTTCAGTGCTGCTACACATGTATGTATCTGTATTAATCCCATAGTTGCATGGTTCATGTGAATGTTTTCTAATGATATTATATATAAATGTTGAGAGGAGCAGGGGAAGGAAGGGTATGACTATACCTGCTGCACTCCATATGAAAAATGTTGTTTGGTTGTCAATGTTGAGTTGGAAGAGTGATCAAAATCCAGAGATCTGCTATGAAACACAGTGAACCATAAAATCTATTGCTTTTAACATATTTTCCTCTGTTAATGGACATCAAGCATTAGGCTGCATAGAGTCAGGTCATTTCTCTCTTGAGTTGCTTCAGTAGGTCACCTGGCAAGTATCCTTATATGGTAAAGCAGCATGGCCATCGATCGGCTGAGCGACCTACAACAGTCTCCGCTGTCAACAATCAGATCTGCTTTAGACCACTGTGATGAAAGGAGAGGAGAGATGTTATGTTGTCCCTGCGTAGGTCTAACATTTTCCATTTGTCCTGGTTTATGTTTCAGTTTTGGCAGCTTGTTTTGGGAGCGCGGTGAGGATCGATGGCCGACTGTGAAGTGATGGCCAGGCAGGACATAGGGCTCAGTGCTGTAGCCAGTTGGAAACCTCAGTGGTTGGCCACTTCTCACACTTGTGCGTTTCCTGGTGTGAGATGCCACTTAAGAAACATCTGGTGTAAGCGTCATATAAACAAACAAACACACACACGCACACACACATAGAGTTGACTTTGATTTGGATATTTAGTTTGAAGTAAGCCAGCCTTGTCCCTCTTACTTGGACCAGTGGCTTTTTTCATGCCTGTTGGGGATAGTGGTTATCTTTGGCCCAGGCAGATCAGATTGAATTAGAAGAAGAGAACATATTCAAAGTGAATTTTCTTGGAACATCATCTAATTTTTCTCTTGGCCAGCTGTCAATGGAACCTAGTGTAGCTCCTGCCTAAGACGCTCACTCACTCAAAGTGTGTGTGTCTGAAAGTGTGTGTGTCTGAATGTGACCACAGTAGAGGTTAATCTCAATCCTCAAGAGCTGCAGTCATAGCAGCTATTTGGGTCTGGGTAATTGGCTAAACCCACTTCCAGTCAAAGAAGAGACCGGAAGAGATAAGTGTGGCATTGAGCCTCTTACCAAGCGTGGAGCGCTGCAGCGTTTGACTGGGATCAGAGGTGATCTAGGGCTGAGATGCAGCGCTGGGCCTAGGGAGCTATGTTTGAACCTCTGTTGAATTCACGGTACTGTTGCATGCTAAGCCAGGACTCTGGTATGGTGTGATCATTATCGTTATTATTCCATTGTAAAAGTTGATTGCTGGCTTTCTGGGTGATCGACAGGCTAAGATGTATGTCCTGTACTCTGTTGTTTTTGAATTTTTCTCCTGACATTGTTTGCATGTCACCTGTTCCCTCTCTCTTCCATCTTTCCTGTCGCACTCCACTGCACTCCACAAGCTGAAATGCCTTCAAAATTGAAAGCTTTTAAAATGGTTGATGACAAACGTTACCCTCATAATTGACGCCCTGCATTACGCCTGACCCCTTGACAATCATTTTGGGAATCCAGGGCTCGGAGATTGGACAGCTGTTTATTTTATGTGCGAGGTTTGTAGGCCTTGGGGAGTGTGCTGGCAGCTGGTTCATCAGGACTGTTCACGGTGTGTAGTGTTGTTGGTGAGGAAGCTGTCCGGACAGTCCTGTGTTGCATTAGAAGAGCAGACATTCCAAGGCACCGACTACAACTGTATTCAGGTGTTATTAGACAGAATTAGTTGAAAACAGTAGACTGGGAAAGCTGCAGGCCATTAGCACAGAAATATATGTGCTTGTATGTTTGCGTGCATATAGTGTGTAGACCAATACGGACATGTAATATCCAGCCTGTGAGATGTAATAGGCTTGTGTTGTATGAAATGTCCAGTAGCTAGCTTTAAGCATTCCTTATACATCCCATAAAGTATTATGATTACTGTGTCATATGTTTCTGTTAATAGGCTAGGCACTAGTACAGGGAGCTATATATAGTATTTTTCATTAAAAATAAACACATTTAAAACATTTCACCATTACCTACCTGCCATGCTATTTTTTTTTGTAAATTTCGTCTGTAATGAGCAGTGGAAATATCATTCCAAGTCAGTTATCATTCTAGTCAGATTGCCCTCTAGACACCTAGTCAGTATTATAGCTTTGACCAGCGGCCTCAAATCTAGTCCTCAGGGTCTGGAAAACTGCTTGTTTTCTATTCTGCCAGGTAGGTAATTGCATTCACCTGTTGTCTCAGATCTAAATCAGTCCCTGACTAGATAGGTAGAATGAAAACCTAGTTCTATAAAGGTTGGAAACTTAAGCCATGAAGCCATGATTTCCCCCCATACATTCTGTCCTGCACCATTTTCTCTGGGCCTTGCCATACCCGTCAGTCCCTCCCTCTGTCTTTATGTTAAGCCTCTCCTTGTTATTTTTGAAAGTTGACCATGGCCTTTTGGTCAATGTTTCTGAGATCCACTGGGTCTCTAAAGAGCTGGGCCTTGTCTACACTAATATCTGTGTCAGAGACAAAGCAGAAAGCAGGATCATACACACCACACAGGGTCTGTACGGTGTGTATGATCAGAGGCAGGAATGTCAAGGGTGTGTACACATCAGCGGTTTGAGGTGTGTATGGAATGTGTGAGAGTTGCCTTTCAGGGTGTGTAGGGAGGTGTACGTATGCATGGACCTTGTGTCCTGAGGATGTCTGAGGTGGGAAGTGAGTTTTGAGGTTTCTGTGTGGAGGAGTTGTTTTTGGGTGTGTCTGTATGACTGTTCAACATGAAAACAACCCCCTCTCGCAAAGTGCTGAAAGGGCAGTTTTTCTGTGTGGGAGACTGTAAAAGAAAACTACAAGTCAAGGCTACTATGATATTTGATCGGACCTCGTATATGGGAATCTTTACTCCCAGTGCCCGAGTTTGGAAATGGCCTAAGAATGATCCTCGGTCTGCCAACAGCTCACTCTTATTTAAAATCTCATAAGGACCTGAGATGTTTTTAATCAAGTAAATGACAGCCCAGGCAGGTCTCTATTTTGCTGAAATGCAGGCTGTTCAACTGACAACTTGACAGCTATCAGATTCATCCCTTCAAAATTTAGAGTCTCCCTTCAGGCCTTTATTCATCCGCCCTAACAAGACGGGCTTGAGTTATTCTTGAGTGCAATAAGCGGTCAGCTTTTCAAAGTGCAGCTTAATCTTGCCCTGTTTACACTGCTGTAAACTGCAGTAGATGGATAGCCAGGCCAACACAAAACAGCTCAGTCTCGGACCTAGTTTACTGCAAACCATCCTAGCTCGAATACCATCTCTTTGTTTAAATGGCTTATAA
Source organism: Centroberyx affinis (assembly GCF_046629955.1). Taxonomy (NCBI): domain Eukaryota; kingdom Metazoa; phylum Chordata; class Actinopteri; order Beryciformes; family Berycidae; genus Centroberyx; species Centroberyx affinis. The sequence goes on along the minus strand of NW_027280287.1, from coordinate 77,873 downwards.
TGGAAGAAAGGTAATCCGAACACCAAGTTGCTGTTGGAAAGATGATCCTTGTTTGCTCGGTTTGGTAAAGCACTGCGAGAATAGGAGACTGAGAACTCCAAGTCCTAGTTTTTGTGGATGAGACGTGTTTATCTTACTAATATCAGCTTCCTGTGGTTTCTGATGGTTGAACAATTTTTTTTTTGTGTGAACAGGATGATTCTATCATTTATCTCTTGTCAGGGCATCCACTCTCCCCCTCCTCCATACTTTGATAGCATTTGATAAATCCATTGTTGGTTTAATTAGATTTTCCCAGATTTATATATGATTATTGTAATTACTGCCAGGCTGCTTATCACATCCGCCTACGCAACTTTCCTCCACTCAGTAATATGGATCTTGCTGTTTGATTGCCACTGATGACATTTCCAACCCTCCTCCCAAGACGTTGGTTATTATTTGCACAGATGGATATGTATACGCCTCCAAATGATAGTGGAGTTTGAACCCCAGACTCACACTTGACAGCCTGAACATCTAGTCTTTACCCTTTGTGGTAAGTGAAACTCACATCAATAATTTGATATGACAATTTGGATCTTTTTGTTGCATCAGGGCTGCCTGTTATCAGTGTGGCTCAGCCACCTTTTTCTGTAATGATATATAGGGCCACAAGGGGGCAACATAAAGACATAATACCACTTCAATGAAGTATAAAAATGTGGTTTTTACACCTGCAGAGAGCTTGTGGGCTTTTATTCTGCTTGACTTTAGAATCAGTGTCTACTTAGTAATTAGTGTCTTGATATAATGTTGTGACTGTTGGCTGTATGGCTCACGTTGATTATTTTCAGATGCTTGTTGTGAAATATGACTGTCTGGCTTGTAACCATTGTTGTGGGTAGTAGTGAGTCCTGGCATCATTTTTGGATTCTCAGTTAGGACAAACCTGCAGGCCTATTGCCTCAGTGGCATCACTTCACCAAGCCCTGATATATGGCAAAGTCCTTGTATCTAATAATAATTAATAAATTAGTAATAACACCATCAAAACCCCCAAACCTGCTTATAGCCACGAACGTTCTGGGGACAAAGTGGAGCAAAGACTGATGACTGACCAGATAATATTTGGTCAGTGTGATGAATTATTATAGGAAGGTCACCAGCTTATGAGGGAACATTGGTCCTGAATGCTCCTCTGATGTGATTTTTTTTTTGTTAGATATGGCTAAATCTTTGCTCTCCTTATGACAGTAAAAACAATAACATCAAATTTTCAGTCACTCAGGCAAAGGTATGGCGAATGACATTAATGGTGGTCATACCCAGTGTATAACCAGCCAGCTGACCAATATTGTCACATTTACACAAATGCTGATGAATGTGCGCTGTCCCAGTAAAGATAAAGTGTTACATCTTGCCATAATCAATAGACGTTCATTCCTTGCCTATGTGTTTTTGTACAGCCTTTTCTTAGTCCTCTCTTCCTCACTTCCATCCGGTTTTTCCCGGTTTCATCCCCCTCCTTTCCGCTCCCTGAATAGTTTATGCAAAAACCACGTCAGCTGAGCGGCAGGTGGGGGCGTTCCTGAATACATTATTCAAATCGCCCCTGTCTCGGCCAATAGGAACCGACCTCCCCTGTTTTTCCTGGATAAATTATACTGGTTTGTCCCGGGCTGCAGATTTTGTGTAGCGCGGAGATGAGCTGACCTTGGATTGTGTTTTGTATCGCGGCGGTCGGTGCACGAGCTCCACCGGACAGAGCGCGTGTGGATGTGGATCGTGGAGCTGGCCGCGTGGAGGTTGAGTCGGGACGAGGCTGTTGTTGACGGACGGACATATAAATATGAATAGCATGAATACGCCGTGCTACACCGTGGCCATGGATCTAGGCGTCTGCCATCTGAGAAATTTCTCCATATCGTTTCTGTCTTCGTTGCTGGGCGCCGACAGCTCGCACGTCAAGCTTGACAATAGGTAAATATGTGATTGGGCTCGTGCTGGCTCTGCACGAGCTGCTGTCCTCTGATGAGAGCCAGCTCAGCTCCTCTGCATTCTGCCCGCAGTCCCGCGGCCGGGCTCACTGTCCGATAGCCGACAGCAGCAGCTCATATTCTGGCTCCATGACTGCACGTATTATCTCTGTGTTCAGCAACGGCAGTAGATGATGTTGCAGTCTGTGTTAGATTGACGAGTAATGTCACTGCTGTGTGTGTGTGTGTGTGTGTGTGTGTGTGTGATGGAGGGCTGAGCTGGCTGACATTGGCAGCTTCAGTGGATGGATGCTACAGTATTACACCTATACACACGCACACACACACACACACACGCACACACAGAGGTTGCAGTTGCCGGATCGTTTACTGAGAAAGGGCACGCTGCATTGTTAAAAAAAAAAAAAAAAAAAAAAAATGAAGAATAAAGCGGTATTGTCGATTTTGAAGATTTTCTCGAAATTTCCAGAGGCTTCCTCATACGGCCTGCATTTCAATAGATGGTTGCATTATTCCTGTGGCGAAATTCACGTGTGGAACTGGAGATTTGCCGTAGGCTCAGGCCTGGTATGGTTTTTATAATCGGTTGCCAGCATTGGTTTAAAATATATTAATAATGTGTTCTTTTGTTCTTTTGCAGTTCGTCAGGAGCCAGCGTTGTGGCCATAGACAACAAGATTGAGCAAGCAATGGTGAGTTTTCAAATTTTTTTCTCTACATGAACATACTGTGGGACATGTCAGCCACAATGACATGTATGGTCCCAATAATACAATGCAGTGGATGATCGTTTGAATGACAGGATTGCATCAGGCAAGAAGAGAGTAAATGGGTTACATAACATTACAGCGCTGAAATACGTGAGGATGTTACGTTCCTTTACACGCTCCTACCTCTTTGTGTCATTTGTATTTGTGCATTGTCCCTGTCCATGTGTATGTATTGGGACCATAGGACAAGTTATAGTAGAGATCGTCACTTGATACTTGGGTAACAGAGCAACAGCATTTAAGCTACTGTATATAGCTACTGGAATGATACTTGGTGTTGGACTTTGCTTTCAACATTCAGAAATTAACTATAAATCCTGATCCAGGCACAATATTTCGTTTGCGCTACTGTAAAAGTGACTTACAGTAGGCCTACAGTCTTAAAAAGGCTGCGTTACTTCCAACTCAACTCATCCCGTGTGTCTAGCTTGGGACAACAGGAGTGTGTTGAAAATGATGCATCTTTTTGAAGGGTGTAATAAATGTTTTAGCACGTAAACAGACTCCCTTTCCCATGTTACCAAAGTAATTATTTGAAATACACGCCTTTTTTTTTGTTCGTGGAAAGCCCCAGAACTAGCAGTTTTATTTTCTGTTTCACTACTGTTGTTGTTGCTGTCGTCGACTCTGTTGCTAGGCAAACTGTGAGGCTCCGACAGCTGGTTATAAATATCTCGGCCTCTGATTGGCTGAGACTTAAATATGGGCAGGGTTAATGACGTAAGGCAGCGTGAGTGAAGAGTAGGAAGCCTGGGAATATTCAGACTGAACTACTCACGTTTTTGTTTTCACTGTGTTTTAATATTCGTAGCGGTTATATATTGCATATATCTTTGTATTTAATACATTTTCACTTTTTTCATTCTACATATACCCAACATTTTTTTGTATAATATCATATTGTACACTTTTTTTTTCTTTGTTTCAATATGTTCTTTGGATGTTATTTTGCATTTTTATACCTTTCATTAATACCCAAACAGGTTAGTATTGAAGTTGTTGATTGTTATGTTAAATAGGCGGTGTTTACTGTATTGAGGGGAATATAGCAAATATATTCAGCTATATATGCTCACATTGCTCACATATATATATATCTATATATATCTAGAAACTTGCTTGTGTTGTATGCAAATCTCATGTGTAAGTCGCTTTGGATAAAAGCGTCTGCCAAATGTGAAATTGTAATATAAATGGGAATATAAATGCAATATTCTATTTTGTTCTTTTTTTCTTTTCTGCATCCTATTATTACCATTTGTTGCTGAAATGACCCAATTTCCTCACAAGAATCATCAAAGCTTTATCTAATCTTAAACAACTGATGTCTGGACTAGGGTCAACCTTTACTCACACAAATCCATATTTGAAAATAATAGTTAACTGTTTCATATTGTTCTTGGTTACTAGCTCAGGCAGTGTAACCCATTTGTAACATTCCCATATCACTATTGTCATGTGAAAACCTTGTAACTCCAATTTTGGTTTTATCATTTTTTTTATTTTTTTTTATCTTTGAACTTATGTTGAAGGATTAGGTGGTACTCTATGGGTTGGGAAAATTCCTCCACCCTTGGTATTTAGGAAATTATTTTCAAAACCACAATGGATTAGCTCAGAAATGCATGGTGGTCAAGCTTTAAAATGGCTGTTTTTATTTTTTATTACCTGAGAACCTGACATTTTTCACCTAACAGCAGTGATGGGATGTATCTTATGTGTAGTTCAACATAATCAGTTATCATGTTAGTGCTTGATTTTAGTATTTGTTTATTTTGCAAGTGTTGTTGATTTGATATTGTTGATTTATTCCAACCCCCATCTCTCTCTCTCTGTCTGTCAGGACCTGGTGAAGAGCCACCTGATGTATGCGGTTCGGGAGGAGGTGGAGGTCTTGAAGGAGCAGATCAAGGAGCTGATAGAGCGCAACTCTCAGCTGGAGCAGGAGAACACCCTGCTGAAGACGCTGGCCAGCCCGGAGCAGATGGCCCAGTTCCAGGCCCAGGTCCAGACCGGCTCCCCCCCGGCCGTCGCCGCCACCCCGGGGCCCCAGAGCGCCGCCGCCCTCGCCCAGCCCGTCTCGCACAGCTCCGGCCCCTCGGCGTAGCCCGGCCCGGCCACACAGACTGACTGACAGCTTTCTGAATTCTGCTACGGCAGCAGAGCTAAACCATGCCTCCTACAGCGGGAGGCTACGCTGTTAAGACAAGAATTTGCACATATTTAACTCTCAGAAGGACGCAGCCGGTGTGGTGCGGTGCTTTACGGCACAGTGAAAGGAGACAATCCTGACGGGTCGATGTCGGAGGAGAATGAATGAATGAACTTTTGCCAAATAACCCTTGGACATATCAACTAGAATGTCTTACGAAGAAGAAACAAAAACAACTAATCAGTGGCGACATTATACTTGACTACAGAAAAAAAAAAAATCACTGTGCCTGTGTCAATGGATTTCAAGTGATGTCGATTTAATTGATGATGGTGATGAAGAGAAGGAGGCGGAGGATTGTACTGGTTGTCGCCACGCTTTGCTGAATTATGTAATGTAAATAAAATCGGTTCTCTCTCAAGGCTAGATGCTAAAGTTACAGGTTGAGAGACGTGGGAGAGAAAAGCCTAACTGCGTGACAAATAAAGAATGTGAGCAATTATTATTATCATCACAAAGTCCCCATCTGGCATGGGGTATGTGGGGGGATGTAGAGCGACCAGGGAACTGGAGGTGGTTCGAACACAACACTTGGCAGCATTGACCACATTATTTTAACTGGGGGCTGAAGGGGGGTAAAACAAACTTGGTTTATTATGGAGATGATGATGATGATGATATTCTTATATTTTCAGTATTTAAGGTTCGAGCTCCTCATTTGCCCTGGACAAAGCTCATCATTGCTGTTTTCTCAACCCTGCAGTGGCATGTTTATGAAATACTCTTAAGCAGGGTTGAGACATTGGGCTAAGCTGCATTTTGTGTTTTTTTTCCCCAAAATTTTGATGGGCAGAAGATGATGTATATTTCTGTATAGTGTAAGTACTGTGTAAAATAGTGAGAAAAGAGGAAAAACAACAACAGATGCTATCTAGGTCGCACAGATTAAAGCGGGCGGGTCGGTAATGTGCTGGTGCTGCCCGGTCTGTGTCGTCTATTTTTAATGCTGTATTTCAGGACTATGGAGAGCTACAGGAGTTGAGGTTATTTAACTGACAACAGACAGGCAACAATGGTGTCCATATCCCCTGCTGCAACATTAACTCTTACTGTAAAACCATTTTTCACTTGAATTTCTTTTCTGAAGTATTGCACCCTTGTGATTTCCCCCCCCCCCATCTTATTCTTTGACAGTGAGGTACTCCCGGATGATCAAACTCTTAAAACTTAACACTTACTCTGAATACCATGAAAACAAACTCTGAAGATGTTTTTTTTTTTTGCATTCTATGTATCAGTTGTATGCTCATGTTCTGTGCATGTTTCCTCAGAAACCAGATGAGAAATTGTAACATACATAACACAATTGCACTTGACAGCTGCACTTCACAACTTTCAATAAAAATGCTTAAGGAAGAATAACTACTTGCTCACCACGATCTTTTTTTACATCCTTCCTGATGACTGGTTTGATGGTGGGTAACTGGCGGTCTCAGTCCAGTGGGTGCGACCATGCAAATGAGCAACAAGCCTCCGGATGCTGATTGGCTGTTTGCTCCTCCAGTCACATGTAGGATCATGCTGCTTGCTGCAGGCTTGGTATGTGGAGTTGGTCTGCAGTTGAATTCCTATCTGCTTCAGGGGCTTTTGTTCACTTGGGGTTAATGATTGCCTAGTAAGTTGTTTTTGAACCCTTTGGTTAGCAGTAGGGACCAAACACTAGGGATTTTTGAAAGCCAATCATGAAGTGTTTGGATTGAAGCTGCCACCAGCTGATCTGTGCTGAAACTGAATATGTTCAAATCTGACTAATTTTATACCCAAAAATGACAGGGATTCAGTGTTTCCCCCAGAATGTTAATCTTGTCGGGATGGGAAAGCCTCTGAAACAGCATTTAGACTAAACTCTCCATTAAAAGTGACACTAATGAAATTATTTTAGGCGTGTTAGCAGCTCCTTAAGGCAGTGAGGCAGGTTGACAAACCTGAAGCTGTGGAGTAAAAGCCATCCACACCAGATGAATCATTCCTAACCTTAGGATGTTATGCAGGAGAGCTAAAGCAGGCCCATTCATTAAAACATGTCACAGCATCTAATTTACATTGTGTTGACATATTCATTTAAGGCAGCTTAGTTTAAATGCTATTATAAAGGCATCTTAAACCCAATCACTTAAAACACAACAAAGGATTTAGATGTTAACTGACATGTTGTATAGATCCATTATACATAAAATACTCTGCAAAACACCACACACCAATAAAACAATTCTGCCATAATACTATACCAATAGTGTCCAGTCAATCACAAAGTCCATCATCAAACCTGTCATGTGATTGTTTAGACTGTATGCATTGAGCACTAGCTGTAAAGTTGTAGGATAACAGCCAGTGACGTCAGTGTTTAAAAGAAGCAGCACAGCAAACGCACTTTAACTTGTGGGAATGTGTATATGAAGTCATGCTGGCAGAGACATAAACACATGGCTCACCTCTCTTCAACAACTTCCATTTGTCAGCAGGGAGCATTTAAGGCCACAGAAATATTTTCATCCTCTCCATATTTGTCTTGTCCAATTTTCACACAGTTAACAAAATTAAAATAGCATGTCAAACTGTCAATAAAGTGATTTTCAGCAGCCTGATGCTGGAATTCTTCAGGGCAAAAACAGTTGAGCCTTGACTCTTACTGATAAAACATAATATTTTTCTTATTTGCCAGAAAATGGAAACTAATGGTAATTTTGTTAAACAAACACACTACTTTGGTAGGGTCCTATTTGATACATCAAAGTCTTTTCATTTCACATTGCATTTAATTTCATGCCTGTAATTTTTAGATTGGATTGCATATTAATCACAGTGAGAAGTCTGGAATGCAACTATATGGCATTTCCTCCCTTGAAAGTGTACACGTCACTGTAAGGAAGTCACTAAAAATGAGTTTGCAAAAGGGCATTTCTGGAGAAGTGCCCTTTTAGTGAAGAGAAGAGAGACAGAAAATATGGGAGAGAGAAGGGATGACAAGCAACAAAGGTCGCAGGCCAGATTTGAGTGTAGAACATCACAGTTACATTAGAGGTTTTCCTCCTTGATGCTCTGAGTCTTGCATATTACCGGCTGCAATCCATACTTTTACCATGCTTCCCATTTATACTGAAATTGTGGATTGTAAATTTGCTATATTCTTGTTCTATTCTATTTTTACGTTTATATTTGAATTTTCTTTGCTGGATCTTACTATTTGCTGCTGCAACAACCCGATTTCCCTTCAAGGATCAATATTATTTCTTCTCCGTTTTTATCTCATCTTAGATAGTGTGGCTTAGATACAGTATATGGCAGGGTATTGACCTCTGGAGATGAGTCTTCACACAGTGTGCTTCAGTAAAGGAAGACGTCTTCTTAACATTGGCACGTCATGCTGATGGAGAGATGGAGAGAGCGGATAGCAGGGATCTAATACTGGACATGGAAAAATAGTTTCCTCTCCTTTGACTGATTTCCATCAACTGTAATTTTGGTTTGTGCCACCTCTAACATCACAGCTTCACACAGCATGAGCAACAATCTGTATCCTCTTCAGTCAACAGGAGAGTTGAACACACAGACCTTCACCTGACTGCTTCATCACCTGAGTCGTTGAAGGAAGAGATAGTGAATGGCAGTAAGTGTGTGTGTGTGGTGTGTGGGGTCAGGGTGAGAGCAGCACATCAGCAGCCTTAAGAACATGTTGATCATGATGTTTGTAAAGGAGAGCGCATGTTGAGCTGGAAACATCTGACTGGAGAACTGATGAAAGATCAGATAGTCACACTGACACACAGGAGGAAACTACATGAAAAAGAATTAAACTGTGAAGCAACTAAATCACAATCAAAGGCAGCCGCACAGGTGAGTCATATTAAGTTGATTATCAATTAGCAGTATGTGTCAGATTTAAAAAGGTCTGACAGTCATCACTTTTATATGAGAGAAATCCAATGAGATCAAACAGAAGGTGGCTGGATTGCAGATGCATCAGTCACAGAAACTGCAAAATGATTGAACTGTGACAAGGGGAATTATGTTTTCCAATCAGACAAACTGCATCGGCAAAGAGGCACAGGGGTCGCAAGTTGGAGCTGACCAATAGGGATAGATGGACACTTAACAGAATAGCTGCTTAACACTACAAACCACTTAAAAAATGACCAGAAGTCAATCTGTGAACAAAAACCGCTTCACAACGCTGGTATTTACAGCAGTGATGCCATTCAGAAACGACTTGTATCAAAGGCCAATGCACAGAGACACATAACCTGATGTAAGGAGCACAAAACATAAAGTAACATGGTCTGATGAGCCGTCCTTCACAGGGTGTCTGTATGTTTCATCAAGCTAGATAAAGACTTTTTAATTCCAGTTAGAATGAAATATAAGGCCACTGAACTGAATGTGAAAATGGCAAAATGAGAAGAAGAAACAGCCAAAAAAAAGCTGATTATGTTCAATAGTAAATATTCAAAACATTTTCAGACTTTTTCAGGATGTGATCTGCCTTTTTCTCAGAGGTCATAAAAGTTTAAAAAAGCATTCACACACACACACACACACACTCTCATATCTACAAAAGCCTGTGTGTGTGTGTGCTGATCAGCAGAGATTCTAGCAGGACAAAAGCAGAAGTGAAACCAGGCGCTTCCTAAATGCTCTTCACATTTATTTGAAAAAAGATTCTTCTCACGCAACACAGACAAATACTGAAACAGACTAGTATGGCACATTGTCAGCAGGAGTCACATCATTGACTGCACACACACTCTCTCATTAAGAGTCTCACACATTCTCTCTCTCACACACACACACACACACACACACACACAGACACAGGTATGAGCCAAGTGAATGATAAAGACAGACACTTTCTCCAGCCGGCGTGGTTTTAGACTGTCCATAGAAAAGCTGTCAGTCCCACAGTCTGCAACACTGTAAACACTGATCGAGGGGAGGAAGAGGAGGAGGAGGAGGAGGAAGAGGAGGAGGGATGGCAGGATGGAGGGCTGGTGGTGGTGGTGGTGGTGGTGGGGGACGCTCCTCTGCCCCGAGGTCTGGTGGATCCGAGGGGTTCCTTGTCGGTCTCCGGGCCTCTGGAGGGGGGCGGGGGGTGTGTGCAGAGGTGAGCTACCCAGGCTCAGTGAGGGGGCGAGGGGGGGAAGGGAGAGCGAGGAGCCTCCCTACGGATCACATTCCCATCCGGATGCTCTGGATGATCTGAAATATGGCTGAAATCGCACAGAACGGCTCCGGTCAGGGAGCGACCTGGAGTGACAAAAGCATGGCAGGGTATCTGCCGGTTTCAAATTTCAAATTTAAGATCTTTTTCAATCCTTACCACTTACTGTGAAGCCCTTTGAGACTGTAACTGTGATTAAAGGCTATGCAAAGAAACTTTAATGCTGCCTGGAATTGACCTTAAGGCCAATATAACATGCAAAATGAGAAAGCAAGCTGGTAAAATCAGCCTATTTCTGATTGAGCACAGCTAATGAAAGCTCTGAAACTATAAATGGGCAGAATATGAAAAAGTATGTCATGCAGATAGGACGCATATTGTATTACTGACCCTGTTCTCTATTAATCTAAGAGTGGACATGCAGCACAAAGAAACCTGTCACTGCATTGTGAAAAAAATAAGACCCCTTATAACTGTATTTAAGACATTTTAAGGCTTTTAAAGGAATAGTTCACCCAAAAATGAAAAATCAGTCATTATCTCCTCACCCCCATGCCGATGGAAAGTCGGGTGAAGTTTCTTAGTCCACAAAACAGTCCTGGAGCTTCACAGCAAAACAGCGTTGCAGCATTCTCCTAAACAACCGAAGTTGCTGGGGACTTGTTTTAAAAACTTAAAAAAACAACTGAAAAAAACCCATAAAATTGCTCCATACAGCTCGTCCGGCGTAATCCAAGTCTCCGGAAGCCCCGAGATCCCAAGTTGACTTGAAAAGACGTCATTTACACGCTTTTTTTTTAGACTAAATCTTCACTGTAGCCGCTGAGCTCAAAGCCGCGTTCACGTTAGCACGCACCCCGTCTGAAGTGGGTGCACGAGCTCGAAGGCACGTACATGCACCGCTAGACGAGATCTACGAGAACTCGCGATTTCTGCATACCTCCGTGTTTACACTGCTACCCAGAAGCTAGCGTCACACACACTCTGCTCACACAGTGACTTGTAACGCTTACCGTTTACTTTTCAAACTTTCAAACAAAGAAGAAAAAGTCTGAGGACTTCGATATGGAAGAGGAACATAATTTCTTTGCTCAGCCTTATTTGTTTGAGCCAGAATATACAGACGAGGAACTCAGACAGATCAAGCAGCCGGAACAGCAGCTCAACCAGACCCACAGCCAGCAGCGGACTACAGAGAGAGAACATTGGGAACCTGGTGGTGTAGTTGTAGGAAATGTAAACCAATGGCAACAGAAGAAGACAGCCTTTGCTTCATTGAATGAGATTTGTTCATGCCACCGCTGGAGGATCTTGATATCTCATGGACTACATATTTTGTTACATTGCACCATACGTTTTTATATTGTTATATAGTATTACGTCTGGGACTGGTTCAATACTAGTGAACTTCGAGCTCGTGCACCCACTTCAGACGGGGTGCGTGCTAACGTGAACGCGGCTTTGAGCTCAGCGGCTAGAGTGAAGATTTCGTCTAAAAAAAAAGCGTGTAAATGACGTCTTTTCAAGTCAACTCGGGGCTCCTGGAGACTTGGATTACGCCGGACGAGCTGTATGGAGCCATTTTATGTTTTTTTTCGGTTTTTTTTTTTTACGTTTTAAAACAAGTCCCCAGCAACTTCGGTTGTTTAGGAGAATGCTGCAACGCTGTTTTGCTGTGAAGCTCCAGGACTGTTTTGTGGACTAAGAAACTTCACCTGACTTTCCATCAGCATGGGGTTGAGGAGATAATGACTGAATTTTCATTTTTGGGTGAACTATTCCTTTAATGCCTTCGATTTAGACTTTTTAAGGAACCGCAGATAGCCTTCATTGGCCCCTCTCTCTCTCTCTCACTCACTCTCTCTCACTCTCTCTCTCACACACACACACACACACATACACACACACGGCTCTAGATATAAGAGGTATTTACCTGATCCACACACAACAAATACAAAGAGGGCCAACAGCCAGGGCCCCACTGGATACTTCTCCTCCTGTGGTCGCTATGGGAAAGACACACACACACACACACACACACACACACACACACACACACACACACACACACACACACACACACACACACACACACACACACACACACACACACGTCAGTATGATTGCCACTACAGAACTGTGCCAGATGCTGCAGAGCAAAAGTAAAACTGTTTTGACACTGGGCGGGTTTTTGCTTAGGTCGCCCTTTCTCTTCATCCTGCCGCCACCTATTTTCGGCAGCATGTCATTAGACTCTCTGTTGTTTCTTGCCTTACCTTCCACCCCGACAACATGGGGCAGAAGACGGCGAGCTTCCCAGTGAGGTAAGCTGTTATGCCGCCTTCTGCCAAAGCCCTCACAATAACAACTTTGCGGCCGTAGCCTACTGAACGAACCCGAGAGTCTAATTATAAACTGAAATCTGCACCGTTAGCATGTAGCCGTTCTTCTCAGACTTGAACACAGTGTGGCTCATGTGGAAAAGATGAGTGGAAAAGCACGAGTCGGTGGTCTAGACCGATTCCAGAGCGACCATCGGCACCACAAGATGATATCATCATGCGCCTGGACAGGCTCCATGTTTGCCTGCTGCTGGTGAGGGAGGCCGCTATGGACAATGACACAGTGATGAGCTAAATGATGCTGGGAACGTGCTTGTTTTCTTTATACGGTAACAGCAGCATGTCTGTAACTTATCTCAAAGAGGGAAAGAAGGAAACAAGATGAACAGCGCCCACTTTTCCTCAATAACTGATGTTTAACCAACTGTTTAACCCCCTTTAGTGTCAGAGAGAGAGAAACAGAAGGAAATCCTCTGCATGAAACAGGCCACAACCAGTCTCCTCTTTACCTGGGATGATGATGTGATGTGTGTACAGCATAATACTGCCCATCCCATAAACACATGATTCAATGCTTTCCCTGTTTTCAGTCCTCAGAGTAATTATAATAACAATCCAATGCTCCCTCAGTTTTCCTTGTTTCTTCCCATCGGTGCTCATAGCAGCTTGAGTGCATTCCAAGTTGTTTGCTTTCAATTGGTACGACAAGTTTGGCGATTTTGGACCTATATATGATTGGTCTCTTACATACCTGTAGTACTTATAGTAACAGTAGTGCAAATTATATATAGGTCCAAAATCGGCAAACTTATCCTTTAACTCTAAAGCAAGTCTATCATATGATCAACTAATCTGCTTCAATGGCTTGAAGTTGGCAATGTCATGAACGGCCGCTGGCTGTTACACGGACCAAAATTACCGAAAGTGTTAAAATGTGCACACTGAGCATGATTCTACTGATGGAAATGAGGGGTGGCAGCAGCAGAGCTAATTACACCAGCACTAATTTAACTGGACACTTGAGGAAACATCAGCTGAAGGACTACAAGTTGTCACAGATAGCTCAGAAGAAGTCTGGGCCCAAGCTGCAAGCAATAGAGGATGTGCAGCTGTTTAATTACATAAAAAATAAAAAAATTTCAATTAATTACAAAAATACTGGTTCAGTACTCGGTATCGGCACATACTCAATATTTAACAACCAGGATTGGTATTGGGGACAAAAATTCCTAGTACCCACCCAGTCAATTACCCACAGCATCTGGTACACTAATGAAATGATACAAAAACTGCTCAGTGTACAACTATTAAAGACAGCTGAGACAGTATGCAAATTTGTACAAGAGTGCAAATGTACAATTAAACTACAAATATATGCAAGCCCAGTGCTTTCGGGGTGCTTGGGGGTCCTGGGATACAGGGAATATGCCCTGCACGCCCTGTTGGTAATCCAGGCACGAGGTCACAGATTCACCACAGATTCTTGTATGGACTGAAAAGTTCATGGTAAGGCCTAACTGTCTGCACATCTCCATCTGACTGATGAGTGACAGGTATGACTGGCCGGTGCAGCCCAAGTTACATCACAACACACATGGGCTTCAAATGAGGAGAGACATGGGGATTGTACTAAAGTATTCACTGGGGGCGTAACTCAGCTTCATCTTTCATTATCAATTGGAAACTGGTAGCCTTTCTATCACTTAGGCCAGCGATTCTCAAAGCGGGGTCCAGGGACACCCGGGGGTCCTTGAGGGGGTTCCACGGGGTCCTCAGCAAAATGAGGAAGAGTTTAATGTCACTAATGTTTAATTCACTAGAAATCATCCCAATTACAGAATGTATAGGAAGGACTATTCTCATCATAAGTCACTCTCAATATCTCCCCAGACACACTGTAGACAGTTCTACAATTCAATACTAAATCAACAACAGTAATCCTCCCCTATGGCTCTCTGAGACTAAATCTGATCAAATGGGGGGTCTAACGTGTGACTATTTGAGGGTCCGCGACATGGAAACGTTTGAGATCCCCCAACCATCATCATCTCCATCATCACAACCACGCTACATGTAAAATGAATGTATGACTAAAAAGAAAAACCTATCATGCAGCTGTTTGAAAGGATGAATAGGAGAAAATACCCATGTCATGCTAGCTAGCCCCGACACGTTGCACTCACTCCTGTATGGACATGACATTCACACCAAACTCAATTAAAAAATCTCGCATTTGTATGCAGTCTTGCTTGTCAGCAAAGGCACATACCTGGTAATAAATGACTTAAGACCTTGCATTAATCAATAAGATCCTCTCTTCAGTTCGGCATAAATCAAATACACCATTCAGCAGTAATTGCATTCAAATCCCAACCTTTATAATTGCTTCACCTGTTATTCCCACAGTCTTCTCCCACCAAAACACACCGTGGAGGGCGGTAAGGAGCAGTGTCAACCAATTAAAAAAACAGAGATTTTCTTGAAATAAAGTGCTCTTGGTGGACTATAATGTATGCCGAAAGTACCACAAGACCATAACGCTTCAGGAAACATCTTAAGTCATGTTGTAGGAGATATGTACGTTTGCCGATAAGCAAGGAAACATTAAACGGCCAGATTGGCATCACGTTCTCTCCATACTACAGTGGACGTCTCGTATCAGGGCTCCTGTCATGATCGCATCTCTCTGGTCAGACAGCGGCTCACCAGCGTCTTGGCTACGTTGCCTCTCTGTGTGATGTTCTTGCTGTGTTTCTCGTTGGCCATGCGGATCCTCTGTTTGGCCACCATCTTCCGGACGGTAATAATACTCCGGATTAATTATCGCCACTTAGCCCGTTGTTTTCTGATGCTGCAGGCTGACGACGGCACCCTGCGTCAAGCCAGCCACGGTTTGCTAGAATAAAACCGGAAGCTACCCGACGTTACCTTAAAAATAAGAGCGTAAAATATTTCACTTTTGACAATCCATGGCATTTTAGTGGAGGTTTATTTTGAGTGACTGACGTGGTATTTGTGTGTATTTTATAAAAGGTCAAAATGACCTTTTATAAAATACAGCAATTGCATTCTCATTTAAACTTCGTAACACGGTCAAAACTTTTATCTTGAAGGTTATGGCCGGAAGTTGCATGCTTCATTCTGGCAGCTTGACACAGCTCGCTCCTTTGCACCTGCTGCGCGCGGCCAGCATCGCGCCTCTATGGAACTGGCGTGCGCGCCCAGTTACCGTTAATGGTTTCTGATTGATTCCATTTGAAACAATGTAAAATATAACCGACAGACCAGGTCTTCAACTCTCTATTACTATAATACAGTTTATAAGCATACTATACCAATATAACAGCAAAAAAGTAATGTAACTAAGCCCTTACAGTTTTACAGTCATTTGCTAGCAACAGTGTTGCCAGTTTTGTAACCAAGTCCTTACAGTATCCTCACTGTTATTCTGTTTTACAGTGAGAAACTTACTGCAATTATTGTTGAGTATTACTGTAGTACAGTAGATTACTGTAGAAAAAAAAAACTTTACAGTGATATGCAGTAAATTCAATTAGACTATTTCTTAAGTTTAGAAAAATCAATTACATTATTTTACTAAATGCATGAATACAAAGCTACATTCGATTCCATTCAAATCTTAACAATGTCAAATCAATGAATTATGAACTTTATCATTAAAGTTCTGTGTTTTTTTTCCCCAATTATAGAATTCTGGCGATTTTTGTTTGATCTTAGCTCTTCAAGATCAAATTTGGACTCAGGCTAGGAAATGGAGAGCGGCCACAACTTGCCAAACCCAACTGACAGCCATGGACATGATGGTTTTTAGCTATTGGTAATGTGCAGAGGTTTCTGAATCTGCAGCGTCAGTTATAGCCGAATTAGTCTGCATTACATCATCTACTCAATCTGAGAATTTAGCTGGCTGCTTAGAGAGATGGATGGCAGAGAGAGAGAGAGAGAGAGAGAGAGAGAGAGAGAGAGAGAGAGAATGCAGGAGCAGTAGCATTTAGAGGAACTTCCTTTAATAAGAGCAGAGGTTGCCTAGCAACTGCATCAAGGGGTGTGTATGTGTATGTGTGTGTGTGTGTGTGTGTGTGTGGTGGGGTGGGGGGTGGGGGGTAGGGTTGCACAGCAAAATCTGCCAGGGGAGAGAATAAGAAGAGGAGCGGAGAAAGGGGGAGAGAAGAAGAGAAGGCTGACTGTACTATAGTCTTAATTGCCGGCTCATGATGATTCATTTGGATTCACAATTATGATTGTTACTGTTATGTATGTATAGTATGTAGGTCTATACTATATGCTTTAGGCAATCAATACTGTTAGTAATGTCTGTAAGTAAAACCACACACGTCAGTAATCCATGCTCTTTCCCATTTATGGCATTCATAGAGTCTGCTGAACATGTGTAAATGTTTATATAACCACAATTGTTTCTGTTCTATTTTTTATTGCTTTTTATTGCTGGGCTCCCATGGGCCTTGAAAAGCCTTGAAAGTTTGTGGATTTGAGAAAAATAAAATACGGCCTTGAATGTTTTTGAAAATGAATGGATGGCTTTAAAAATACTTGATTTTGTTTTTTTAATTCAAGTCCAAATTTTAGTCCTTTAAATTCACCAAACTGGCTTGAAAGTCATTGAAAAGTCATTGAACTTTTTTATTCCTTATTTTATCTATCTCTATTTGTATGCTTACAATTTTCCCCTGCTGTATCTATTACTACCTGCAGCTGCAACAAGCCCATTCCCCACAGGGATCAATAAAGTTTCATCTAATCTAATCTCACTTTGCCTTATTGCAGCCTTTCATGCTGTGTATTCCCTAATGTGAAGGCATGCTGTCGTGTTCGTCCTGCTCAGCAGTGAGTGCGGAGCAACCAAACAGCTCATTCATTTTGTTTTGCTTCCAATGTGGGCAGTAAATTGACTGATTAGTCCCTGGTCTGGTAATTACAACCACTGAGCTGAACAATTACTATTACCAACATACTCTTCTGTGCTTCATTAAATGCTGGCTGTAGATCAAATGTCCTTCACCAGCATAGCATGACCTGGATTTCAAGCTTCCCTCTCTCCCCTCCCGTGGGTCTCCACTGTGTGTGTGTGTGTGTGTGTGTCCTACAACTCTACTGTAATGGAGAAGAGTGTCAGCCTAAAGCAAGGACAAGCAGAGATGAACAGAATGATTGAGAGTCAGAGAGAGAGAGATGTCACCTGATGTTATGAGAAGGTTTTGCATTTCTCATTCTAGTCCATGCACTATAAAAAAAAAAACTAAAATCAAATCATTCTCTGTCTGCTTCTCTTTGTCTACATCTCCTCCTTTGTGATCACAAATGCAAAGTACATCACCAGTAGCTGTTTCTAACAGTGTTAAAGTGTTTTAGGGTGGATTTTTCCATTATACTGTGTTAGTGTCTCATGGTCTAAAAGGCTTTTCTACCCTGCCAGGAATACAATTGTAATCACTCTTTCACTGCTTTTCATCCTTTCATCCTGATCACGTCACAGAGAGCAATAAATAACAACATTACGCATTATCATCACATAAACAGAATAAATCCGCCGCGAAGCAAGCAACACCTTCATCGCGCCGCAATACATCTGCAACACGATGACACAGAGGTGACGGGTTCTCTCTGCGGACATGAACGAATAATCTGGAGCTACATCAACGGATCATTCAGTTTAGATCTCATCCTCCAGCAAATAGGAGCAGGATGCAACAAAGGAAAATGGAAAAACAAAAAAATAGAATATAAACAATTGTAGTTCTATGAACAATTTCAACACAGTAAGGAGAGAGTAAGAGTGGGAAGTATGGGAAAGAGTGTGGATTACTTACTACTTAACTCTAACCTAGATGCTAAATATATACAGACCAATTTTCACACTACTGTATCACTTGAAACTCAGTAAACTTTTTAATGACACATTATAGTCACCTTACACTAAGTTGAGTATCAGCATTGGACTATCCAAATAAAGTTCAACCCAAATCTTCACCATTACATAATTTTACCTTTAAGAAGCGGCCTGCTCATGTTACATGAACTTTGAGGTGAGTGCAGTTTGGTAACAGGTCAAAGGGTAACAGCTCTTCCCCTTGAGCTTGTGACCTGAGCGCAGGAGTGTGTGTGTGTGTGTGTGTGTGTGTGTGTGTGTGTGTTCATGGCTCAATCATCCAGACAGCACAGTGCGTTACAGCCAGCCACTGTCCCATAAACCTCTCTGTTCTGAATGAACTCTATGGTAGGAGCGAGCGATGACCATCACAAGAAAACAGTCGATCGCTGATAAACACAGTTATGTGAGCGCTCCTATTGACCCCAGTGTGACCTGATGAGATTTATGAGACTCTGCATGCTGTTCAACACAACAGATAGTTAGAGGTGGATATACAGATATGACATCAAGACTTAAAAACAAAGGCAAGGCAAGGCAAGGCAGCTTTATTTGTATAGCACATTTCATACACTGGGGCAATTCAAAGTGCTTTACAGGGTGATAAAAATACAGTAAAGGTAAAAGATTTACAATTAAAAAGTGCAAAAGTACAGACAAGAGATACAAAAGATAAAAGACTTAAAAGTAAACTAGTGCAGTTCAAATCAAATGAGATAGAAAGATGAAAGAACACAACAAACACGACAAACACTCCCACTTTTAGATGCACATTGTGAGTGAACCCATATGTTTTTCTGTAATTTTCTTTTCCCCTGTCCTTCCTGATTCTACTCTTGATCTGATATTTACGTCAGATCTCACTGCCTAAGGCAGACGAGAATCATAGATTCTCCTCTTGGTCAAAAACCTCACCATCCAGAGATGGATGAGAATCATACAGGGTAAAGCTCTGCCCCCCCCACATATAGTGTTCACTCATGCGCAAGTAAGCATTACCTGGACAAGACGAATGAAGATTCGTACTTGCCCGTGTCAGCTCTGTTGGGATCCTGAACAGAAAGAGTTAAAATTAAGGTTATTTAAAAGCTGAGCTGAAAAGATATGTTTTTAGCCATTACAGGGTAGAGTAGGCAATGTAAAATAAGAAAGTTTTTAGCTTTGACTTAAAAGTGGTCAGAGTCGGGGCTTGTCTAATATCATCTGGGAGGTTATTCCAGGTCTGTGTTGCATGATAACAAAACGCTGCTTCACCGTGTTTTGTTCTAACTCTTGGGACAGCCAGTAGGCCGCACCAGATGTCCTAAGCGTCCTAGAAGGTTCAACCAGGGGATGTTTTCACATCCCCTGGTTGTTTTTCCCTTTAAAGTAACAAGAAGCCTGCTTATGGAGCAGAGAGAGGAAACCCAGCCTTTAGGAGAGAGCAGTTCCATAAAGGTCAAAGGTCATTCCCTACACCCTGCAGTACCGCCTTGTGGCATTCTGTCTTAGCGCTCCTCAACTAACTGAGATCATGACCTTTAAACTGAACTGCCTCTGTTTGCTGACTCCACTCTGACCTGGCAGCTCAGCAGCAACCAGGCCTGAGACAGGGAGGATGAAGATGAAGATGAAGATGAAACCTTAATGATCCCCATGGGGAAATTGAGTTGTTGCAGCAGCAAATAGTAATAATAAGATACAACATAGAAAAATAGAATAGAAATATGAATATGGCAAATTAAAACATAATGCAACTGACAGTTACAACACTAGAACAAGTTAAGAAGAAATGTATGACTGAAAAAGTATGAAAAAATATAAACAACAGCATTATGAGGATGTGCAAAACGACAGCTGTTGAACATACTGAGAGAAAGAAAAAAGGAATGAAAAATATGCAAATATGAAATATATGCAGTGTGAAATTAGTTAAAAATTCAAAAATATCAATATATGCAAGAATAGCCGACGCCAACAGCTGCCTGTAAGTGTTTGCAACCGCTCTCTTTTTCATCCTTTTTGGACCAAATCGTTGCCAGTAGATGATTTTACTTTCAAGAATATGGGAAGAATATGAAGAAAACAAATATGCGAGTTTTACAGAAGCCGAGAACGGCCGTGCTTGCAATTATTTTTTTAATGCCGTTATCTCGAGATAACAAAGCTTTTTTTCTCGAGATAACGGGTTAATTTATCTCGTTATCTCGAGAAAACAAAAGGCAGATTTTTCGAGATAACGAGATAATTTATCATGAGAAAACGACTTTTGTTTTCTCGAGATCACGGGATAATTATGGAGAACTCGAAAATGAGTGTCTGGCTCATTTGATCACACCTGATTTCAGCCTTCAAGATCACTGTCATGACTGTCGGGGGAGGATTCATAACTGAACAGGAAGTCAAGGCATAAATGTGTAGTTTTGTTTACTGCAGTTACGTTGTTGTCAGTTGTCAAGACGCCATCTATGCATGCTGGCATGGCACTCGTGATCTCTGATAAAAATTATAAGTAATATAAGGACACATTTTGTTTTCTCGTGATAATGGGTTATCTCGTTATCTCTAGATAACAAAGCTTGTTTTCTCGAGCTCACAAGAAAATTAACTCGTGATCTCGAGGTAACGGCATAAAAAAAAATAATTGCAAGCACGGCCGTTCTTCCGTAGAGTTTACAGCATACCTTGCCGGTAATAATACACATACATGTGCAGCACATGGCTCGGAGCGGCCTGTATTTTGTTTTATAGCTCTCTGTCAGACTAAACAGAAAGCCGACAGCAGAGGTGAGGCTGCTGTGGGGGGATAATTACGCAGAACGAGCACAGCGACTCTGCCTGGCGTTTCCATGGAGAAATACCTGAGATGTCGCCCTCAAGGACTAGGAGGAGGCATTTTTGCCCAATGCACACACACACACACACACACACACACACACACAGAAAGACAGACACACACACATATGCAGTATATCACTGCCGTGGTGCAAACCCACCCCATCGTCCATTGTCACTATAAAGCCTCTCCATTGTCAAACAGCCCCACCCGCAGCAGCCCCCTGTTCCGCATCTATTTTGGGAATGTAACATCGAGAATACTTGACCTAAATTCAGTGCTGTTTACCTCAGACCTGCTCTCCTAATTACACTGCCTGCAAAGCACAAGCGTGCACTTGGAGGGTAAATAGCAGTTAGCGCTAAGCAAAACAAACCCGAAACGTGAGAGAGATGAATTCAGGTAAAGAGAGAGGAGGAGGAGGGTGGAGTGGCCTTGGAGGAGGATGGAGGGAGGGGGTGGGTGGGGGGGTCATGTTTGATGTCTGAGCGTGTGAGGGTGTCACATGAACAAAATAAGCTCTGTATGAAATCTTATAGGCGGGTCTCCGGGTTGAAACTCATTACGGTCCGCCGAACAAGCGCTCCCTTTTTCTTTTTGATCGCTCGGCTCATTGGCTCTCCCCTCTTTCCCCTGTATAACACACACACACACACACACACACACACACACACACACTGGCCTCGATACTGCAGTAATTGCTTAGGGAGCCGGTGATTCACATGTAATTTCAGATACCTCACACACACACACACACACACACATCGACCTCAACACACTCCAACACACTGACACCTCTATCGCCCGCTATGCCCAGTCTACTTCACGTCAGAGAGCTTGTGTAGTTTTCTGTGGGTTTGGTGCAGCTGTTTAATCTCATTGGGCATCGGCCTGTAAGTGTTGCTGCCGCTCTCTGAGTCCCTCGGTGCCGCTGTCATGAGTGTGACATGACACCGACACTTCTGAAGTGGACCTGAGCGCTCTGCTGAGAGCTCTCCACTGCACCAGCTCTGCACTGCTTATCCTTGGTGTAATACATGTGCAAATACAGTGCATGGCCTTGATGATGATGATGATGACGGTTAAATATCACTTACTACCAAAACCTGCCTTATATTCATTACATTTCTGGGGACAAAGTGAAGCAATGACCAATGACTGACAATTAGGGCTGGGTATCGGTACTCGGTATTGACCGAAATAACCCAGTACAAAGCAGTATCGAAACTTCTCCAGTCAAACGATACCTGCATTTGATACTTTTTGTACACAGATCTAGAAAAAAATGACTACTTGTATGGTTTTGCTTGGAGCCAATCACCGCAAGCGTTCTTCGATTTACGTAAAAACGTAAAAAAAAAAAAAAAGGTATTGAATGAAGTACTGGTATCGGTATCACTTTAAGGGTACTGGTATTGGTACTGGTATCGTAATTTTTTAAATGATACCCAGCCCTACTGACAATATACTGCCCTACAAAGGCAAAAGACCTTAACTCGCCAGAGTGTAGAACTGAGAAAAATGACTTTAAAGTTGTTTTGTTGTCCAGCCAAATGAATTGTAGGCAGAATATTGGAAATGTGGCAATTCTTTGTTTTTTTTTAATGAAGTTATTTATCAACATAAAATCTTGAGCTCAAACTTGACCTTTGACCCTTATTCGTGAGTTAATGTACTCTGCCTTTGCATTGTCTGCAAAATAATAAGAGGTCATGCCAAGGCAAAAGGCATTAACTTCCATTTGATCGCTCACTTGGTTGGATTTAACTTCTCAGAGGATGTTGTTTGCAATGGATTTTTATCAGGTTACAAGAAAAGGTAGACTATCTATTTAATTGTGAATTGCTGAGCTCGTGTGTGTGTGATTAGGCTACTTAGGAGGTGTGTGGTGTGTCTATGTGAGCCCTAACCCACTCACACTGTTCCCTTGGCTGTCAGTGTCAGGCTGTCACAGGCTGGCACTGACTAGCCTGCATGACATGAAAAAAGCATTCTTTGCGTATGATTTACGATTACTTATAGCTGGCAAGCCATCTAGTTATTGTTTGTTTCCAATGCTTTGTTGGCATTCTGATCGTATATGGGAGCGGTTTGGTTTTGTTTGTCAAGTAGTTAACCTAAGCTAGCTAGCTAGCTAACAAGTAACGTTAGTAAAAACAATCACTGCAACACTATTTACTTTACACTTTATTCAAGCTACTGTGTGTGCGTCAGAAATGCTTCGATGACAGATATTATTAATATTAATACATAGGCATAACACCGTAACTCCAGCACGGTAAACAGTAACTTCACTTTGATGCGCAGCAAAACAAAGGCAGAGTACCTTAACTCCTACCTAAATAACTCAACAATAACTCATTTTCGACCAAAATTGAAATTAAGGCCTTTTGCCTTTGCACGGCAGTATAGTAGCCTATTATTTGGTCAATGTGATCAATTATTAGACATTAGTCCTGAATGCCTCCTCTGATGTGATTTGTTTTATTTAGATATGGCTTCCAAATAGATTTCTGGTGATTTCTGGTGAACTTTGCACTCCATTATAATGATATAACTCTGACCTCACCATACCTACGCTCATCATGACCTTGCATGCCTTTCCTATGGGGCACATCGCTATAACATCATCAGTAATGATTCCCGACACCCGCTGCACGCCAATCAAGAAGCCCGCGTCGGCGTAACGGAACACCCGCGCTGTGGGATTTTGGGAATCCCATTTATAAGCAGGAGTCCCGCTGTGAGAAGTTTCTCTCATGCATGCGGCGTTATAGTTGTTCAGCTCGCTCGCTCTTTCTTCTCCTCTGCCTCCCTCTCTCCCCTCCCACTCCTGCACGGCATCAAGAGGAAATGTGTCATCCCCACCTCAGAGAAGCCGGAAACCTCCGTTTAAAGAATGAGACAGAAGACAGAGGGTACGTCTCAAGTCTCTTATTTGATATTTCCTTGCTCCTCGCTTGAACCGGAAGTCGTTCTGGTCCGCCATTTTGAAGGTCGTCCCAAAGCTCTTATTTCTGCTCTGAGGATGGAGGAGCGAGGAGGGATCTCTGAGGAGCTATGAGCGAGGAGACACGAGAGCAGGGCGCAAGGAAAAGACGCAAGTGAGAGAAATGTGGAGAGACTTGGGATGCACCCAGGGAGAGGAGAAGAGGAGTTGAAGGGAAGGAGGAGGAGGAGGAGGAGGACGAGAATAGAGTAGCGAACAGGCTGCTTGTGTTGAGATCAACCTGTTAAAGCGGTGGAAAAGAGACAAATACACACCACCATACTTAGTGATGGAAGAATGATACAGTAGTTTATTTTTTCTTGGGATAAGATTTCCCAGCAAGAAATGTAGCAATTTTGGAAAGAAAATAAACAAAGAAAATCTATCCAAAATGTCTTACTATTACCTATAGATGAAGAATGAATATGTGCTTTTTCTTGAGTTTCCATGCAACTTTGATTGAAACAACTAGATGCTTTGTGTGGATTTTAAACCAAAAATCCCAAATTTCTGTTGCACGAAAAATGTGCAAAGCATCAAGGGAGGTGAATCCCTTCAATAGCCGCTGTAATCTAATTCTGATTAATTCTATTCTCTACCTACGTGACGCAAACCTTGAAAAAGCTGTAATGAAAAGATCTGATTGGTAACAAAGCAGATTTGAGCTGGCGGTGTCAATGCAGATACAGAGAGAAGTTGAACGTCACGACGAAACTAATTAGGAAACTGACTTGTTCCTCTGAAGCTGAATACATACTTCCCTCCTTCTCTTTCTTCCTCTCTCAGCAAAGCAGTGATGAGAGAATATGTGGGACCGAGGAGGGAGAACGGGCAACACTTTCACTTATTCATCACCTCCTCTGTTCACAATCACATGATATGGCTGCTGTCCAAAGAAAACTTTGTTTTTTTTTCAGTCAGAAGGCAAAAAATGAGAAAATCGTTCTTAGTGCTTAGTCTTTTTGAAGGACATTATTGATATTTTTTGGATTGCAGCTGTTAGCTGATGTTTTGTGCCAATAGTCAAGTTTAAAAAAAAATAAAAAAAAATCCAAAAAATTACAAATGTTCCCCCAGAGTTTTATTCTTCTCAGAACGGAAAAGCCTCTGAATACAAGCACTTAGACCATGGGACAGAAAAACTCTCCACTGAAACCCAGGTTAATAAGAATAAGAATAATAAATAATAATCTGTTTTATACTTATACTTTCAAATGTTTGAAATGCTTTTTTAATTATGTTTGTCAAGCACTTGTTGCATGACTGAATGAAATGTGCTCTATAAATAAATTTTGCTTTTGATCAGCTCTACATTAAATATGTAATCAAACAAAATGCATAATTTCCATCATATCAGAGGTGGACCACATTGATCGATTGGTATCTGATTTTTTAATAAAAGGCCAATATCACCCTGAAATATCAGTGTGACACCAGAAGAGAGTCGGGGCCAGATGGAGTCAGAAAGTGTCTGATTAGTTCAGTGCTATGAAGGTCAGCCAGTGTTCCTTTAGTGGACTGAGTTACTTATTGTTTCGGTTAATGATCGGCACTGACAGAAACACAGACAGCACACAGGAGTTACAGTAAACTTTATTAATATGGCAGAGTTAACAAAGTGCTTTGAAGGAAGGCATAGCAACAAGAATAGTCAAATGTATGAAGAGGAAGAAACAGCAAAATGAGTAAGAACAGGACAACATGATAGTCTTTCTCCACATAGGGATGCACACACACACACACACACACACACACACACACACACACACACAGAGGAAGCAGTGTTCCCTAGCATGAGGTGAGTTCACTTTTACCAGCGTTGAAAAACACGGGTGTGGTCCAACAGGAAGGTAACCCACTGTGATGCGTTATGATTGGCTTGATTTGTCTTTACTTTTGCTTCAGGATTTGCTCTGACACAGTGACACAGTCTGGGGAATCCCACATGATGCTGAGTATAGATGCTAGAATCACTGATGCACCACACAGCACAAGTTTGGATGAGTCCCAGTTGAACCTAGCATCAGATGTATGGGGAGGGATTAGACATGCAGAGGGTTTCTGCTAGACGAGCACTCAGGTAGTCTACTGTTCAGTTGGTTGGGAGGCTAAATATGCAGCCAGGGAGATTTCTCACCAATCTACAGAAAGAAGACCAAAATAAATCCTGGCATGGGGTCAGTTGCTGCAGGCTTCCCTAAACTGGTCCAATTGTCCCTTGAGACTGGGAGAGTGAGGTGTACTGGTGTTATGTACTAACCCCCCCCCCCCCCCCCCCCACCCTCTTCAGCTATGTGACCCACTTTGAATGCCAGACTCAAGGACTGCCTTGGGATGTATGTGTGTGTGTGTGTGTGTGTGTGTGTGTGTGTGTGTGTTTGTGAGCGCAAGTGTGCATATGCTTGTATGCTGATACTCTCACATTTTGGGTTCTACTTGGTAGTCAGATTTATGTCATAAGTTTATCAGAACTATTGAATGCTGTGTGTGCTTCTGAGTGAAAGCACATACATACACACATGCACACACACACACACACACACACACCTCATTGAATCTCTGTTAGTTGCTTTGAAAGCTCCTATATAAAAGTGATGACTGTCAGACTCTTTTAAATCTGACACATACTGCTAATTGGTAATCAATTTAATATGACTCACCTGTGCAGCTGCCTTTGATTGTGATTTAGTTGCTTCACAGTTTAATTCTTTTTCATGTAGTTTCCTCCTGTGTGTCAGTGTGACTATCTGATCTTTCATCAGTTCTCCAGTCAGATGTTTCCAGCTCAACATGCGCTCTCCTTTACAAACATCATGATCAACATGTTCTTAAGGCTGCTGATGTGCTGCTCTCACCCTGACCCCACACACCACACACACACTTACTGCCATTCACTGTCTCTTCCTTCAACGACTCAGGTGATGAAGCAGAGTCAGGTGAAGGTCTGTGTGTTCAACTCTCCTGTTGACTGAAAAGAGCATACAGATTGTCCGCCCCCTGACCTTTGATGGATGAAGTTGACAGATTTATTTATTTCGCTGCAGCAAGTTACACTATGGATAAATGAAAGTATATATAAATAAATAAATACAATTATAAATAGATAAATAAATGTGTGAATAAATGAATAAGTAAATACATAAATGTATATACGAATGAATAAATAAATATACAAATGTGTAAATATATAAATATATGTAAATAAATAAATACACAAATAAATGTAACATTTATATATTTAATGTCTCATTTAATTTGTGATTTATTTATTTATGGTGACAATTAAGCATTAAATCACATACTTATTTATTTATTAATTTATTTAAGCATTTTATTATATAATTATATATTTATTAAGCATTAAATTATATAATTATATATTTATTAAGCATTACATTTTAAAATTATTTATTTATTCATTTATTTAAGCATTTTATTATATAATTACATATTTATTCATTTATTTAAGCCTTTAATTATATAATTATTTATGTATTTATATATTTAGTTTCGGCCCTTAAAACCCTCCATACATACATCATTGAATCACTTGAATATTCTTGATCATGGTGTATTGTAATCACTCAGTTATTGGACATATCTAACCCCCCAGAGTTGCTATTGTGAGCCCCTGCAGCTGTAACATTTCATCTCTCTGTTCAGATGTTCATTAAGGATTCTCATTGGCTCTGGGACAAATGGACTCTTATATCTATTAGGTCTGCACTGTGAGCTCCGTGAACGCCTTCCTGATGGCATGAGTTGGTGTTCACAGTCACTGGAGATGCTTCTTGCCAATCTAACCATGCTCTTGGCATAGTCCAGAATTTAATTTGTCATGCTCATACTGAACCCTTGAATCCAAAAAATGAATTTGCTGAATGCACTACTAATTTGAAACTAAATGCAATTACTCAAAATTAAGCGTGTTTATTATTGAATTTAACTTTTAGCTATAACTTCAAATTTGGTTTTCCCAACACAAATTCAGTTTATTTAATTCAGATTCAGCTTCCTGAGACACACATCCAGGCACAAGGGACTGTTATTCCCTGAGCGTCGACTGGAAGGCATTCGCCTTGTTCGACTCGTTGGCTGTGGGCCAACAAGTCAAGTCAAGTTAAAAACACAAGGAAGGCGAGAGCAGACAAACAATCTACCGATTCTACAGCCTAACCTACCCGGCACCCCAGCCTTAGACCCTAATGCACACAAGGAAAAACTCCCAAGAAAAACCTGAGTAGGAAAACTTGGAAGAAATCTTGGGCGGGCTGAGTCAAATAGGGATCCCGCCCCGGGACGGCTTAGTGTGCAATAGATGCCAGGCAAAACACTGACAGAGTCATGGCAACAATAATGACAGGAGAAAACAGAGAGAGACAAAAAGAAGGAGAGGCAGCATGTGGCGATAAGAAGGGGCTGAGGTCAGCGCTAAAAATTCAGCAATCTCGGAACCCATCGTCTATCGGTGTGATGATGATTAGACTCTGGGGGCGACGGCCAGTATTTTTGGGTTTCCGGTGTAGCCAGCGGACATCCGGGCCAAGACTTCCTCTTCCGTGCGCCGATCATTGTTTACAGTCCGATTAGCAACTTGAGACGCGAGAATGGAGTTGGAGTTGAGAGACGACGTCGCATATGCAGATATCTGTTTATAGAGATTAGCCGAAATGTTGTCTGGACCTAAAACACCTACAAAAAGTATTGATGTTTGTGTATTGTACTCAACTCCAACTCCATTCTCGCGTCTCAAGTTGTTAATCGGACTGTAAACAATGACCGGTGCACGGAAGAGGAAGTCTTGGCCCGGATGTCACACCGGAAACCCCGAAATATTGGCCGTTGCCCCCAGAGTCTAAACGTCTTTAGACCGATAGACGATGGGTTCCAAGATTGAAAATTCAGTGAAAGGAGCAGCAGTCTTAATTCAGCGTCTAGGTGGGAACAGCGGCAGGGAAGAGCAAGGCCAGCACTGACGACGAAGAGCCAGGGCAGCACCCGTCACTGCCACGTAGAACACTGCACTGGAGTCAGAGAAGAGGAGAGAGAGGAAGCCGCGTACACACACACACACACACACACACACAACACAACCAGACACACACACACGTACAGAGGAAGGGGAAAAACAGCTGCATATAGAACACACAGGGTCAGAGACACGATTCTTCACTCAGCCAATCACAAGCCATGTGCCATTATGGCTTATTCATCTCCTCAGCCAATGATTGTGACTTGTTCTCTCCACTTGGTGAAATAGTTGCAAATCTTGTGATTTGTGTTGAATTAAGTGTTATGTTTTAGCTGCAATAGCCTTCATCAGAATGACAGAATTACATGCATAGACAGCAACAAATAGCGCTGTAGACCAATCAGATGCCAGTATTTTAAAAAACAATTGCTACCACCTGGTGTAAGAGGCATCCTTGGTTTCAACCGCTTAAGGACATATAATTCCATCTCACAGTCAAGACCATTACAGCATGTTAAACCTCAAAGATCCAAAGGGCCTCTCTTAATGGAACTAATTATTTCTCTTTCTTTTAAAGAGCGCTCAGTTCTTCACCAATATACACTTTTTCACAGGGGCATGAAACCATGTATATCACATTCTTTGTCTCAAGCAGTTTGCTTGGACTGTACAGGAGGGCAAGCCTTAACAACTCTGCTCCTTATATTCTGAGCTTTCTTGAAGGCCACCAAAGCATCTTTCACAGCAGGATCACTACTTAAAACATGCCAGTGCTTCAGAACAACATTCTTAACTAGAAAGGTGCATTTTCTGGAGAAAATGCGTGTGATTTCTGAGAGTGCAAAGTGTGGCTTGTCAATACAAAACACTGGTGCAGTTTAGTGTGGGTACAGCTCACCCTTTCTGTTGGCTGTCTGTGACTGGTCTATCACTCTCCTCTTTCCCTCTTTCTTATCCTATGGCTGTATTTATGTCACATATTTATGTCTGTCTCCACTTGTTGTCTCTGTCTCATCTGCTTCACTCTCTCCCTGTTCTTCAGTTGCTGTCTCATTCTCTCGGTAAAACAGGGATAGGTAACATCAACTGACTGCATCTACATACTGGTGCTGATACTGGTCCTATATATGTACCAGTGGCTGTGTGTGTGTGTGTGTGTGTGTGTTGTGTGTTTGTGTGTGTGTGTGTGTGTGTGTGTGTGTGTATGCGGGTGGATGTGTACTGATGTGTAATGCATGTGGCAGACTATACACGCATTGGCACTCACACATACTGGTACACATACTGGTACTATGTACGCACCAGCAGCTGTGTGTGTGTGTGTGTGTGTGTGTGTGTGTGCGCGTGCGTGTTTTTGAACATGACTGTGGATCGTCTGTTCAAACTGAAACGGCTGAAGCAAAGTATAATATGTGTATGTAATGTTAACACTGTGAGAAATGTGGCAGTTTAAAACACTTCTGTGAAGGAGCTGTAATGTTAGAAATGTAATAAAATGTCATAATAGTAACAAGTACAAAAGTAAGAAAATATGTAGGAAAGCTTATGTGTAAAAGGTGGAAGGAGTATGAAAGGTATGAAGTAGGAAGGCTATTTTGTGAAGGGTGAAGGGTACAAGGAGTATGAAGAAGTATGAAGGCTGTGACAAGTAATAATGTTAGAAATGTACTAAAATGTCATAATACTAACAAGTAAAAAGGTATGAAAATATGTAAAAA
Source organism: Centroberyx affinis (assembly GCF_046629955.1). Classification (NCBI taxonomy): domain Eukaryota; kingdom Metazoa; phylum Chordata; class Actinopteri; order Beryciformes; family Berycidae; genus Centroberyx; species Centroberyx affinis. The sequence continues at coordinate 47,013 of NW_027280287.1, read as the reverse complement.
ACGAAGAGTGAAATAAGCACACGAGCTGCATGTGTAAGAGAGCAGCAGTGCAGCAGAAACTACTGTGAAATAGAGTGGAAATGTACTAAAATGTGCTAAAATGTAACAATACTAAGAAGTAAAAAGGTATAAAAATATGCAGTAGGTAGGAAGAGTAGGAAGGCTTACGTGAAAAGCTGGAAGGTACTAGTAGTATGAACAGTAGGAAGAGTAGGAAGGCTTATATATAAAAGATGAAAGGTACAACAAGTATAAACTATGAAGAGTAGGTATATATTCAGTAGAAAAAAAAACAAAGTAAGAAAGGGACAAGTACTAAAATGTACTAAAATGTAATAATACTAAGAAGTAAAAAGGTATGAAAATATGTAAAAGACATGTTGAAATGGAGAAGAGTGAATTAAGTAGAAGAGCTGCATGTGTAAGAGAGCAGCAGTGCAGCAGCAACTACTGTGAAATAGAGTGGAACACTAGTGTCGAACAAACGTTAATATCTCAAAAACTATACATCGCATCGCTTAGATATTGACACTGTGAGTGAGAGCAGAAGTAGCTGAAGGGTTTGATGTATAATATGTGTATGTAGTGTTAAAGTTGTGCGAACTGTCACAGTTTCAAAATGTGTGAATTTAGTAAAAAGTACAGCTTGTACAGTCTGCTAGAGTGTGTTATGACATCACGCACTCTAGGCTGGCTCCATAGGATCCCATTATAAAGGTTGAAAAAAGTATAAAACTTAAACTGCGATTTCTCAAAAAGTACAAAAGGTATCAAAAAGCTGAAGAAGAGTAATAAAGTACTAAAAGTGGTGACCCGTTTAAAGTTTGAATTGAGTGTCTAGCTTAAAGTATGAAAGGGTAGTTAGAGTTCAAAGAGGGCATGGTTTGAACAGTCCTCCCACAGACTTTCATTGTAAAAACAGGTACTAAAAAGTTGGATAGTTCAAAAAGTATAAAACATATAAAAAAGTTGAATACATGTAATAATGTCCTCAACAAGCTGAACAGTTCAACGTTTGAATGACGTTTCTAGCTGAAAGTATGAACGAGTAGTTAGAGTTCAAAAAGTGCTGACTTTGAACATTCCGTCCATTGACTTCCATTATAAAAAAAAAGTGGAAAAAAGTAGAATATCTTAAAAAGTAGAATAGATATCAAAAAGTTGAATACAAGCCCGCATGTCCTAAACAAGCTGAACATTTAGAAGTTTGAATGGAGTTTCTAGCTTAAAGTATGAAGGAGTAGATAGGTGCCAAAAAACGTACGGAAGAAAAATAATAAAGAGCGAGAAGATTATACCTGACTCAGCAATCACACAATAATCCAAACTCATTTTGGGCATTCAATCGGAACCAATCAGAACACGGCTTCGCTTCGGCATGCTTCCATTCTGACCGATTATGACATCATTGGTCCACCAATCAGAGCCTGTCTCAGCTGCACTGATGACATCACAATCAGAATTCTGGTGTTTGGTCGCAGCAGCCCAGGGGATAAAAGGCCTTGGTCGAGGTCTTGAGCTTCATACCTTACCTCGGTAAGGTATCCTCCCCTGGGCGCTGGTAAAGCTGATGCTTGGACCGCGGCAAGAGGCTCTCTTTGGGAACCTTTTTACACGGCCCTAATTTCAGAACAGTAGCTATTGGACGCTTTTATGGGCGTGTTTGGAGACTTTCTCTTTATTTGTATTTTTTTTTCTAGCTAATTTTGATAGTTTGGACCAGGTGGCGTGGCGGCTAGTGAACGCGGTTCATTGAAAAGCTGGTGGTTGGTACGAAGAGGCGCAGTTCATGTCCAGCTGAAGCCGACCTGCCAACCCCTCCAAAGGTACAGTCTGGCGGTTAGTGATGGCGGTTCGTTGAAGAGGTGGTGGTTGATACGAACAGAGAAGTAGTCTGGCATGGTCTGGCGGTTAGCGATGGCGGTTAGCGATGGCGGTTCCTTGAAGAGCTGGTGGTTGGTTCAAAGAGATGCAAACCCGCCACCCAGTCCAAACTATCAAGATTAACTAGAAAAAAGTCCAAACTATCCAAACTACCCAGTCCAAACTATCAAAATTAACTAGAAATTCTAGTTAATTTTGATAGTTTGGACAGGGTGGATGGCGGCTAGTGCACGTGGTTCGTTGAAGATCTGGTGATTGGTACGAAAGGCGCAGTTCGCGTCCCGCTGAAGCCAACCTGCCAGCCGCTCCAAAGGTGCAGTCTGGCGGTTAGCGATGGCAGTTCGTTGAAGAGGTGGTGGTTGATACGAACAGAGAAGTGGTCTGGCATGGTCTGGCGGTTAGCGATGGCGGTTAGCGATGGCGGTTCCTTGAAGAGCTGGTGGTTGGTTCAAAGAGATGCAAACCCGCCACCTAGTCCAAACTATCAAGATTAACTAGAAATAAGTCCAAACTATCCAAACTACCCAGTCCAAACTATCAAAATTAACTAGAAATTCTAGCGTCCCGCTGAAGCTAGCCTGCCAGCTAGGAGCCTGCAAAAGATGGTCTGACGGTCGCGATTGAGGTACGGTTCGTGTCCTGCTGCACCTAAAGAAGTGGTCTGGCGGTTAGTGGTGGCGCTTCATTTAATGCTATCTTATCTCATTTTATCTAATCTTATAGAGTTGTAGGCCCTTGTCAAAGTCCACAGTAAGAGCTTTACCAGGGGCTCCAGGGAATGCGGTGGGTACCGCTGCTGCTGCTGCTGCTGCAGTACTTTTAAGCCGCGTGGTTTTAGTCAGTAGTGGTGAGCAACAACACTGCTGCTGCTGCTGCTGCTGCTGCTGCTACTACTACAGCTGCTGCAGCAGTATAGGCCTAGCAGTGGTAATTCCAGTAGTTCTCATTACAGATATCTGAAATATTTTACAGTAGCATTTTGGCTAGTCATAATGTAATGAGCGATATTGTAAATTAGTATTTAGGATATCTCTCATTACATTATGACCAACCGAAATGCTACTTCAAGATATCTCTAATTACATTATTACTAGTGAAAATGCTAATTTAAGATATCTTTTTTTACATTATGACTAGTCAAAATGCTAATTTAATATATCTCTAATTACATTATGACTAGTCTACTTGAGGTATCAAACACAAGGCAGAGTCCAGTTTGGGATGAGGTTGGGATATGACTGGCATGCTTGGTGATTGATGACATATGTGGTTTTGATAGTGAATGTCCTGTAGTGATGCGCGGATTGCAGTTATATCCGCGGATCGGGTGGGTCGGGTCATAAAAATTAACATTCTGATTAATAGCGGATGGGTTGCGGGTGGGTGAAATAATACATCATTAATGAGGAAAATAGTAATTACATTCTCTAAAATTGTGGAAATACCTGTTGCCATTTTCATTTTACCAAAAAAGAAGAACTTAAATAAATGTTTATTTATTTAAAACCATCCTACTTCAGTGTAATATGTTACCATATCATCATGCTTACATATATCCCACTGAGAAATAATGGTAATGTGTGGTGTGCATAAAAAAAAAATCTTTTTTGAGTTCATTAAATACCTGCAGCGATCCCACCGCAGCAGAAACGATAAGTGCGTCTCCCCATTAAGAGAGACGCTGTGTAGACACTAATAATTATTTCTATTACACAAGAGAGAAACGGGACCGCAGCATAAACATGAAACTGTACTGCAAAGGCACAGTTCACCATGGAAACGTTTAATTACTGAAAGCAGCCTCTCTAATCTTTAAAGTAAATCGATAAGAAAACACTCATACATCAATACAACGAACACACAATAAAGAAATCACATAGAAAGCTCACGCTGCTCGACATAATTTAAAAGGCACTATAGAGGTGGAGTGAAATGTCCGTGCGGGGCGGGTGCGGGTCTACAAATCGTAGAAAATAATTTGTTCGGGTGGGTGGCGGGTGGATGATTTATGCGTACATGCGGATTCGGATGGCGTCAGAGCCGATCCGCACATCACTAATGTCCTGTATCACAAACAACCTGAATTGAACAACATTGAACAACTGATTGAAAATGAGATTAATTTTGTTTTGTATTGCCCACATTATCATGATTTAAGAATGAGACTGTTTAATGAAGTGGAACACAAAGATGGAGACAAAATGAAAAACCAAACAAAACATGGATTCTCATGGATTATCACTTTAAGTGCCTACAAAATGTTGCACATGAGAGTCATGGGTAGAGTCTTGCCAGAAGTTTAAAGGCCTAAATTACTATGGATACCTTACACAATGCATTGATACTGCAGACAATTCTTTCTTGAATACTAGAAAGGTGCATTTTCTGGAGAAAATGCGTGTGATTGCTGAGCGTGCAAACTGGTGCTCTTGACAGCCCATAGTAACGAATACCTAGCATATGTGGTGTGTGTAGGCACGTGTGTGTGTGGGCGTGGGCATGTCCGTGTGCATGTTTCTTAACATGACTAACTGTGGATCGTCTGTTCAAATTGAAACGGCTGAACCAAAGTATAATATGTGTATGTAATGTTAAAACTGTGGGAAATGTGGCAGTTTAAAACACTTCTTTGAAGGAGCTGTAATGAGTGTCCAAGTGATAAGTAATAATGTTAGAAATGTACTAAAATGTAACAATAGTGAGAAGAAAAGGGTAAGCAAATTTGTAAAAGACACTTTAAAATGGAGAAGAGTGAAAAAATGAGAAGTGTGTGTGTGTGTGTGTGTGTGTATCCAACAGCGTGAGTGAGAGAAAACCTGGAAGGTACTAGTAGTATGAAGAGTACGAAGAGTAGGAAGGCTGTGACAAGTAATAATGTTAGAAATGTACTAAAATGTCATAATACTAACAAGTAAAAAGGTATGAAAATATGTAAAAAACATGTTGAAATGAAGAAGAGTGAAATAAGCACAAGAGCTGCATGTGTAAGAGAGCAGCAGTGCAGCAGAAACTACTGTGAAATAGAGTGGAAATGTACTAAAATGTGCTAAAATGTAACAATACTAAGAAGTAAAAGGGTATAAAAATATACAGTTGGTAGGAAGAGTAGGAAGGCTTATGTGAAAAGCTGGAAGGCACTAGTAGTATGAACAGTAGGAAGAGTAGAAAGGCTTATATATAAAAGATGAAAGGTACAACAAGTATGAAGTATGAAGAAGAAAAAAATAATAAAGAGTGAGAATATTATACCCGATTGCTGCGGAGTGTATGTTGTACAATATATTTGAAGCTGGTCTCTTGTGTATCTTGGCCCATGAGGCAGTCCTTACCTTCTAGCTTTTGTTCCGCCTCCAAGACAACTTGGCAAGAACGTCTGAACAAGTGTCAACTTGGCATCATCAGCAGGAGAAAAAGATGTTGCGGCAAATTTAGGTTTGGCTATTCCAGTTCCCTGCTTGGCTTCCTTTTCACTTCCTGAGGGAATCATATTTAATAATTCTGCAAAATATATAGACTATTAGACATCTTGAAATGAAACGCAATATTGAAAATGAACAAACAATGTTTTTATTGTATCAGTGACAGCAGAAACTGCAGAGAGAGATGAGAACTGAAGTCATGTTGTCTGTTTTGGGGACATGGGGGGGGGGGGGGGCTGCAGGGGCCAGAGAGCTGGTTTTAGGGTTTTTGGGGATGTGGGGGTTGGGGGGGGGGGGTTAACAGGACCAGAGCCATGGATCTCTGCTCATCCCTCTTTGTCCTGACGATTAGTGCTCCAAGCTCTTCTTTGTGCGGGTCTTCTAGCGGTTATGTAGCCCCAACCCGGTTCACATTGTCCTGCTGCAGCGGGACAAAACCCGCGCGCTGGTTTAGCAACTAACCGCTGCTGTTTGACTGACCAACCTTTAGGGGAACAAAGCAGCAGCGGACAAAAGAAGCACAATGACGGCAAGCCTGAACACCCGAGAGAACGCAAGAATGAGGGACAGGGGGTGCACACACACACACACACACACACACATACACTTATATGTGCACAGACAAAGATGTACATGCACATGCACACACACGTGGGAAAACCCCCAAGTATACATGCAGAAGCAAGCAAAAATTCAGCAAAATCAGCCACCGCAAGTCATGCAAACTCATCCCATTCTCTCCTTTAGTATGTGTGTGTGTGCCCCACCCTGCTTCCCAGACAGCCTTCTGTGTGTGTGTGTGTGTGTGTGTGTGTGTTGTTGTTGTACTTCTATCTTAGTAAGATCCATTTTCAGTTTTAGGGTGTGATCATACCCATTGTTTGTGGCAAAGTTTACTTTGTTGTTACTTTGTTGTTTTTGTATTTGGTTTGTTTAGGTTCACGCTGCCTAATTACAGGTGAACCAGGGCTTGTAAACAAAAGTCACATGACTCACAAGTAGCTTGTTTATTGGACAGAGTTTCAGTAACCTGTCATTCTGCCAGGTTAGAGATTTTAGTGGTGGAGAGAGTCAAAACAAATCTGATTCTAGTCCCTGTAGCTTTAGTTAAGGATGATGGACTTGTCTGGGCTCTTCTTCTCTGGTGTTAAGAATGCACAAATAAATAACTGAATATGAGCATCAGTCCAGATTTAGGATTACAATTAGGATTAGGTTTATATTAGGGATGTAGTGGTGAGGGTTAAGGTTAGTTATGGGTTAGGAAATTAATGTAATCAGTGAAAGGTCCTCACAAGTGTAGTAAGACAAATGTGTGTGTGTGTGTGTGTGTGTATGTGTGTGCGTGCGTGACAGCAACTCCTTTGATGCTGGGCTCTCTGTAAGCCGAGACCTGGCCTTCTTTTTACCTGTCTTAACAACAACATTCCTCACTTCTACCTCCTCTTTTTCTCCCTCTCTCCTTTTCCCGCCCTTGGCATTTTCTACTTGTTTTGCAGCCTTTCTTTTCTTTCTCTTTCTATCTCAGTATCCATCATCTTTTCTTTGTTTTCATTTGTTCTCAATTCTCCCTGTTTTCCACTCGTCTGCTCTTGCGGCTTAGCAGTCTGAGAATTCACACAGAGATTCCTGAAGGTTTTATTGCCCTTCTGTAAATGTCAGCAGCATGCAATTACAGGATTTACAGTCATATTTGTGCCTGTGTTCGTCCCCTCTATTTCTCTGAGCCATGTGAGCTTCGTTCAGGTGTGCTCCTTCACCTGTGAGCAGACTGTAAGGCTGCATGACACCAGGCTGTGTCTCAAACGGCTAAAATGGGACACAAGCAGGTGGAAAGGCTCAGAAAGGCTGAAAAAGCTGCTCATCACCACAAAAATAAGATGAACGAAGAAGGTTAGACCGATATATGGCTTTGCCGATATGGGGATGATTATTGGCCTTTTATTGAAAATTGGATGTTAGTTTATTATTATCAGGGGTTTCAATGGAGAGTTGTAGTGTCCTATGGTGGAAATGCTGTTTCAAGGCTTTTCCATTCTGATGAGAATAAAATTCTGGGGGAAACGCTGTATACTTTTATTTTTTGGCATGAAAATAGTCAAATTTGTAGATATTTTCCGTATCTGCACACACAATAATGGAAACACTTCGGAAACACTAACGGAAACAAGTCTCAAAAAGCCCTCAATGAGGTGTCAAAGTCTGACTGTGCATTTTAATTTGGGATAAGAAGAAGACTTTTGATGGTTTGGTCTTCCTCCATCATTTAAATACTCTTCCTCTATGAATTCCTCCACGAATACGCAAAAGTTTTGCGTATTCGCAAAACTTTTCTGCAGGCTGGAATAACATAATTATTTCTGCACAGCTATCCTTTTTTTCGCTCTGTGTGCATGTATGCGTGTGTGTGTGTGTGTGTGTGTGTGTGTGTGTGTATGTGTGTGTGGGTGTGCCCATACAAACTCATGTTTTCTAAAGCCCTGTATGTGCCAGATGACATAAAGATGAGGGCAGCACTACAACAACAACAACAACAGTCAAACTGCATCGTCAAGGAAGACTAAAATGCACCAATTTATGTTTATTTTTACCATCAGAAAAATAGTTCTGTGTGTGTGTGTGTGTGTGTGTGTGTGTGTGTGTGTGTGTGTGTTTTGGATAAACACCATGGAAAATGGCCTCCCTTCCTCGACCCAGCCCTGCCATGAAATGCTCCAAAACTGTTTAAAGAGTGCTGAGTCCCTCTTTCAGACAGCCAAGGTCAACACACACACACACACACACACACACACACACACCCTCTCTCTCTCTCTTTCTCTCTCTCTCTCTCTCTCTCTCTCTCTCTCTCTCTCTCTTGTGCAAGCACGTGTGTGTGAATGACCCACTGTCCATTTGGCTCTCAGGTGATGCCAGCCCACAGCAGTGAAACTGGGTCGAGACACACACACACACACACGCACACACACACACACACACACACACACACACACACACACCTACACACACGCACACACACAGAGATGTTCTGTCTCTGTGTCTTTCTCTATTTAGCTGGTGTCAGATGCCCAGGGAGGGATTCATGGAGAAATGGCACTGTTCCTTTATTTAGATATTCTATCCTTTATTTCCATAGGGAGTAGGCTCTCAGCATCTGTGTGTGTGTGTGTGTGTGTGAGAGAGAGAGAGAGAGGGAGAGAGAGAGTATGGTATGTGCATACAGTATGATACACAAGAAAGCACGGCAGTCTCCAGTGGAGCTGCTCAGTGGCCAACAGCAGAAGACTGTGGTCATACTGGGCAGCTCCCAGTTGAATGTGTGGAACTGTATGAATATGAAGCAGGACGTTACTGGAAAAGAGCATGGAGCTCAGTCAACTTTCCCTGGAAACATAAAGATACAAAAACACATAAACACACCAACATTTAACCAAAAAAACGTATTTAATGCACTTGTAAAAAGTCTTGGAAAAATACAAATAACAGAAGAGGATAAGATCAGAAATCAGAGCATAGTTCAAGCAGAAGCAAGCCTAAATAAGTGTTTTAATAGAAGTGTTTTGGACTGGAGGATCCACCCACTGGCCACTCCACAACACAGCAAGAATCCACTGGACACAACTTGACTGACGGCGACCTTTGACATTCATTCAGGAGTTTGTGGTAGAGCCAAATGAATCGCACCGCTTCCTAGAAACCCTTGATAAACATACAGTGCGGATTGTTTGCCGTAGCTCATTAATCTCCCTGCCATCCCTTGGTAACGTCTAAACGAGTCTGTGTTTAGATTAACAGCAGGTCCGGGCCCCGCCGTATATAACGCTCTCGATCCCCGGAGGAAAACAGTTTTCAGCCCGTGTTGAAATACAAGAAATACAAGAAAAAGGAAAAGGGAGCGAGGAGGAGGAGGCGTGACTCTCCCAGATGGCGATGCGGGAAGAGGCTCGGAGTGGGATGTGTGTGTGTGTGTCATGAACTCACCTGGTGTGTTTTGGAAGCCGAAAAACCACTGCCTGGAAACGCAGAGGAGCGTTTCTCGCCTTGATGACATCACCACCGGCCTGTTTGGGTGGATGAGTTAACGGGACTTCATACCAGACAGGCTGACTCATTCTCTCCAGGGGGACGGACGCTCTGTAGTCATCAACAGCCAAACTCACCTCGCCTTACGCACAGATACAGCCATACACACTCCCACATGTTTATATTCTGCAGTGACACATTAATGTGATAAACACGCCTGGTGCCAAAAGGACTGTGGAGCTGTCACATGGGGAAACCATTGTGGTAGCTATAGTTAGACCGATATACTATGAGGCTGATCTCGGCCTTTTATTAAAAACGGGATATGAGCCAGTCAGTGTCGCCCACCTCTGATATGATATATGATATGATGTTTGATCACATATTTATTCTATGATTGAGTTTAATTGGCTTTCAGTGTCCCATGGTCTAAATGCTGCTTCAGATGCCTTTCTTCCTTCACTCTGACAAGAATAAAGTAATGGTGGAAACACTGAATACTTGTTATTTTTTTTAGTTATTTATATGAAAACATCACAGATATTTAAAGAGTGCAGCACTTCACAGCATAACAAGATATAACTCCATTGTGCCTGACCCTGTTATGCACAGTTAGCTCTTAACAGCACATGCCACTGAAAATACAAATGGACAAATTAACTATGATAAGACTATGGCACACTTTGGTTTGCCCTTCCTATTATGACAGAGGATTTCTTTTTTCTCCAGGTAAATGAATGGATGACAGAGATGAGGATGACAAGCTTAAATGAAATGAATTAATCAATGTATGATGAATGTGCTGTCTCCTGCCTTTACTCTTCTTTATTTGCTGGATTAAAGCATGTTTAAATATGTTACCCAGCACTAGACAGCTGGAGGACAGAGTAGTTCTGCCAAGCTGGCCTCGGTGAGATCCTCTGATGCTTTGAATTCTTGCAGTGCATTTTATCAGCAAAGTGGGGTGAAAATATTTTCTGATTCATGATGAAATTATCAACATACACTGTAAACAATACTGTGAACTACTTCCAAATTTGTCTCTGTTTTGATATGGCAGCATTGACAGTGGCCACGATTTTGATCACTATGTCCTCTGATGTGGACCTGAATCCTTTTCCAGGAAATGGACGCAAACCTTATTTTGTCTTAATCGGATTCGAAAAGTAGCAGAACAAAAGAGGTTTATTCACAAAGAGGCATTTTCTTTTGTCAGTGTGTGACGTCAAAGAAATAACAATATCAGTGAAAAATACCAGTTTACCGCATGTGTTTTGTGCGTACATATCTAGTTTGTTACTGATTCCAATTGATTTTAAAAAGGTTTTAAAAGCCATTGGCTGTCAGTCATGAAAATAATAGCATGCATGCAGTCAGGATGCCTACTGGAGAGTAACGGTCTCTCTGGAAACCCTGCCAGTCCCCCACACACAAACACACTCCTCTGACACACACACTCTAACAGAGTGACACTCCTGTCCCATGACACACCGATACCAGTGGCACCCATGAGGTAATGTTTAGCTGGGTTTGTGTGTGTTAATGTGTGTGTGTGTGTGTGTGCAATGTTTAAATCAAACATTCCTCATGTGGATGTGAAGGAGGACCCTCATGTGTGGAGTGTATGAGTGTGTATGATGCACTTGCATGTGTGTGTGTGTGTGTGTGTGTGTGTGTGTGTGGGGGGGTGACAACACATAGGAATGTAACACCCCGCCCCTCCTACAGCGTGGCATCTCTGAGAATGTTCTAGAAACTGGTGTCTTTAACTGTGGATCATGGGCTCCCAGTCGGTCTCCACATGACAGGAGGAGTCATGTGCTTCAATGGGCCTCACACATGCTGAGACCAAAATACCAAAATGTGTCAGGAACAGTTGAGGGGAAGAACAAATTGAAAAATATAGCTGCAAGCGGCGATTGAGGACAAGCACAATTTGATAAGACAGACAGATAGACAAAACATTACAGAAGGTAGAAAGACACACACAAAAACTGACATGTTGTGGAGATCAAACATGCAGTCTAACACCGGCTTTTGTGTTGGCCCGTGACTTCTGTCAAGTTAATCTTTTCATTGCAACCACATTGCTGGAGTTGTTCACAACAGCCAAACTTCCTATTATTTGTCCTTGATGACTAATGGTGACTAATGACTAACAAGTCTGGATTTGAACCTACAACCTTCCATGTGAGAAGCTGATGCTTTACCTGCAGAGTCAAACGCCAGGTATAGGTTTACTGAGGAGAAACTAAAGGGAGAAGTAGTGTGATACTGCAACCTATGATTGACAGACTGACAGTGCTCACTTTATAGAACACTGTAGTGCTCTCCATTAACGAATAAAACAATACTAAGTCACATGGGCCAGAAAACTGCTGCTGCACTTCTATCTATGGGTTGAAAGGTCTGGCCACACCCCAATCAGTGATGACATTCAGGTATTTTGCCACACCTGCTCTGAGTTTTCTGCATTGTGTGATTTAGTGTTGATCTACTTTTCATGAAACTTCAAAATGGTCAAAGTCCATCAGGGACTTGAACAACCCTTGTGGTCCAAAGACCTGAGCTTTACCACTCTGCCAACTTCCACTTTAGTGCATGCCACAGTTTACCTTGTGAGGCAGCTGGATTCGCAAGATCACGATCACACGAGAATCCATCTTGCCAGGCTTCAAGTTATGCGTTTGTGGCCGAACCACAGTGGTGCGGACCAATCAGTGTCCTATGAGGGCAGCTGGGGGCGTGGTTTAGGTGTGAAAAGAGCGAGAAGCGACTGTTTGTTCACAACAATGGCGGCTCCTAAAGGGGCTAGCGTAGATGCTGCTATAACATCAGTTATTTCTGAACTGGAGAGTATTTCTTCATTGAAAGAAGAGCAAAGAACGGCAGTGAAGGCTTTTCTGGATGGAAAAGATGTTTTCGCTCTTCTCCCGACCGGCTTCGGCAAGAGTTTGCTTATATGGTTCGTTGATCTGATTGGTTGAAGTTAGCCTGTGATAGACGGTGATAGACAGATGGTTCATCCAATCACCTGCCAAGTATTTTTTGAAAGGGCCTGCCCTTTTCCAAACAGTTTCCAAGGACGACTTCCCAGATGGTTCTGTGTAACAAACCATCTGGCAAGTCAGGTTATGCCACAGTGGGGAAACAAAACAAAGGGTCAAGTCATTGGTTATAGGTGCTAGTCCAAACCATATTGAAAGCCTCAGAAAGAATACTAGACAGTGTGCAGTAGACGTCTCTCTGTCTGGGGCCCTAACTGCTAGCATACATGCTGGCATGGTGTGCACGTATGCTAGCAGTTGGCAAGGCATATTAAATGAAATGACGTATATAGAACCTTAGAGGGTTCCAAATATGTAAGTCATAGAACCCGAAAAGGTTCTTTATGGAACCATTTCTTCCAAGAGTGTAGGGAATTCACAACACCATGCCATTGTTTTGACATTTGTTGCGCCCCCTATTTATTGATTTTAATGAAAATTTGCAGATATGGTTCACTATCTTTACGCAACAGATCTGCCAAGTTTCGTGATGATTGTACAAACGGTTGATGACTTATGACCAATTGTGTGCTACCAGACTAACTTTCTCAAGTTTGATGGTTGACAGCGAACATGCTGTTTATCTGATCTGGCCAGTTTTTAGACCGTTGTGTATCTCAAGCTCCTTATGCTGTCTGACAACTTTGGTGATAGAACAACAATTGAAAAAGCCTTAGGGAAAAAACTGTTTTTCATAAAATGCAAAATGGCAGCAATTCAGTATGGCAGACATGGGTGGTCCCATGGTAGCAAAGTTGTAGAGCACGTTCAGCTGCATATGTGGATTAAGTTTTGTGTCAGTTGGACCTAAGGTGTGGGAGTTATGGCCTTTTTAGTGTAACTTCTTGTTATGGCGCCACCATCTGGTCGACATGGGGTGAATGGCCTTGCCTGAGTAGTGGGGGGCCATAGGAACCCACCTGCCAAATGTGGTTGCTCTGGGACTGACGGTTTCTGAGCTGCACATACTTTTAGCTGAGAAAAATAATAATAAGAATCCTTACAAATACAATAGGGTTCCAGCACCTTCGGTGCTTGGACCCCTAATCAGAAAATTAGATGTATGGCGATTGTTCTTGTTTGTTAGATTTAATAAAATGTAAGGGCCTTGCACATTTGATCTGACTCTCTTATCCATTGGGACTTGTGGGTGTGGAATAAGCTAATCACCAACATTACCCCCAACCAAAAGAAGAAGCGCAAAGATCGGGAGGTAACCATGCGCTCAAACTGCAAGGAACATGTTCAACAAGTCAGAAACTTTAGCCAAGGCTGAACTTTTTGTGGTCGTCAGCCATCAACAGCTAGTTTCTCTACTGATGTGATTTAGTTCTATGAACAATATTTCCGCCTGGCAAGTGCAAAATGTCCGAGAAGTTGATTCCAGCAGCCGTTCAAAGCTTCCCAGTTCTCTACAAATTTAATTTGAAAGACTACAAGGAGTAAACGTCTCAAAAATGATGCTTACGGAACGGTTGCGTTCGTGTATGTGTGTTATTGACAAGGAAAATCCAATAAACAAAGCCTGCTTCTTCTATTCTGCCCATAAATAGTGATAGAGGGTTCAGTGGACCCAAACCATGCCAGGAAAATGCCACCCACACCATAACAGAGTCACCAGAACCCTTCACCATGGAAAACAAGCACTCAGGCACGCAGACTTCTCTAGACATCTGCCAAACAAGCACTTGTCCACTTGTTGAGAACATGGTGAAGAGTGACTTATCTAACCATATCACATTTTTCCACCACCCAATAGACTAATGCCTGCGTTCTCTGCACCACTCACTTGTCGAAGACAGTGACAGTGTTTCTCTTGCATCTTGACCAAAGCATGGATAATGTGGTTGAGGAGTAAATGCACTTTTTTCTACATTTCTCCCTAGCTTATGATGTCTTACCTTCAGACTTCCCTGCCAACATCACCTTAGCTGCCGTTCATTATAAAAAAAATCATCAAGTTGAACAGACTTCGTCACTGAAGCTCCTGACAAACAAGCAGTCAGTCTTCTATCGGAATCCTTCAAGCCATGATAGCCAAAATAATAAACTCAGTCCACCCAGGATTATTAGACACATTACCATAAGCATAATGAGATGTTTTTGGTTCATTATCATAGGAACCATGTCAGTATAATTTGTATAACTCATTTAGTGTCTCATTCAATTTGGAAAAACTCACAAGCACATACAGTATATACATTTTTCCAATGACCATAAGAAAAAAAAATCACTGCATGCCATTTATGTTTACGATCTCAATTTTTTGTCTGCTAAAGATAAAAGAAATTAAATCAAGGTTTGTCTGAGCGAAGGACATTTTACAGTGTCATTTTACAATAACAAAGCACCCATCCACCTGCACATACAAACACACACACACACACACACACACACACACACCCCTCCGCGGTCCTTCCCAGGCTAACCTTAGCTTTCCCATGATGTTCAGCCCATGCTGGGCTGCTTTGGTTTCACTTTGGCAGACAAAGAGCTATTGTGGCAGGGAGCTGCAGAGTTACCTGTCTGTCATGTAGCTGACACAGCACACAAACCTGGCTCTTATTAAATAGCTCCACCGACATCTCAGTCTGAGGGCTCGGGTGGCTGCGGTGTGTGTGTGTATGTGTGTGTATGTGTGTGTGTGTGTGTGTCCCTAGGGAGCCTACCCAGTAGTGACACATGACACCCTGAGTGATCACTGAAAGTAGCAGTAATGAGCACATCGCGTGGGAACAGCTGATTAACGCACAGCAACACCAGTGCTTTATCTCTCTGACAAACACTATCTGCTTCCCTCCTTTCAGCTGGTCCTGAGTCTGTGAAATGCAGTGAGAAGTCAAAACTTTATGACAGTCATCACAAAACATGCCATCACTTTCTTGATTTTTTGCGAGTGTATATAGGGTTTTATTAAATATCAGATCTGATATGATGGATAAGATGCAGTTTGATTGATTACATATTTATTGTAGAATTTATCAATTCTACTCTGGTTGTCTATGGGAAGACTTTAACCTGAACTGATTCTAATGAGACATTTTGATCAGATTCCTCACAAGTATGATTTAATATGTTTTGTTGTTATTATTGGTATCAGAGTTTCAGTGTCACATGATGGTCTAAATGCTGTTTTAGTCCACCCTGACAAGAATACAATTCTGGAGAAAACACTGAATACAAACCCCCCCTCCCCTCCCTCCCACACACACACACACACACACACACACACACACACACACACACCCTTTCCCGTCCTCCTTTCTGTCTCTCAGCTGCTCTGTGTGTCTACCTGTGTAATACCATTCAGATGACTCCTGGAAACTAAAGCGTCACACTCGACAGTGTTTGCTTGCATCATTGTTCCGTGTTTGGATTGATGATATGGTTTGTAGCAACAGTCAAATGTCTTTCTCTCCCATTAATTCTCCTGTGCCGCTCACCAGCAGTACACACACACACACACACACACACACACACACACGCACAGTCTCACACAGATGTACCTTGTTGTCAAATTCGCCAATGAGCTAAATCAATGAGGGGTACAGACTCGTGATGCATGTGATTTGAAATCTAATTTTCTGCTCCCATTGCTTTATTAGATAGGCGATCCTTTTGATTACCAATTCAAAATGTCAACTAATCAGGATAGAAAGACAGTGAGATAGTAAAACAGTACGACAGCAAGACATGCGATTAGTTACAGGCCTAATGTTTAGACAGACACAGAACCAGGCTGACACAAACAAACACATGCACACATGCACGCACACATACACACATATGCACACACATATGCACAACCCAAACCCCTTAATTTAAGACTGATTTAAATCCTAACCTAATTATTTTTTTCTGAAGACTGATACGAGTGGTTTTGGATTGAAGCTGCTGAGAGTCAATACTCTGCGCCGATTGGACCATTTTCATGTCTGAAAATTCCAAAAACCTACCAGGATTCAGTGTCTCCCTCAGTGTTTTATTCTTCTCAGGGTGGAAAAGCCTCTGAAACAGCATTCAGACCATCCTGGGACACTAAAACTCTGAAAAACACTGAAAGCCACACTAATGAAATTCAGTCATCTGATATAAAAATAATAAGGCCAGTATCGGCAAACTTTTCTACCTGGAGGTCAAAGTGCCCAAAACACACATATTTATAATTTGTTTGCCAGAGAGATTTATTGACTGAGGATCAGCGGCAGTCAACATCCTCTCCAGCAGCGAGGAAGGAGAGAAGCGGGGGCATCCATCACAAAAACACACATCCAACACAGCATGGGGCCAAGCCAAATAGAACTGTTCAAACACACGCACACACACACACACGCACACACACACAGATCCTCTGTCTGGGGTCTATGTGTACACACATTCCTCTGAGCCACTCGCAAGCAAAAACCCACATTCTCTCAAACCACTGACTGAATTAAAATACACAAACACATATATATGCATATGCAGCTGACAGGATATGTGTATATAAGAGCACAAGCAGCACGTGAGGATTAATGGTCAACTACTTGAGAGGTTAGACAGGTTAAACAGCCTCCCTTGACGTATGGAGTTACAAATACCCCTGGCCAGGTTCAGGTGTGAATTTTGATGAGATACAGATTGAAAACGATGGTTCAGTGAAGTTAGAGAGCCTGGAATCAACTTGGCTGTGAGGAAATGTCAGTTTGCAGTTGAAACCCTTCTTGGAAGCCAACAGACAGGGTCGACAGGGTTGTTGTTTCCACCCGGATGGAAAATGTTGCAAGAGATGTTGCTAAAACAGACAACATGTTCACATCTTTGTGACCAAAACTTCAGTGTTGTGTGAATATTGTGTATATATTAGGGTTAGACAGACAGGGTTAGATATTGGTCTGCAAATATATTGGGCCGATATTGACCTTTTATTCAAAATCGGATATGAGCAAGTCAGTGTCGTCCACCTCTGATGTGATGGATATGATGCAGTTTGTTTCCTTTAGAATTGATCAATAATACACTGGTTGTCAATAGGAAGCAATTAACCTGAATTGATCCTAGGGTTGAGACATTTTGATCAGATTACACACAAGTAGGCTTGAATATGCTTTATTATCTTATTATTATCTTATTATTATCTAGTATTTTTGTTCATTTATTATTATTCAGTGGAGAGTTTTAGTGTCCCATGTCTGTTTCAAAGCTTTTTCCACCCTGACAAGAATCCAATTCTAGGGATACATTGAATTTTTGATAATTTTTTGGCATGAATATGGTCTAATTCCCAACTCTGAAGTGCAGATTGTGTTCTTCCATCATGAAACCCTAACAGCACAAACCAGACAAGCCATTTTCACATTTGTCCCGTGAAAAGTTTGGCTAACAGTTCACTTTAGGCAACTAAAATGGATAGAGATAGGGTTAGATTTAGGCAACTAAAACTTAGCTGAAAACAGAAAACTCCCAGTAGAAAACTTCTTGTCATGAGTTGGTAATTGAACCTGGGTCGTTGAAGTTGAAGGTAAATGTCTCTGCCCATCCACCACAACACCCTTACTATACTTACTATACCTTCCACCACACTATTTCAATACCAAACTCCTGCCTGTTTCTAGTCGTACCTCCTTCACGTAATGCTTTCCTAGTGGGGAAACATATTTCTCTCACTTTTCCTGCATGGAGCACATATTTACATTTGTGCTCATCTCACGAAATCTCACAAGACTGAACTGAAATGTCGGCCATTGGCAGCTTCAATCCAAAATATATTGCCGTTGACCTTCAAAAACCCTGTAAACCCTAGTATGTAATTTACAACCGCTTAAAAGTACATATTTCCATACAGATTTTTATTTGACTGAAAACGGGTTGGAACGAGTTTATTTCTTTTCCCCTGTAATGTGTTTCCGTGACACTTCATTAAACCCCATGTATTCCTGTATGGATGGAAAGCGTTTAGAGGTGAATGAATGGCGATGGCAGAGTTATGGAGCTGAGGGCCGGGCCGGGCCGGGCCAGTGTCGCGGTCAGAGCAGGTAACTGGGTCAACTACCCATAATCCTCTGCCCTCCTTCACCCCCTCGGGACAGAGAGAGATAGAGGAACACAGAGAGAGAGACAGAGGAAGACTCTCTGGTCCGACACAGCAGACCAGTGTTTGGAGTCCTGGCAGCAGCAATCCCTCCTTTTTGCTTTCCTTCCTTTCTTCCTTTCCTACCGTTGTACCTTCATTCCTCTTTTTTCTTTCTTTCTTTCTTTCTTTCTGTCTTTCTTCCTTTCTTTCTTTCTTTCTCAAGTTGGCAAAAATGAGCGTGTCATCTTACATGATTTCTGGGTATTGAACTTTACATTTTTCAGCCGGTTACCTCTCTGAAGTTTCCTCAGCAGCTTTTCATTTAAGACTGTGAGACGAGATGTGTGGAAACAGGCGGTTGATCTGTCTGATGTTATCCAGACTCGTCAGGTTCGCTCTGAGCAGTTTGTTGAATCTCGGGATAATTGCTGGATTACAGTCACACCTGGCTCTTCACATGGGGAAGAATATTAGAAGATTCTCTCAATTGGATGGACACACACACACACACACTTTTTTCTTCTGTCCGCCTCTACGTGCCAGCAGTGTTTTAAGAGAGCCATTAAACTGATTAGATGTGTGTATCAAAGCTAACCATGGGCCAATAAAAACACATTAAGGCTATCAGTATACTTGTTTGTTCCATAGAGAGAATTGCAGCCAGATAGCTAAGAGGGTTAAAGTGATGGCATGATGGCATGATGGCACTCGCTATCCTTCTAACTCTCTCTGTCTCTGTTCTGCCTCACTTTCTCTCATCCTCTCTGCAGAGAAGCACAGCTGAGATGTGGGCATACAACCAAGCTGTGTGTGTGTGTGTGTGTGTGTGTGTGTGTGTGTGTGTGTGTGTGTGTGTGTGTGTGTGTGTGTGTCTTAGAAACTCTGCCAACCTGAACCTGCTGACCTGCAGCTCTGACAGGCCCTCAGCTCTCTCTCTCTGCAGATTAGTTGGACGTCAGCACTCGCTGGATGATGCAGCCAGAAACGCTAACAGCTCCATTCGCTTTATTCACACGGTGGCCATGTTTGATTTACGCCATAGACTCAGTGTGGGGAACACTACCCAGAAGTACTGGATAATCCACACACAAATTTTAAAGGTAATCCCAACATCTGGAGTCAATTCTGACTCCATGGCCAAGCCCAATGCCCACTCCCTTTTCAAGTAAAGGGAGTCCCGCCTTCATATTAAATTACCTTTTATGTACACAAACCAAAAAAATCAGTGTTCGATAAAGTGGAATCAACAGATACAAAGAGTCGACTATTCAGTTTTGACCACTAGAGTCACTGGCTAAGAACAGCCAACCCCCACTCACAAGATTGTTGAAGTCAAAGGAGGTAAATTCAACCGGTCTTTGGACAAACAATTTAAAAAGTACTCCAAAATTATTCTTGAATATTATCAAGAGATGAGAAGAGCTGGAGGCCAAATTACCTAAGAAGGTCCAAATGAAAGGCTTCAGCAACCTCACAACCACTGATAGACTAAGCTAATGTTAGCACTCAGCTACTTCGTTAACATTAATATACTTATCTCCAAACCAACCAGATCTAATTTATAATCATCAGCATTAACAGCCTTCTTCTTTAGTATTAGTAATTTGCTAACATTATGCTTCATATTCTTAGTGGCACTTCTTTAACAGTCAAATTGTTGATGTTAGCTGTGTCTGTTAGCTAATGCTAGTGTTAAGTGATGCTAGCTGGTTAAAAATACTGCTTACTGCTGCTTCAGCTACAACTTACACAATTATGCTTAGTTGGTTTGGAGATAGGGTGACCACATCTTCAAACCCCCAAACCGGCACCCTTAAATGTACCGCACGTTGATGCACGCGCACATGTATGCACTTATGCACGCACCATAGGCGTTTTCATCAGGATGGGGGACAATTATTTCAGCGCTTAGCACACCTAGTGACTGCACCTTTCAACACCATGGACAGTGCCTCAGCAAACGAAAAATGATGTTTTGTCTCCAAAAATCCACCAAAACATAGTTTATTTGAAAACTGTATAATAACACTTCACGAAGAAAAGAGTAAGCCTTCTGGAGGTCTTTAGAAAAGACCGACTTTCTCTTTGGCATGACAGCTAACCGTTAGCGTACTGACAGATTCTGTCAGACAGAGCCACAAGCGTCATAGGCTAGCAACAGCCTTGACAACGACACATTGATTGATTGACACACATACAGTCAAATCATTGTTGAATTCAGACGCGTGGTGCATTGTTTATGTTTTTTGATTGGGTTAGGTAATAATGAGCGGGACAGAACATGATAAACGTCTATGTAAGTGCTGAAAACAAGTATAATACTATTATTATTATTTCAATTGTGGTGAAAACCGGGACAATTTGGTAGTGAATGTTGAAAACCGGGACATTTTAGTGTTTTACAGATATTTGTCGGGACTCAGGACACCCATCTTGAAACTGGGACAATCCCAGACAAACCGGGACGTCTGGTCACCGTATTTGGAGATAAATGTAACTTTAACAACATAAAGTGAGGTAAAACTGACTGCTAACATAGCTAATGTTATGGCTCAACATCATCCAGGTGCTGTAGCCTGTCAGGACGTTCTACAGCTCTGCTCATCTCTCACCGATATCACTCCTTTTCCGATTTTTTTGGCACTGTGTTCTGACATTTGAAAGTGCTTTGCCTGATAAAGGTCAACATTTTTAAAGCAAATGTGATCTCACACATCACTGGTCCTATTTGATGAAACTTGGAGGGTGATGCATCTTGTTACTGATTGGCCCAAAGGGTGCCTGCATCCTTCATGGGGGGCAACATGTTTTCTTGTTCTTGTTTACTCTCTCTATCCCCAACTCTTTCTTTCTCTGAATCTCTTAGTTTGTGTTTTTCTCACTCTATTTAGGTCATTGTGTCTGTCAGAATTAGTGTGTGCTGTAAACAGAATATACAGCATGTATTTGCTGGTACAGTATGTGAGGCTCAGGCTCTGTATCAGCGGCTCTCCTGCAGGTGAGGAGGCAGGAGCTGCTCCCTGCTGCCTCAGCATTACTCAGCCTCTGCTCTGTGGAAAGATCCATACTGAAGCCACAGCCAAGACCTGGACCCAGTCTGAACACATGCGCACACGCAAGCACGCACGCACACACATACACACACACACACACACACACACACACACACACACACACACACACCAAACCTCACCTTTTCCACACTGCAGTGAGCCTGTTCGGTTAAGAATGAAAATCAAATTATGAAACCAACAATGTGTGCCCAGGCTTAAGTGTGGGATTGGTCAGAGGGGCCTTAGGCTGGACAGTAAGTTAGAGTGACTAACTCTGTCCAGCCAGTGAGTTAGTCAGCCTATACCTGCTTTTACCAATAGGACTCCTAACCTGTGGGACGCCCTGCCTGAGGCTAGCTAATTCACTGTCATCTTTTACTTATCTTACTTTATTTTATGTGTTTATTATTTTTTTTCTTTTGACCTGTTTTCTTTTGAATGTAGTAGTAGCAGCACTGGTAGGCTAGTTAGTATCACTAGTAGTAGTAACAGTAGTTTCAGTGGTAACAGTAGTAGCAGCACTAGTAGCAGAAGGCCTAGTAGTAGTGGTGGTAGTATTAGTATTAGTACTAGCAGTAGTAGTAGTAATATCAGTAGTAGCAATAGTAATATCCTAACCATAGTACTAGTAGTAGTAGTAGTAATATTACTAGTAGTAGTAGTAGTAGTAACAGTATTAGTATCAGTAGCGGTAGTAGTAGTAGCAGTAGTAATAGTAGTAGTAGTAGTAATATTAGCAGTAGTAGTAGCAGTAGTAGTAGTAGTAGTAGTAGTAATATTAGCAGTAGTAGTAGTAGTAGTAGTAGTAGTAGTAGTAGTAGAGAGAGGGTTATATCAGACGTAAGATTTTCACTTCTTTGTTCATTGACACACTTCACTGCTCTATATTTGAAGCAAGTGGAGCAGAGACCATGAAGTATTAAGTAGTAAGTTACAAGTTTTACATTTCATCCACAGCTGCTATTTGAGTCAGTTAGCTATAAATACATTTATATTGCCAGATAAATATATGCCAGTGCTGTGCGACTTTGACAGCCACTGACGTAGCAGCAGTATATGGTTCACCTCCTTTCTGAAGTAGGACAGATGAAAGAGAGAAGGATGGAGAGGCAGAGAGGAGGAGAGTCAGACAGGCAAAGACCAATATCAAAACTTATATTTATACTTATATTATAAAACAGACCCTGTGTGGGCTATGACTTATGAATAAGGTTTGACTGTATAGGGCTCCCTCATATAATATGTTGTGTGGGTAGCATGATAAGGATGACGATGATAGAGTTATTTATACAACTGTATATTGTAGAGTAAGGGGGCGTCTGGCAGTGGGAGTGGTGATTCTATATCTCTGAGTAAGAGTTGTGTGTATTTTATGTAACTGATGCCAGTCAGGGAGACTGAAACCTCAGATAGAATCAGTCAGATCGCAGGAGAGGCAAGAAAAGAGCAGAAAGCTTCTTACATAACAGCTTATCATGTCTGCTTCCATCCGGATGAGAGGGACAAACCTTACAACAGAAACATACACACAAACTGGCACGCACACACACGCACACACACACACACACACACACACACACACACACACACACACACACACACACACACACACACACACACACACACACACTTTTAAGAATACAGCATTACAAAATGGAATCCAGTTTATATTGATATTTTTTCATACTTTTCATTCTTACATTTCTACTTAACATGTTCTAATGTTGAAATTGTGAATTGTGAATGTTCTAATGTTTCAATACCCCCTCTTTGCTATATTCTCATTTGTATTGCTATATTGTTATTCAGTGGTTCCCAAAATGGGGTTCGGGGACCACCAGGGGTCCTTCAGGGGGTTCCAGGTGGTCTCCAGTATATAAGGAATAGGAATTAATTTCACTATTATTTCACTCACTAAAGGTTAACTCAATGAAAGAGTGTATAAGGATGGCTGTCCTCATCTGAGGTTTCACTGTACTCAGTGTGGTTATCACCCTACCATTAGTCTACACAGTTATATAATTCAACAAGAGGATAACATCTTATCAAATCCATGGACTAATGTGTGTTTATTTCTGAATCCTTGGCCTGAAAAAGTTTGGAATCCCCTTTTTATATTCCATTTATCCTTTTTGAGCAATATGAGCCCTTAAGAGAGAGATATTGTGTGTCTGTGTGTGTGTGTGTGTGTGTGTGTGTGTGTTGCATGCTGAAGGATGCTGGTGTGTCTCTATGGGCTCAGGACATGTCTTCTAAATTCTTTCCAAAACAAAAGCCTTCAGGTTGGATATTTTGGAAACACTTTGTAGATCCTGTGTTTCCCTGAACCTCTTCTGGTTTCACTGCCTGGTTCAGGGTCATGGAGGCTGACTGGAAAGAGGAAATGTATGGACTAACAACAAGATGTGTTATGGAATGAGAAGTGTACGAGGTTCAGTGTCGGCCATTATTCATATTCTACCTGTCACATGCACAAAAATCACTCTTGCATACTGTTTGGGAACTCTGTTATTTAGGAAGTTTATTATTAGGACTTCAGACTCGAGGACTTACTAGATAGAGAGAATTTCTTCTTCAATAGGGAGAGAGAGAGCGAGAGAGTGAGAGAGAAAGAGAGAGAGAGAGAGAGAGAGAGAGAGAGAGACTCTCTTTATTTTGGAGTACTTTTATTTTGGGGTTTGCTCTGTGTTGTGATAGTCTACCAACTGAGAAACACATATTCAATGACAGGCTGTGTGTGTGTGTGTGTGTGTGTGTGTGTGATCATTCTGGAGAGCACCCAAATAGTCTGAGAACACTAAAATTCCAAAAAAAAATTTGATTCATCATCTTGCAGATCACATCATTTACTGTAAATGCAGAGACAAGAAGAGCGTTGTGTGTGTGTGTGTGTGTGTGTGTGTGTGTGTGTGTGTGTGTGTGTGAAAGACCTTTTGTTGACAGGTGGAGCTCTGATGACATCTGAGGCCTTAAAGTACATTTGATAAGCATAGCTAAAGGTTATCTTAGCGTCTGTCTGAGCGGTATCAAGTGAATCGAATCAATCTGGTTTTGTACGTTTGATTTTTAGGTCAGGAGTTTTCTGGGTCTGGAGTTTAATTCAATTAAATCTAATAGTGAGGGAACATTGGAAAAACAAGTTCAAGGAAATTCTCCCGTTTCCTCAACAAAAGAAATAGGTCAATCAAAACTATTCACTCAAATGCACTTGAGCACACATTCATGTGATTCAGACATTGTTTACATGATGATGTGATCAAATGCTGACTTGTACAATGAGTTCCTTCCCATTAAATGCTGTATCCATGTGGGGAAATGAGACAAAGCAATGATTACAATGCAGGAACACAAATGTCAATTTATAAAGCACCTACAGTACAGTGAATTACACAAATACCTAAATTAAATGGTGTAAGCTGCACAAGGCGAATTTGCACGTTGGTGGCCCCAAATGTCAGCGAGAGGTAAATGTTTGAATTTTGAGGACTTCATTACCCAGAAATCGTGTAAAGTGACATCAGTAAACTACTGTAAATGTCTTCTTCTAGGTGATGGGTGGTGAAAAGGTTCTGCTATCGTTAAAGAGCCCAGCTGTTTCGGACACGGTTTATATTTCGCTCTTAAGTTTTGATTTGTCACTTCCTGTGTGGAGAAGATTTCCCATCCATGTCCATACCGACACCAGAATTTAATTTGGGCAAATGGGGGAAATCTACAGCGTCTTTATTAGTGGGGATGGGACGTTTTTTACTGTTGCAGTCCCACTTTGTGATTTAGACTAAGAGGGGGGGATTTTGGATGAAAATCTTGCCTGATGCAGCTTTAAAGCCTATAAAACACAAATACTTGTCTTCGTATGATAATGACGCAATCATACTCCTCCTCCTGTTCAGTGTGCATTTTGCAGGTTAATCACACACAAACACACACATTCTCTTTTTCACACGCGCAAGTGTCAGTAACTACAGGACAAATGAATAATGGAGGATACCTGCTCCTGTTACAACACAGGTGCTAATCCATGATCAGAAAATGAGACACACACACACACACACACACCCTGGCTAGGTGTGGCAGCAGGGTGACAGGGTAATACACTGGGGTATCAGTGGCACTTAACACACTTGCCATCTGTTGCCCTGTCCTGAGCAGTGAGAGTGCAGAAAGGTGCAGAATCAACATCGGCTACATTCACAGAGAATTCCCTTCTTAACCCGGTTATCCATGTAACTTGCTTTGTGTCGACACATGGAAATGTCATAACTGGGTTAGAATAACCTGCAAAACTCATACTGTGATTATGAGAAATGTGTTTAAGACACCTGGCTTCCCATATTAAACTGGTTACTGTGGCATGGAAACATCTTACTGCTTTCACATCAAAAAACATAGCAGCGACCAGTACTTACTAGTGGGATCATCATATTTTTCTTCTGTTTTAGAAGTTAGCTACTGTTGCTCAGTCAAACAAGAAGGGGGAATGTGAACTGGTTATTCATGGCAACAGGAATAAGAGACTCACTCTCAGGGGACCAAAGGTTCATGTAAGAATAAGACTGTAACCAGAGTATGGACAATAGACTCTGGCATGGAAACATAGCCAGTATTCATGATGTATAGTATATTAACTGTGTTGCTGTGGTACTAAAGTTAACACCAACAGAATCATGATCCTTAACTAGGAAAGATATGTCACTTGCCTTGAGAAAGTGATAAATCTGTGGGACTTCAATGCAATTCAATCAGACCAAAATACCCTTTTCAACCTTTATTGATCCAGGGAAATTCAACTCAGCACCATGCTCTTTTCTAGTAACATCCTGAATCAGATTCATACAGTTCCACACATTCATACTGGGAGTGGGAGCTGCCCAGTACAACCTCAGTCTTCTAGTACAGTTTTCTACATCAATAACAAAGCTGCACATTCACCTGCAACCCCACATCTTCTCTGCATAAGAACATGCAGATTCATTAATCAGCAAATGCTTCCCTCTTGTGTCCGTTTTGTGCCATTACCCAAACCACTGCAACCATACTGGACTGATCTCTATTTCTCTACATTAGAAACACATTAAGAATGGCTGTTGGTCTTAATTGGTCCTGTTAAATAAAATCTACCCAGCTGGAACTTCAACAACGCAGTTAAAACTTGTTTTACAGTGCAGTTAATGGGCCTTTAAACAATAGAAGAGAAAAAAAAACGGTACGGTAAGACTTAGCAGTCATTATTCCTCACAAGAGGTTATTTTAAACATTTTACTTTCATGTATATTTAGGAGTTTAAATTAATCCATTAAAATATAATGATCATCATATTTACAATTACTTTACATTTCAGGCATTTAGCTGACACTCTTATCCAACTCACAATGAATAGGTAAAATAGAATAGGCAAACTAAATAAAAAACCTACAAGCAACCAAAATTTCCAAATACAGGCAACTTTCAATGATTCATTTAGTGAAATTTCCCCAAACTGTCTCCATTTGTTTCAACCTACTGACTATTACATAAGAATTCCCTGAATAGAGTAAATCTCCAACAACAAAAGTGCGTCAGACGGTTTTGCCTGCTGAAGGCCGACCCGGTTCTCCTGTTTCCTCGATCCACAGGAAGCCCACTTGAGTGCCAAAGTTGAGTCCATCTCGGCGGTGGGAGAAGAAGGCCTCGGGGTGACAACAGGTGCAGGGTGTCACACAAGGCTTGTCCGTCACCGTGTCGTCATGGATATGCTCAGGTAGGATCCCGCCTTTTTGGAGAAGAATTCTGGGATGGAGAATTGGACGTTTGGTTTATTTAGCGACATGGTAGAGGGGGAGAACAGCTGATATAAGTCACTCATATATGTCGTTTCAAGCCAATAGCCAATTTCTATACGTCTCTGCTCATATGTTTGACCAGAGAAATCATTCCAGTGTGAGAGGATTTTACTCCACAGCTTCAGAGTGTCAGTCTGCAAAACCCACCTTAAGAATTTCATTAGTATGGGTTTCAATGGAGTGGGATTTCAATGGGAGTTTTAGTGTCCCATGATGTTGTTTTGAAATTTTTAGACGTGAAAATGGTCAAATTTAAAGGGTTAGGCACATAAAATCTATTGGCAGCTCCAATCAAAAAATATTGGCATTGGCTTTCTAAAACCCATATCGGACAAACACTATCATACTGTATAACACATAGAAAATTGCAACATGCTCAAATATTTCACTGTATGTCACAGATAATCTCCATCTTAACAGTGTATGTGGTACCACATTGGCCAGTCGTTGGTCAGCCTGTTCAAAAGGTCAATAAGTGCATTTGTCATCTGTCAAGAAATGTTGTCTTAAATCTTTCTGCCAATGCTGAAACTATAAATCTATAGCTTGGCCCAGAGTGACGAAGGAGAACGCTCGGAGGTCACGACCTCTCTGTATCCAATCAAACAAGTGACTTCAGGCCAACTGTTGCTATAGTGACAAGGGCTTTATTGGAAATCAACTGGGTCACCCACTCACTCTGTTTGAACACGTGTTGTATAAAAGCCTGATGATGAGTTCACCTTAATGTTGAGCTGAGAGCTGTAAAATCCAGTTTGCTTCAAAAGGTCATAAAAGTCTTAAGGGTTTTGAAAAAGCGCATCACAAGTAGCAGAACTGAAAATTTAGGTCACTTTTATACAAATAGGAAACTCGTACAGCCTAGCTTTAGAGAAAAGTAGGTTTGGATCAATATATCTGTTTGCTGATATATCAGGCTGATATTGATCTGTTCTAAAAAAAATAAATCAGATATCAGTCCACTTCCGTCCACAGACAGATTCCACACAACTATGCATGAATATGTTTTTTTATTATTAGGGGTCCAAGCACGTAGTGCTGGAACCCTATTGTATTTGCTGGAATTCTTCTTCTTCTTTCTTTCTTTCCTTCTTTCTTTCTTTCTTTCTTTCTTTCTTTCTTTCTTTCTTTCCGCTAAAAGTATCTGCAGCTCAGAAACCGTAAGTCCTACACCAGCCATATTTGGCAGGTGGGCTCCTACGGCGCACCGCTACTCAGGCAAGGCAGCCCATGCACATTGGCCAGATGGTGGCGCTATAACAAGCAACTTTACATTTTGGCCAATTACTTCTGAACCGTGTGTCGTAGACTGAAAATTCTTGTGTTCCTAGATTCTTTGGAATGTGCCGAGTCCAACCCATATATTGCTTTCAATGTCCACCATATTGCATTGTCCGCCATTTTGAATTATTTAAGAAACATTTTTCGCAGCTCCTCCTAGGCCATTCATCCAATTCACATGTGTGGAGAATCTTGGGACCGTCCTCTTTCAAAGTTGTATAAAGGTTATTGATAGGCAAAATGGTTTGGCTTTTATCGACCAATAAACTTTTAACGAAACACGCCATAACACTAAATTGCCCAT
The DNA here is from genome assembly GCF_046629955.1 of Centroberyx affinis. Lineage (NCBI taxonomy): Eukaryota > Metazoa > Chordata > Actinopteri > Beryciformes > Berycidae > Centroberyx > Centroberyx affinis. The sequence continues at coordinate 18,131 of NW_027280287.1, read as the reverse complement.
TAACCGTTCATCTAATCAAGGCAAAATTTGAAACACAAGTTGAGAAGTGTTGCGTGAACACACCCACAAAAGCATTTTCAGCTCTACCACTAGTGGGTGCTACAAATGCAAAAAGTTCATATCTCATAATTGACTGCATAGATTTTTATGAAAATTTTTACACGTTCTAGGATGATGTCCAAGTCGATCCATGAAATTTTGTCATTATTGATGAAAGTGGGCGTGGCTTATTGCATAATAACCAAATCTTCATTGGTCTTAAAGTCACAACTTCAAAAATTCATAAAAAATTAGCCGTATGTCCTAGAGAGCTGAAGTTTTCAGAACATGTCGGCTGAAGTGAGATAATTCTTTCGTACACTTGTACCTACCCCTGATTCTGATGTCGCCCCCCTCTGTTTATAGCAAAAACTGACTGTGATCCCACAGTGTTGTCCTCCTAATCCGTATGTTACAGGAAAAAAACAACATGATTTTTTAAATCGCCATACCTTAATTAGTAAACAGCCCAAAAATTATAATGATATCTTGAAAACTGAGTGCACAGTAGATGGAAATGTGCAGCTGCAAATAGTTTGATAAATTGACAATGTGATATGTTCAAGGTAGTTTGATCAATCTTCATCAAACTAAACAATACAAACAATACAAATGATGTCTGGACTGTCAAGATGATATCTGTAAAGTCATATGTAAATTGATTAATGTGGCACGCTAGTACAGTTGTAATATTCTTTCTGAAGCTTTCAATATGGGTTGGACTAGCACCTGTGACCTATCACTTGTCGCTTTGTTTTGTTTCCCCACTGTGGCACACACCAAAGTGGAAGTTGGCAGAGTGGTTAAGCTCAGGTCTTTGGACCACAAGGTCGTGAGTTCAACTCCCTCATGAACTGTGACCATTTTGAAGTTTCACAGAGTGTAGAAAACTCAAAGCAGGTGTTTGACATCATCTGTCAATGGCAAAATACCTGAATGTCATCACTGATTGGGGTGTGGCCAGACCTTTCAACCCATAGAGAGCAGTGCAGCAGCGGCTTTCTGGCCCATGTGACTTACTAATCTTTTATTTATTAATGGAGAGTACTACAATGTTTTATAAAGTGATTAGCGCTGTCAATCATAGGCTGCAGTATCACAATACTTCTCCCTTTAGTTAGTTTCTCCTCAGTAACCCTGTAACAGGAGTTTAGCTCAGTAGGTAAAGTGTCTGCCTCTCATGTGGAAAGTTGTGGGTATAAATCCAGGCTTTCTGAAGTCATTAGTTGTTAAGAACAAGCGGTATGTGTTCTAATAGAAAGTCTGGCCATTGTGAATAATTTCAACAATATGGTTGCAATGAAATGATGAACTTTACAGAAGTCACAGGCCAGCACAAAAGCTGGTGCTAAGCCTTAACTAATAGACTGTGTGTCCGATCTTCACACCCTGTCAGCTTTTGTGTGTCTTTCTACCGTCTGTTTTGTCTGTCTTTTCAAATTGTGCTTGGACCCCGCAATCGCTGCTTGCGACTATATTTATTATTATTATTATTATTATTATTGTTATTATCATTAGTAGTAGTAGTAGTAGTGGTAGTAGTAGTATTATCCTGGGTTTCAATGGAGTGTTTTAGTGTCCCATGGTCTAAATGTGATTTCAAAGGCTTTTTCCACCCTGACAAGAATTAATTTCTGGTGAAACACTGAATACTTATTATTTTTTGGTATGAAAATGGTCAAATTTAAAGAGCAGCTTTGATCCAGCATTCTTGCCATCTGCCTTCAAAAACTCATATCAGTTGAATACCTAACTATTCTATTCTATTCTATTCTATTCTATTCTATTCTATTCCGGTGCTGTAGTGAACTGTGTGGTGTGTGCTGTACCTGGTGGCGAGGCGGATGTTGACGTGCGGTTTGGGTGAGTGTGGATCAGGAGCGCAGTCAGGATGGATGGAGTGAAACTCCAGAGCCTGCTCTCTCTCCATGGTGAAGCAGCACGCTCCCACCGACGGCCCGATCGCCACGACGATGTCGCTCACCTGGCAACCGAATTCTCTCACCATGGCGCCCACGGTTGCCATAGCAACCCCCATCAGGGTTCCCCGCCAACCTAAGGGCAAGTAGAAAATAATGTGTTTGTTTGGATAAACTGAGTAACAATGGGCTTGGAGGCAAAATTGTGCAACATTACTTAAAAAAAAAAAGAATCAGCAATGGTATAAGAATTTTAGGGTAACTTAAGATGCATTTTGATCATGTTTATTAGGGCTTTTCTTTATTTTCTTGCACACCCAGTCTTGTTTATAGTCTATTTTATGTTTATACTTTATATTTTTTCCAATTGTATCCTATTACTATTTGACGCTGCAATGACCCAGTTTCCCCACGGGGATTATTTAAGTTTTGTTTCATCTCATAAATTTTGAAATACTTCAGGATGCTAAAAAAATTTCTGCAAAAGAAACAAAACCTATCGTGGCCTCAATGCTCCGTTTTATTTTTCCCAGGTGATCCTGACACCCACCGGCATGAGCGGCTCCGATGACCTTTGACACCGGGTCGGCAAATAGGAGGGGCATGCAGTCGGCCCCTGGAGCTGCTAAGACAATCCCGGTCCGATCGGTCACCACTGCATCATAGCTCTCTGGCTCGGCTTTTCCCATAACCCAGACATCGCTGGCATGGTTCACCTGCAAGGACCAAACAGAACCAACAACAGGTTATTTCATAGGACCTGGAGCCACCTACTTCTGGACAGTGACAACCATCTTCTTCAGCGTGAGAGATCTAACTTTTGGACAGGACATAAGCTTGGACGTTCATTACATTCTGTGCATATTATTTGATGCATATTTCCAGACTGAGCACAAGAACAGAGACGATGATGCACATGCATGCACCAATGCACATCAGCAGGTTTTCTGTACATATGGTACCTCCATCTGGAGTTTTTGATAAGATGAACATCTAGAATGGCACATGTGTGCAAGTCTGCACATCTGTACATCTGCACATCTAAGTTAACTACATGTGTCATCATCATCATCATCCAAATTCCTTACAGGGATTGTTTAAGTTTCTAATCTTATGTTATCATATCGTATATGGAACAATTCATGTAAGGGTGTACCTTGACCATGCATAGAGGTTGAGGGTGGAAGCCAGCGTGCAGGGCCAGTCGGCGGCTGTTCTCCGCCACCACGGCCCTGGGGTCCCTTCTCCTGCAGCTGCTGAACAGGTTCATGGAGGACAGGGTGGGGATGTAGGACACACCGCCTGTACGAGTGCTGAAGCCATGGCCGAAACAGTCTGCTGAGAGAGAGAGACATATAGAGAAAGTGAGAGAGGGGTGGGGGAGTTTGGGGGGGATAATGTAATGAGATGCTGTACTGATCCTTGTAGAGAAATGCTCTTTTCTTCTGTCAGGTTCAGCGGTAGCCTGGTAAGTGCTGTTCTTTCTTGTATGGAGAGAACGTCATGCCAAACTCCATTCAAAAACCTGGCAGTTTAATGTTGTCTTTGCTCATCTGCAAATGCACACAGGTGGTACAAGACGACTTAAATCTTTAACAAATAGCTAGGAGCCACTCTTCAAATTGGCATACACCTATTACACCAAGCAGCACTTATTTCAATAAAGATAAAATAATAACTTTTAGCATTGATTGCCTGTTATTTCGTCATCTTCTTCCACAAAAACACCGTGCAGAGCGGCAGCGAACAGTGAATTATGAAAATTGAGATTTCATTGAAATAAAGTGCTGCTTGGTGGATCGCATGCATGCCAAATTTACCAAAAGACCCTATCCATTTGTAAAATATATTAAGTCATGTTCTACCAGGTGTGTACGTTTAGCCATAAGCAAATTTACAGATTTTTGAATCGAGTTGGTATGTTCCCTGAACGGCACTTATCTGGGCTGGGTCCGCGACAGAGCAGCGCCCCTGGACCTGGCAGGGATTCAGTGACTTGCTCAAGGGCACTTCGGCAAGGCGGATGGGTTGAAGGACGGTCTGTCTAACCACTATCACCCTGCCGCCCCTGCTACAGCAGCTTATTGGCCTAGATAGAACAATGTTTAGGAATACGAATCTGACCGAGCCATCTGGAAAATGCAAAAGTCACTAGAGCAAACCCACCTGGAATGAGAGCGGACTTCAGCACAGCCACGTCTCCCTTCAGCGCAGGTAGCTGCTGCACAAAGGCGCGCACCTCTTCATCGACCCTTCCGCCAGGTGAGTCGGTGAGTCCGGGGCTGCAGCAGCTCGGACAGGTGAGGCGGTCTTCAGACTTCACCACATACTCGAAGGAGTACACCGGTGTAAAAAGTTGCTTCTGGTACAAAAGCAGGACCTCCCTGCCCTGCGGGGACGTGAGGACGCCGACTGAGCTGAGGTCCAGCTCGTCAACTGTTTGTTTGAAGCGGTACAAACACTCCGCGACGGTGCCGAAGTCCAGGATGTGGACTCTTCTTCCGCTGCTCCGAAAGGTATTTGAAAAGCCGCTGACATTTGCCTGCTGACAACGCTGTCCGCACAGTAAGAAAATGTGTGTGTCCGCGTCTTTATCAGTCAAAGGGAAAACGGTAGCAACAAGTTGGACCAAGGATTTGCCGCTGCATGCTGGACACCGACCGTGAATCAGATCTACAAGTAAAACCTCAAACATTGTAGGCAGTGTAGGTGTAAACTACTCAAAACGTAGAGGAAGAGTGTCACCTACGGACCTAGACGCGCTTGTGCCGACGCAGAAACGGGCCATGAATTATTTATCGCCGGGGAGGAACATGCCTGCTGATGATAAAATAACGTAGAAACCACAGCGGAGAGTTTGTACTTCCTGGTTTGCGCTCCTGCTGCCTGTCTCCACCTATCAGGGAAACCCCTCGTTCAAGCTACTACAGCATGTGGGGTTCCTCATCGTGTGCAAGTTTTCTGAGACTTTGCTGACCGCAGCTCTGAGGTTTTGCTGACCTGTGCATGAACCAAAACGACAAAAGCAAGTCAAACTTTATTTTGTACAGGCCATTATTCGAGGAGAGTCAAGATGCTTCACTTGCATTCACTTAAAAGCAATAAAAGTATAACGTGCAATGTATACAGGTATTCATATTGCCTACACATCACATAGAGAAATGTACAAATACACATATTGCACAGAAAAATAGACATATGCCTATATTAATATCACACAGAGGAAATATCTATATAATTAAATTACATAGAGAAAATATACATATGCCCATATCACAGAGGAAATAGACATGTCACATAGCACATGGAGAAAATAGATACATAGACACATCACAGGAAAAATATGACATATTGTATATACAGTACATATTACATAGAGAAAATACACATGTACACATATCAAATACTGTAGATCACAGAGATAAGACCTAGTCACTGGCTTCAGAGTAAAGAATTAATCCTGTTTTTAAAAGAGGTTTGAGTTGGGTCACATCTGATGTCCTCTATTAGGTCCTCAGGTCCTCTATTAGGTCCTCAGGTTCACCATTACAACAACTGTGAGTGTACTGGCTACAAACAGTGACATGAATACTAACCTTGAATAACAATATTTCCCATATTAGAGAACAGGGAGACCGTTGCACTAATGCATTTACTCAGAGAGGTGTAATTACAAACTTAAGTATCCAAAATTTAAATACATTATATCTATTACTTAATACAACATATACTGAATTGAATATGACATGATATTCATGACATAAGGGAACATCAGTTACTAGACTCATATTCTGCAGACTTACTCTTCACTTCTCAATAAGTTTGAGTTATGAATGAGGAAATTGGGAGCGAGTAAACATGCTGTGTGTGTGTGTGTGTGTGTGTGTGTGTGTGTGTGTGTGTGTGTGTGTGTGTGTGTGTCAGGGAGACAGAGAGAGAGACGCTGACTGTGTAGGGCTACTTCCACCTGACTGACTCACCTGATAAGTGGAGGATGTAGGAATTTCCCAGGGCTGTTTGTTCACCGCAGTGTCACCATAGACATTCAGCTTGTACGTTACAAAACAAAGGCCAAAAGAAAGAAAACATTTTTGAAAAACTTCTGTCTGGATTGAATAGACACCTTCTCAGACTTAACCTGACCTCCGATGTGACTGATCATGCTATTCTAATTTACATATTGTGCGATTGGGTTGGACCAATGAAGTAGAAAGGGGCAAAAAGTCTAATATTTCCTGCCCCATAGCACAAAACGACCATAATATATCTACAGGGGGTTCATAAGGTTGTTGTTGAGCAATACCAATGACTCAGCGATTACTTTGCCAGGTGCAGAGATTTCTGGCTTTCAAAACTCATTTTCCAGCCTGTACTCTTACTTTGGAACAAAAACTCCCCACCTATTGGAATTTCAAGGTAATTGCCAAGCACAAGGAGTGCAAAAGGAATTTGAATGGGTAACTGCTGCTGAATCATTCCAAGGCAGTTATACAATATGGGACTGACAAAACATAACAGGAACTCACAGTACAGATAAGACTAAACAAACACACTATAAATTACAGTGTAGCTTACAGCATTGGCATTGTTGGTAACAGTTGATGACCTAAGTACAACTAGGCTGATACACAAGATACATGAGTAATAGTTGTGCAAAATACATTTAGGCTTATATACACTGAATGTACAAAATATCAGGGTAATTTACTCTTTTCACAAAGTACATTGATGAGGTGAATCCAGGGCTGAAAGTGGCTGCAACTCAATATCAGGAAGATGTCTCTCATATTTTGTATATTCAGTGTATAGCCTGAATAGTTTAGACTAGATAAGCAGATAAACATGGTTTAGTCAGCAGAGGTCAGAGGTCAAACAGGAGGTTGTCCAGGTGGGTGGGGTCAAAAGCCACCTTCTTCTCCTTTTCCTGCTCTGGCGTCATGCAGGTCTTTGGCGTTGGATTGGAAGGAGGGAGAGCCAAACCAGACTGAGATGAACGATGTGAGGAAGCTTTCAGTAATGAATCAGTAGAACTGGACCAGGGTTGGTTTTGACACGTTGAGCTGCTGACGCTGATGCAGGAACAACATCCTCTGTTGGGCCTTGTTGATTAGATTGGAGATGTTCTTATTCCATCTGAGGCCGTTACAGATGGTTTTCCACAGGAATTTAAAATGAGGCGGCTGTGTTCGCAGCAACACTTGATTATTGATCGATTATTGATTGACTACCAGCAGGAGACAAGCCGGTGGGTTTTTGTGGGAATCAATCGCCATCTTCAGCGGCACGCCAAGACAGCAGCCTGGCCACTTCTCTGCAGTCGATGGACTCCTCGTTGCCTTTGATTGAGGTCCAGTTAAGGTGGTGTGTGCAGCCCGGAGCAGCTTGACGGAGGGGTCACTGAAGGTTCAGCCATCGGCCTACAGGGAGAAGAGGAGAGGGAGGATCAAACAGCCATGTGGGGTTCCTGTTCTCACTGAGAGACCTGGACCTCAGGAGGCTCCACCTTCTGTCTCCTGCCTGTCAGATGCATGTTATGCCTTGGCCAAATTATTTGTCAGCGCAGTTAAACCAAATAGTCCTGTTCCTAAGCTGGCGGTATTACATGCTTGTTTAGTTGGTGTCAAGAACTGATCCTGCAGTTTTCCTCATGATAAGTAAAGAGAAAACCGAGGTCCTTGATATTGGGCCTGAACACCTCTTGAGACAAATTTAGAGGGTTGTGTCTTGGTTGTTTAACTGTATACATCAAGCCTGTATCGAAGAATCCAGGTGTTATCTTCAGTTCTATTCTATTCTATTCTATTCTATTCTATCAGGGACGTTGTCTTCATTTTACAGCATGAAAACAGCAGATCAGACAAGAATCACATAAGATAAAAAGAACCTTTAATGATCCCCATGGGAAAATTGGGTTGTTACAGCAGCAACTAGGATACAACAAAGAAAATAGAATATAAATAAGAATAGAATGAATGGTTTACAACACTACAACATATTACATAGAAATATATCAATGACAAGCATGAATAAAATATAAATAGCAGCATGTTCACACAGGGAGGCCTACTGGTTGTGGCCGGGGGGAAGGAGAGGAAAGGCCACTCCTCTGCTGAGATTTATCATGTGAGGCTGCGGTGAGTGGGCTGATGAAGGCTCCAGGAATCAGGTGTGTGTGTGTGTGTGTGTGTGTGTGTGTGTGTGAGAGAGAGAGAGAGTGAGAGAGAGAGAGAGAGAGAGAGAGGGAGATCAATAGATAGAGAGAGGATGAGGCCAGCCGACAGCATCATTTTCTACAAGGCAGTTACTGTGTGTCATGTGGCGAAGTGAATTTTTCCCCCAGCAGACAGACATGATATGCTTAGTGGTTCGGCCCAGCAGGGAGGAGGTGGAGGGTGCACCCACCTAAACTCACTTTACCCACCTTTTCATTAGATGAATAGAGTGTAGCACCTTTTTTTAAGGCTGGCATGGATCTTTATGTTATAAATTCACCGTATACAGCATAGTAAGTTTTCTCAAACTGATGAGAATATGGTCTTTTAAGGGGGGAAAAGGGGAGAAATTAAAGCTTTACTGCTAATTTAATTGATTTTTGTTCATATTGGTGGTTGTTTGCCTTATGATGATCACAGACTGGGGGTCATAGTTTACCCTCCTTTTTATTTACATCATTAGATCCCTCTCTTCTCTTACTGTAATACCCCCAGCCCCTCCTCTCCTTCTCTTCACTCCTCCTCCCGCCATGCACATTTCCCTTTACTCCAGCCCCATTCATCCCTCTTTCCTCTCCCCATGTCTCTCTTTCTCTCTCTCTGCCCCCCAGGCTCCAGTCAGATCATATCCAACCCCCACCCATCCGCACCCCCTCCTCCACCCCAGCCCATCAGCCCCTTCTGAAAGGACAGCCACAGAAAAGATTACTGCTCTAGCATGAAATTGAGAACCATCATGGTTGGGAGGATATAACTGCTGGTTATAGCTTTCTGGCTCTCTCTCTCTCTCTCTCTCTCTCTCTCTCTCTCTCTCTCTCTCTCTCCCTCTGTCTCTCTCTCTGAGGAACTATTCACTGTCTGCTGTCATCGTTGATTTAACACCAGCGATCTGAAACAGCATGTCTAGCCTTTTTGCCAATATCAACCAAAATGTGCAATAATACAAAGACATAAGAATAAAGAGCGATTGTAATGGGTGGCTAATATTTCTTGATTTGATATACGTTATTGATCCCACAAGTGGTGAATTGTCTTTCCTGTCTTTCCTCCCTCAGGCAGCAGGTGTGACCACACAGGGGGTCCAACCATGGACCTCCAGCTGTACAACCACTAGGACATCCTGTCGCCCTATAAACCTTAAACTAGCAATATGTAGCCCTACTGTGGACTTTGCATACACCTGCATGGATCTACTGATTGTTAATATCTATACATCTGTATTCAAATCCTAGCAGTCAATTCACAACTACTATAAAATACAAGGGAATCAAGGAATTAATAAGGAGTTAATTGTTATTATTCTCTCCATATGTATGTATATTATGGGTATGTTTCTTGTCCTCATTGTGAAAGCTATCCTCTCAGCCACCAGCAGGGAGCACCAAGCAACCAGTTCAGATTTGACCTATGCATCCAATTGCATTATTTTCACCCTGTCCATCATCTGCTCCAACATGTTATTAATATTCATGCACCTAAATAGGAACTCTATACACCAACAACAGTCTCCTTTAACCTCCATGTAGATCAGGCCGCTGTGGGTCGAACGTGTTCATACAGCATGATGCAGTAATATCAGCTCAAACCATCCCTCTTTCCTCCAGTGATATACTGTATATGACAGGATCTCTGCCGCACTGAGTCAAATTCCCCATCCAGTCTTTCCTATATAGTATTCTACACAAGGCATTCTATCCGTGCCACACAGGCTGCAGGCCATGCATGATGCTCCAGGTGTGTGTGGCCTGTGTCCCGCTGCAGCCTCAGCCCCAGGGGGCTAATCTGCAGCAGCAGTCAGCCTGCTTTGGAGGATTGAGGTATTTTATTTTTCTGCACTGGCTGTCCTCTGGGAGCCAGCCTCATGGAAGCACACAGTTGTCTCCACTGTCAAGGTTACAGTGTGCAGCTGCTGCTGTTGAGGAATTTATTATCATGTTTCATTATCATTTATTATCATGCTCAGACCATATAACGCCAATCCTCCTGAACCTTCACTGGCTACCTGTTGTTTTCAGAATACAATTCAAAATCCTTCTGTTGGTTTACAAAGCACTTGCTGGTCTGGCTCCACAGTACATCTCAGACATGCTGTCAGTTTATAACCCCAGCAGATCCCTCCGGTCACAGCACTGTCAAAGTCTGGTGAGATGGCATTCAGTATTTATGCACCTAAAGAATGGAACAGTTTGCCTACTGATCTTAGACTTGCTCCAACACTGTGTTCTTTCAAAACCAAACTAAAGACCTTTCTTTTCACGCGAGCATTTCAACATTATGTTTGTTTGTATGTGTGTATGTAGGCTATATGTGTTTTTATGTGTATGTATGCATGGATGTTTCTGTTTATTTGCACATTTCTGCTGTTTTATTCTGTTTTTATGTAAATGTATGTTGCACTTTGAACTGCTTTTGTATGAGATGGTGCTACACAAATTTGAATTGAATTGAATTGTTTATTATTATTCATTGGGATGGAGTTGGTTGCTTATTTCCCACGTCCTTGATGGCTTTTACGTCAGTGAAGCCCAACAGTGGAAAAAATAGGTGGTTGTAGGCTAATAGGAAACAACCCTAAAGAAAAATCACTATAATATTACCATAATATTCCTGCATTAGAGGGACTTTTAGCTCATCTGTGGTAGGAATATAGTGACCTCATGGTACTTATTTTAATCCCCTATAGTATCACTCTAATATAGCCTACAGGGACTTAAAGTTTGTCTGTGGCTATTTTATAGTTTTGCTATGATTTTTTATATAGTATCTTGTTATATATGACCCCATAGGATTACTAGAAATCTTTTCTGTAAGGGTTTGCAGTAACTGTTGCCTTGCTGGTGGCATGGGTCTTTGAAAATATTCCTTTATTGACCTGCTCATTATGTAGCAAACCAGTCAGCATATTACATATTCCATTTGCATATTTATATATATAGCCTATTATGTATTGACATGGAGACCACATACATAAAAAGCTTGTATCTTTTAACCATAGCCTATATGTAGTTATACATAGAGGAAATGTATTGTACATTGTACAAATATTTACCTACATCTTGAAATTGCTTACCAGGATTTTATTTACTCGTTTATTTGTTATTTGTTATTTATCAGTCTATTTATTTTACCTGTTTATTCGTCTGTCTGTATATTTATTGTTTTTTGTTTGCTTGTTTATTTATTTGCTTCTTGATCTGTCTGTTTATTCTATTTTATTTTATCTTATCTTATTATATTATGGGATCCAACGTATAGGCCATTTATCTGCGTCTCTTCCCATAAGCTCCCCGTTGCTTCTTGCCCATCTCTCCTTCCACCAGTACCGGACACACACAGACCAGACCCGACTGTCGTGCACGGCGCACGGTGACGCGCCCCCGGTTCCGTCCTACCGGAGGCAGCAGCGACTCGGTGTCTCTTCGGTGAGATGCACCAGAGAGCCTGCAGGAACAGAGGAGTGGAGAGGAGGCAGAGCGACAGCGGAGGCTTTCAAGGTTCACCTCCAAGGATTTTTTTAATCGCGGCGATTCCTCCGATCTGTCGGATTCCCCGCAGTCCAACTTCACCATTTTAACGGGTAAGAACTCCGCTTTCTGCTGTGATTTTACCGATTTTTTCCCCAGTTCATCTTGACGCGTTCCTGTCAGCGTGGTGATCGTGTTATTGGAAGGCTCCGCTGCTGCCTTAATATGTTAATATCCCGTGTCAGTTCATCTCAACACAAACACACCTTCTATTCATGCATATTGCGGAGCTTTTCCGTACGGCAATCAGCTGCATGCAAGAGGAATTAGGAGCAAACAGGATCTAATTGTCTGCTACTGCCTAGGAGCAAGAAGATAAATAATTCTCCCTCTAATGTAGGCTACTTCATCAACCCTATTATATCAATTTGCCTGTAGCCTTGATAAGTTAATCTGAGATGGGTGGCTCAACTATGTGTGCATTCTGCTCTAATGAGCGTTTGTCGCTTTTCTTTGATACGGTAAAGGAAGATTTTTTATAACAATGAAATGAGACAAGGCGCTAGATCCGCAGTCCATCTATTGTTCAACAGTTTACCGTTCAAAAGTCCGGGGAAGCAGAAAGCCATCAGAATAACCGTGCAGCCTATATAATCAAACTAAAAAGATGTGCGTCTGTCGTGGAAGTGTAGCGCGATTCCTTGGAAACCATTTCTAGCAAAACAAAGAAAAAAAAAACATGAATGAAAATTAAAGTACATTAACAAGGACAGCGGGTTTCTCCCACAGAAGAGCATTTCTCGGCACCAGGAGCGTTTTGCTCATAGAAAATCCTTAGAAAACGGCTCTGGAACACTTAGTGCTAACTGACCACTAAGTGCCTCAACGGTGCCATTCGCTGATCAGCTGTGGTGGAGGATGCCCTTGATATGAAGTCACCTTGACGACCCTTCAGCACCATGGAGAGAGAGATTTATTTAATCCACTAAAGCCTATAAGCGATGGCAGAGTCCCTCCATCGCATATCATTTACCACCCAAACTTCCAAAACCTGCTTATACAAAGTAGTAGGGCAGAGACTGGCAAGATATTATTGTTTGGTCAGTGCGATGAATTATTAGACAGCAGATCACCAGATATGGCTTCTAAATAAATCTCTTTTGCTTGACCGTTACTCTCCGTTGTAATGATAAAAACGACAAGGTCAAATCTGGACTCACTTAGGCTAATGTGTGGCTAGTGTCACACCTTGGCATTCCCAACTGGTGCCCATGATGCCCTTGATGACATGTCACCTGGGCAACCGCTTCAGCACCATGGAGAGAGAGGGAGAATGAGAGAGAGAGAGAGAGAGAGAGAGAGAGAGAGAGAGAGAGAGAGAGAGAGTGGGAGGGGGGGTAGGAAAGACACTACTTTCATGTCTTTCCAGCTCTTAAGTATCCAATGACATCATTAACAGCATGACAAGCCTGCCTCTGAAATGCATCTATTAGGTTTGATAACTCGCCATACCTTAACTCAAGTAAGTCCAGATTTGGTCTTGTAGTTTTTAGCATTATAATGGAGAGCAAAAATCACCAGAAATATATTTGGAAGCCATATCTAAAACACAATAATGCCACATCAGGGAGCATTCAGAACCAATGTTCCCTCTAAGTGATTTTGGTGACCTACAGTACGTCTAATAATTGATCACTTTTACTAATAATAATATCTTGAAAGTCATCAGTCTTTGCTCCACTTTGTCCACATAGATTTAGTGGGTGTAGGTTGGTTTGGAGGTTTTGGAGGCAAGTGAGGCCAGCTGCAGTAACTTAGAAACACTGTACGTTTAGTGAATTGACGCTCTGCATCAGCCCATCATGACAGAGATGACAGACAGCCTGATAATATCAGTAACAACTGAGTGATTCCCGCGAGACACTTGAAAGCGAGACATCCCTTCTCATCATCAACAAACAGCCTATACTGTCTAGAGGCAAAGAGGAGGATGTTACGCGATGAATTGACACGTTGAGTTGACGGTGCTGGGATGAGAGTCCCGAATAGCGGCACTTCAGTCACTGCAGCAGAATTTGACACCGTTACACCCTAGGGTGCCTCACGCCGGTGAGGTTGCGCGAGGTTGTTTCGGTCCGGCGGCCCGTGCGGAGAGAGAGAGAGAGAGAGAGAGAGAGAGAGAGAGAGGGGTTTGCGGGGATATAAATGACAACAGCAGCGACGTAAACCTCCAGATTTCCCACAGGCCTGCGGGGTGTTAGGGAAAACATGGCTGATGAGTTCTCGCAGGAGAGGACGGCAAAGTGAAAACAACAATCTTCATCACTGCGGAGAAGCAGCGAGAGCGAGGGACCGGCGGAGAGAAAGAGAGGGAAAGAGAGAGGGAGAGAGAGAATTCAATTCAAATCACAGCTGGTATAGTTCCTCTGCTGTCTCCCTTTAAATTGAACCGAGAATCTCCACAGCCTTCTCCCTCTGTGATTGTGTTTTATTCATCTCATTAAACCGCGTGGCAAAAACAGCCTGTTAGGTTTAGTAATGCGATTATCCGTCCTGTTCATGTCTTCTACAGATTCTTCCACGCCACCTTACATACGTTAATTGACCCCACACTGCAGTGCTCCATGGGGAGGACTGTTGCTAATCGCGGTGGCATTTTGAGATACAGTAGGAGCATTAGGCTGTATTCCACCTCGGCTACAGTTAATGCACAAGAGCTGACTCCAAAAGCGCCTGCGTGTGTGTGTGTGTGTGTGTGTGTGTGTGCGTGTGTGTGTGAGAGAAAAAGAGAGTCACCAGCTGTGTATCGATCCAGAGATGCAGGAATCAGACTGGCTTTTGGCTCTCAACCAAGTTTTTTTTCCCTCTCTCCCTCTCTCTCTCTCTCTCTCTCTCCCCTCCCCCTCTCTCTCTCTCTCTTCCTCTCTCTCCCCTCCCCCTCTCTCTCCCCCCCCCCCCCCCCCCCCCCCCCCCCCCCTCTTCCTCTCCACACAGCTGGTTCCTGTTCTCTGCCATGTAAATTGCGCTGTGAGAATTAGTGTGATCTGAATGTATACACTACAGCAGGCAGTGGCTGGTGTATGACAAACCTGTCCTGTGTGCATGTGTTTGCACTTCCAGTATTTAGAAATTGTTGGAGTGCATCCCTTCTGCTTTTGTTCACATTACTGCAGAATAGCCAAGTTTGACCTGCTGCGCAAAAGACGGCTATTCTAACAGCTGGAGCGTTAGTATTTTAGGTGTTTCTCACCTTCAGAAGGAAACCTAGAGGACTGAATCTTTGGTACTCGACACTCTCATTCCATTGTATCTGAAACAATGCCGTCAGTGTAGCGATTGATTTTCCTGTAATGGCTACGGTCTAAATGGCAACACACAATGGCCCCAGTGTATCGTGGCCGTTATGGAGTCAGAATCATATCTGTGCTTTAATATACTCTTCACTTGACCCCGAGAGCCTGGCCATTAAAATATTTTCACTTGAGTCATTTGAATCCCCTGTTACACTGGATCCTGAATATATGAGTGTAGCCTGTTTGAGTTGATATGTAGGTCTGAATATACAGTATGAGTGTTGCACAATGGTGTAGTGGTAAATACAAAGGAGGGTAAAGTATGATAACTAGTCATAAGGTAAACAACCATCAATATTTAAACAATTATACTTTTAGAAAAGCATTGATTTATCCTTTTTTTCCCGTATAAGACACTATCCTCTACCAGTTTGATATTAGTTACTATGATGTACAGTACTGTGCAAAAGTCATAGGCATATGTCAAAGATATCCATAAAGCAAAGATGCTTTCAAAACTAATGAAATGAAAAGTTTCTGAGTATCCAAAATTTACTATAAACAGCAGTCTACTGACAGACTAATGCAGAAAACAAATAAACATCTAAGGCTTCTAAGAAATTTATATAAAAAAATCTAGGGTGCCTAAGACTTTTGCACAGTACTGTATATTATCAATTCACATCATATAGAGCCTAAAAAAAGATGTCAAACTGAGTTTAAGTGGGTTTACCCTCCTCTCCATCCCTGCTGTGCCCTATGAGAGAAGCTCAAAGTGGCTCCCTGTTTATTTGTATAAGTTGTATGTCAGTGGGTGTGGAGGCCAGGGGGGAGGAGATGCTAATAGTATTAGCCACAGTGTGCCTCCCCCTGCCTCGTCAGCCTGTCTCTTCATGTTAATGGATGCACAGTCATTACTGTCACTTCCAGTAGAAACGGGCCTGACTGCTGTGGCTTTCAAGGCGCACGCACAGCCGCATGCACGCTCCTGCATATAGAGTGAAACAGACATACACGTAAAGATAAGCATGAACACAAATACACACACTAGAACATATAGACACACACACACACACACACACACACACACACACAGCACACCACAAAGACCTCTTCCATGGAGTGGCAACACATCAAAGGAGAATCTCCCATCGCTGTGATGGGAGAAGCACAGCAGCCGCAGGGAATGAGCTACTGTGACTGAAGTGCTTTCTAATTCACACAATGGCCAGTGTGTGTTTATGTGTGTGTGTGTATGTATGTGTGTGCGTGTTTATACTAGGTATGTGCCAGTATGGGTGTGTGCATGTGGGTGTGTGCTTTGTGTGTGTGTGCCTGCATGCATGTGTGTGTAGGCTATTTGTTGGTGTTTGTGTGTCTTATATGTATGTGCCAGTATGGGTGTGTGCAGGTGGGTGCGTGTTTTGTGTGTGTGTGCCTGCATGCATATGTGTGTGTGTGTGTGTGTGTGTATGTGTCTGTCTGCCTGCCTGCATGTGCACAGCCAGTGCCATCACTCAGAGTGGTGTGAGGTCTTTGCTGGCTACACATCAAGCAAATCTAATTTACGTTGAAGGCTGTGGAGGAGAAAGGCAGGAAATAGAATTTGCTTCCTCTCTGTCTGAGAGGCAGCAGGAGAACAAGGTAGGTACCACTGGAATAGACATACACATATTCATATGGTTACCATGTATCATATCTTATATTGTATCATATTGTATAGCAGGCTTTCCCAAACCTGGGGTCGCATGGAATTCAAATGGGGTCGCCTGAAATTTCTAGTAATTGATCGATACAAATAATAATAATTATTATTATAATAAAACACCACACACAATATAAAACAAATAAATGTATCCTACGTTTTCACTTCCCCTCATAAAAGTCAAGTTCAAATAAAATGCAGGATATTGTTAACTGAGCCTTGTAAATTCAAGCTCACCTGTACATATCCTGCACTGGGAAAATAAAATCCTCACTTTGTACACTAATCTGTGGCTCGTCCTAGCTATTCTGCCTCTGGCTGCCGTCCACAATAAATATACATGAAATAGCCTAAATGTGGTCTAAATGAAACGTTTACTCGCAACATAGTGTTACAA
This sequence comes from Centroberyx affinis, assembly GCF_046629955.1. Classification (NCBI taxonomy): domain Eukaryota; kingdom Metazoa; phylum Chordata; class Actinopteri; order Beryciformes; family Berycidae; genus Centroberyx; species Centroberyx affinis. The sequence goes on along the minus strand of NW_027280287.1, from coordinate 1,102 downwards.
ACTATTACATGATCGAAAACAAATTAATTTGAGCAAAACATTGTCTGTGTTTGAATGTCTGGGGTCACTAGAGTTTTGTGACGTCAAAGTGGGGTAACGAGCCAAAAGGTTGGGAACCACTGATGTATAGTATCATATTGCATTGTATAGTATCGTATCATATCGTATTATGTCATATCGCATTGCATAGTATCGTATGGCATCGTATAATATTGTATATCGCATCATATCGTGTCGTATAGTATCTCATTGTATTGCATTGTATCATATTGTATTGTATCATATTGTATTGTGTCACATTGCATCATATCGTATCATATTGTATCTTATCTTCATATTGTGTTGTATATCATATCATATTGTATCATATCTACATATCCCATTCATATTCATATCCATCGGTGCAATTATCATATCATATTATATGATACCATATGATATATGATATGATATGATATGATAATGATATGATATGATATGATATGATATGATATCATATCATATCATATCATATCATATGGTTCCTAAACACACCCTTTTAGACCTAACATATCACATCCCTATTCATATCCTATCATATCATGATTAGTATAATAATTTAAATCAGTACCTATATTGATGAAGACAAATTTGTAAGTCTGCTGTGGTGATTCAGACGCTGCCTTTGGCTATAAACAGAAGTATATGTACACTGACTATATGGACAACAATATTTCTGATGCTGAAGTGTACAAATCACAGTCAGGCACTCAGTATCTCAGTCTCAGCCACTTTATCGCTGCAGCCCATCCTTAAGGTAAACGCTGCCTCCTGATGTTTACAAGGGTTCCAATTGAAATAGTTTGCTCTGAGCATCTGAACGTAGCGATGTGTCGTTTAGATAGATGTGTGTTAATGCTGAAAGGGTGCGTTCAGGAGCTAACCTCTCCATCTTTCATTCTCAGCTGATTGTTTTCAAATCTGTGGGCGAGACTCGAATCATGTACGCTTTGTCTTGAGCAGTAATATTTTCCTTTCAGTAAAGCCATTTCCCTCCCTTTCATTTCAGCGTTATGAGGCAAGTAGCATTGGTACAGTAATTAGGTTGTGGTCTATCACTGTA